>NC_083223.1:83484397-83795083 GCF_032191835.1 Heteronotia binoei
GATGAATTCAATCTGATCAGGCAAAACTCTACAGGCTGTCTGAGGTAGTTACCAATTCAAACCACTGCCTGAGTGCATCACTGAGAGTCTCTGGAAGAGAATTCACATCTCTGAGGATTATGTAGAAAGGAAAGGGAAATTCTTCCATGTATGACTTTATTTCTGGCAATTCTCCTGGTCCTTTAAATACCGGTACTTTTATATCCAAGATGGAATCCTGAAAATTAAAGTGACACAGTGATTAAAAGCACAAGTACTATATAGTGAGTTGCACAAGTACTATAGTTACCACTATGTTTCTTCATTACTAAAATGACATAGAGATAAAGGAACAACTTTGTTACACTAACTGAGAATAGGAGCATTTATCTGAAGACTGCTAGGGAAGCTTGATGTATTGTCAGTCTGAATTCTGTCCCCCCCCCTCCACCAAGAATTTCCCATTACTAATGAAGTACTAGTGTAGAGATTAACAACCCTCCCATGTTCAGTGGATTCAGTTCTTAAATGAGTAGACTGTTATACAGATGTGCAGTTATAAGGATATAAGTGATCTAAAATCTAAGTCAAGGGAAAGACTATAAGAAAGCAACCTATGATCAGATTATAGTAAAACAAGCAGTAGTATAAAAAATAATCCTCCAAGCTTTATTGTATGGCTAAAATTACCTTGTCCTATCCTCTCCAATGTGGGGATGACAAGTAGCAGCGAAAGGGATACTATTACTAGTATTACAAGTAACATTAAAAGAAAACATAAAAGCATGGAGCTTTGCAGTTTCTGAAACTCAGTACCTGCATGTTCAGTAATACTTAGCAGGGGAAATTAAAAAGCTGAAAACACACCTCAAAATCAGTTGGTACAGTATGCACTCTGGGTGATTTCCCACTATTTTTCTATTGAACTGGACAGTTCTTCAGTTATATAAAATTCTCATGCTACAGCAAGATATGGACCTTTTTATAACAGACCATTTTATCCCTGTGAAAGGAATAACATCCCATATTTCTCTCACTCACCCTTGAATCGGGGTTGTCCAACACTACAAAAATGACAAAGATATTTGCATTCTGAACAGACTGGACAGCTGCTGTGACACGTTCCTTGCCCTCAAGAAAAAGACCTCTTCCATCAGATACTATTAGGAGTAGCTGAGCAGTTTCTGTTCCAGAAGAAATATATTGTTTATTAAAGGGAAAAGATAAACAGCATTTCATCAAAGCTTTGTATTGCTATAATTTGCAATTAAAATATCTGAAAGAAAGCTATGAAAAGTTGTTTTAGATAAGACTGCAGCCCTAGAGAGAAAACACAATTTCTGTTTGCTAAAGTTGGCACAAGTTGAAGTAATATAAAATTGCAGTGACAATCAATACTAATGGATGCTCTAAAAGTAATAGAAGAAAAAAAACCCAAGCTGTCTGGTACTCTGAAGTAATAAATTGAGATCAGAAGTAATTTGGGATCCACATAAAGGTAACATGAATGGAGGCACCAAGTATTTAAAATATGCTTCATTATTTTACTAAGAGCTTAAACCAGAGGGATTCAGTCCACTCAATGTAGCAATAGTTCAGCATCCTTTATAGTGAAAACTACTACTGTGGACATGACAAACACTCACCTGGATTCATGTTCTGAGAAAACTGCTGTGCGGCAGCAAACATATTTGTTGTGGATTCTAAAAACTGCAAGAAAAACAAATACATTATGAATCAAGAACACAAGTTCTAAAAATTATTCTACCAACATTAATGGGACTGCTAGCTGAGGACAGCTGCCTAAGGTTCAGCTACCCCAAACTCTTGTAACTATTCTTTAGCCACAGAATCTGATAAGTTTGAATGGACTTCAACCACATATGCAGCCTCTTAATAAGGCCATATCCAGTTTTTGCCCACAACAGTCTTCAAGGTGAAAAGGGAATGTGAGTTTTGTAGCTTCTGCTCATCTTTAACAAATGCTATTTGAACCAGTTTGTTTCCTAGCTTCGGCACAGTTTTTTTAGAATAGGTTTCTTTTTAGATGATCCCAGTTAAATGAAGGATCACGCTGGCAGCATGATGATGTGATATCATTTACAGAGCCATCATAAGCAGAGTTTCACCCTAGTAAGCCCACTGACTTCAGTGAATTTAGAAGGATGTAACTCTGTTTAGGATTGTGCTGATACTCAGATCTTGTTGGCTATGTTACACAGATCCAACTCAGCAGGATAGCAATGCTTAGAGAAGGTACACATTCCGCTAGTCTTGTAAAGCCTCCTCTTTCAAAAACTCCTGGTATGGAAATGTTTTTCAGGGGGGTGGCAGTCATTTTTTTGCACAACCTACAATGGCATGTTGGATTCTGTAGGGAGAAAAACCTAACTCCTGAGAAATTTGATCCCTTAAGGTATCATTCTCATGATCATGCAGAGGGCTCTCCATCTCTGGTCACTGGCGATAAGCCACCATATGACCCATGACACTAATGTCTACAAAGATAAAATTATTCCCAGATTTTGTGCAGATTATTCTCAGATTTCATAGTTTATATTATTCTGCATAGGCAGGGTGTACCAGGCCAATGCAGGGAGAAGAACTTCAGTGGAGAAAGGTACTCTTGTATGGGTTGCGCCTCTTCCTTGCTCTGTGAGCAGGGCATTTGCAAATCATCTGCAAAGGTTTCTAGTATTCTAAGGAGGCACTAACTTCCCAGTCCTGCCCACTCTGGATGGTCAAGCTTCCACTGCTCTCCACCTCGATTATTAAAAACACAGACAAAAATACCTTTAAGAAATCTCACAAGTGGCAGTGGTGGAAAGTATATGAAATCATCCCAGATGGAACAATTCCCCAAGGCAGCTACCAGAGTTGAGCTATCGCCAAAGGGAGACTTTGGCCACTCCTCAGCCTGCAATCCCAGCAGTAGTTCTTCAACTGCCACTCTCCTTTCCCCTGCCCTGGCATGGATAGGGAGTGGGTAGACAGCCCTCTCCATTCCAAAGTACTGGCAGCGGATGGGTCCATCCATGGAGCTACCTACAGCTCTTCTGAGCCAGCACCTTTCACCCTGTCAACTATTCAAGTCCAGGGGGCCTTTGCAAATACTAGCATTGAAAGGTGCTCCCCTCATCTTCTTTGCTGAAGGAAGGGACTCCTAAGGCAAGTGGGGATGCAGGACAGATAACTTTATTTGCCACTGGAGGGGCTCTCCTTTTTGCTTTCTCCCTAATCTTTCGCAGCAGAGCTTTGCTTACCCAAGCCTCTGTCCCTACATTATGCCTGTGCAGGAAGAGAAAACAAACAAACCAAAAACGTAATGCCACGGACCTATGAAGATTCCTCTTTTTTTCACCCCCCCTTAAAAAAAGAGGGGGCATCCCACAGACTCAGCCATTCCTTGGAAGAGCTTGTTTCCTAATCCATGGATCTCAGAATGACTCACAGGAACAGACATTTTAGCCCTTCTTCTTGGCCAAGTCCATGAGGCTGGCACTCACCCCACCTTTGATATACAGAGCTACACACTGCCCATTCTGAGTCGCTGCACTCCAATTCTGCTTCAGACTACATGGTTTCAGCTTAAGGAACAGAGTGGTAATGGAAATGTATCACTTCCTCTGGCCCAGTCTCTACCAGCTTTCTTCATCAGGAGGACCTACTCCATTTTGGGGAAGACCACTTAGTCTTAAGGGTTTACAGGACTAACCTCTCACCAACTGGCTCCAACACCTCATATTCTGCTGACACTCTTCTCTCCCCTGCCAAAGTACTGGCAGGGCTGGGGAGTGGCCAACTGGCTTTTTCCTGTTCCCAAGCACTGGTGCGGATCGGCCCATCTATGGAACTGCCCACAGCTAAGTTCAAGCTAGTGCCACACATCCCATCAACTCTGCATGTCCAGAAGACCTTGATAAACATCTGACACCCCTGTAGATCCTTCTAGGGTAAGCCTGATTGTCATCTTGTTTCCAAATAGAACATATGAACATATGAAGCTGCCTTATACTGAATCAGACCTTTGGTCCATCAAAGTCAGTATTGTCTTCTCAGACTGGCAGCGGCTCTCCAGGGTCTCAAGCTGAGGTTTTTCACATCTATTTGCCTGGACCCTTTTTTTGGAGATGCCAGGGATTGAACCTGGGACCTTCTGCTTCCCAAGCAGATGCTCCACCACTGAGCCACTGTCCCTCCCCAAGGGGACAAACCCACAGAAGGGTCCTCTACCTTGCCCTCAGAGCATCTATACTTAAGTGACAAGAAATCTCTTTAGGTCTTAGCTTCTGAACTACTCCAGCAGGAGCTCCTTGAGGGCAACAGAGCCTCTGGATTCTTTGGGGATATAGTACCAGATGAGGCCCTGGTGGAAATCAAGGGAAAGGAGAAGCCGATGCCCTCTTCTTCCAAACAAGACAGGAATAGATACAGCAGATTAGATCAAACTTCATTTCAGCAGAGTATCCTTCTGGCAGAAAGCTTCCTGACTATGCTAGTTAGCGTACCACAGCTATTTTAAGTCAGAAAGATCTCCTCAAAATATTCATGTTTACACATGAATAGCATATACACAACCTTTCTGAATTGAAGCCCATTTCTATCCATCACTCCTTCCACTACTGATAGCTGATGCTATGATATGAAGTATCAAAAGATACTAGGACATACCTGTGCTATCTTAGTTTTCTTTTGCTCAAATTTGCAAAGTCGTAATATCCGAGTTCCTGATTGGTCATTAAATTGCTCATGGAATGGATGCAGTAACTGAACCGTTTCTCCAAAGCTGAAATAAAATGAAAAATGCATTTTAAAATTGGGCAGTATATGCAACAAAAAACCCAGTATGGATTATTTTTCAAATAAGCTTAAAAGTATCCTTACCTACACACAGCTATCTGTCCCACTTCTAAGAGGGTCAGCGCATTTCCAATTACTGCCAGGGATTCATAAGCAAGCTATGAAAAACAAGGTTAATTAAGTTACATATCTGAAGCACTTGCAACAGATTTAACCAAATGTACCAGTCTAAAATTGTGTACATTCAGGAAACCTTTCTTTATGTATTATATTTGTTAGATACTACCATAAAACTATCATAAAGAACTAGAAGACAAAATAATATACTCAGCCTGTATGGATTTGCTTGTAGGCATTTTGCCCATGCAAATATCTAAGTCAGAGGTGTCAAATGTGCGGCCTGTGGGCCTGATTTGGTCCCCAGAAGGCTCCTATCACACCTGCAAGCAACTGGCTGTCTGCTTCCTTCTTCCTCTCCTGGTTCCTTTTTGTGTTTCTCCATGCAATTCAGCCAAGCAGAGCGGCATCTGGCTCATTCCCTCTCCCCCCTCCCTTTTCCCCAAAGGAGGAGGAGCCTCCGCCAATGGAGGAGCTTCGTTCTGTAGCTCTTCTGTGTGTTTGAGAGAGCTTGATATAGCTAGAGCTCTCTCAATCAAAGCTTGAGCTGTATCAGGCACAGCAGAGCTGCAGAGCTACAGAGCTAAGCTTCTCCATTGGCTGAGGCTCCTTCTCTCTTGGGAAAGAGGGAATGAGAGGGAGGCTCCTTTGCTTGGTTGCAATTCAGGGGAGAAAACACAAAAACACCTTTAAGACCAACAGTTTTATTTAAGGCAAGAGCTTTTTGTCTTGCTACTCTCTCTGTGTGTTTTTAAGCTTGCTTTTCCAGGGCTCTCCTGGGTGGAACTGGATTTCCTTCCCCTTTTGTACTGTATTCATACCCTTCTGATCCAGTCTCTCTCTTTAGGAAAGCAATGTGGACTACTTAGATGAGGAATAACAGCAAATCACCAGTGAGGTGGATTGGGCCGAGAGTGTATGTCCAGCACATTTCCTTTGTAAACTGGGGATTTTGAACCTATGTTTTCCAGATAGTAGGTTGATACTGACCACTATACATGGCTGTCTCTCTGTTCTTGCACTGCCTCATAGGAGTTGCAGTTATTTTTCTGAGGAAGACTATAGTTTTGTAGATAAGCAGATAGCCTTCAGTCTATTTCATGGTTCCTTCACATGGTCTTGATCAGCACACAAAGCAACATGTACAAAAAGCTCACAATGCCTAGCCATTTCATGTTTTCTCCTGGGTCCTAAATATTGAGCACAAGATTTCTGTAACAAATGTCAATAATTAAAGAGCCGGTTTGCAACTTACAGATACACACCTGAACAGCATACTCAAGATTGCTACAGCACACAGACATTGTGTGCAATAATTCAGAGCAAGAGGTGTTGGTTATCAGAAATTGTTAAACAAAATACTGCAAGTGTGCTACTGTTTTATTTTAAGTTTTAAAAAATCTTTAATTGTGTTTGTCTGTTTCCTTTATAAAGTTTATATCTCTGCCACCTGGGACTACATTTTATGACACAAATGGCCTGGCCTGACAAGATCTCATTTATCAGATCCAGCTCTCATAACAAATGAGTTCGATGTCCCTGATCTAAGTAAAAAACTACTCTGCGCTGCAGGGACAGAATTACCCATATGGCCAGGGCTCAGTGGTCCGTGAAACCTAATCCATACTGCTTGTCCTGGAATAAGATAGCAGCTAGGGGTTCACTAATGAAGTAGGAAGAGAGAGAGGCCTGTATCCAATCAATCTGTGCATGGAAACTGGAGTTTTCTTGAGTTGGACTCTGTTCTTGCAGCCAAAAGATCATTCTCATTGCTGCAGGATTTTCATGGGTTGGGGGGCTGGACTGAGGAAGGATAAGAGGATGAAACTGCTCCTCCTCCCTCTTCTGCAAGTACAACAGGAAAGGGGTCACTTTAATAATTCCATTCCCTTGTCCTTCCTCACTGTAGCACACCAACCTATATCTCTGTAGGGATTCTATGACCCCATGACTGAACTTTCTGGAGGTCAGCAGTAGAAACACAAGAAGTATGGGAAAAGCCCTGTATGTTTTCCATGCATGGATAGTTGGATAAAAGCCAGAGCCAGCAGGCAGAGCAGGAAGTGAGAATAATAAACTATTCTTATTTTGATGTCACACCCACAGCACAGCTGGAAGCGTATGCTGCAACCTTGCTGAAAATAAGCATGTCTGGATATAAAGGGGAGACTTTCTAGGAAGTCTTTGCATACCACTTTGAGTTCCATGGAAGAAAGGCATGATACAAACATAACAACGGATAGGTGATATACCAGACATTCGTATATTTATGAATTCAGAGTCTAAGGAGCTTCATTATTCTTTACCTGTTTAGAGTGGTTATCTATCATGCTAGATGAATCATCAAGGGCCAAACAAATCTGGTACTGTCGTTTACTGGGCTTGGTCCTTCGTAACCATATTTTATCCTTTCGGAACTGGCTGGCAATATAGGGAATTACTTTGCGCATGTTCAGTCTTTTTCCTGTCCTGTAATCGCCTCTGGTAGAAAAAAAATGCAAGGTATTAGAATTATGCATATTTCAGAGGACGTTAGGCAGAATACCTATCATATTTACTTAACTATATAGTTTTCCTGACATTTAGACTAAAATATTGCTGGAGATGACAGTTTTGAAATATCTCCTAAAGTGAAGGAAAAACTGTGTCAAAAACTGGAAAAACTAGCTCTCAGAGCAAGCCAGCTGCCAAACTAACTTGATTTTAGTTTCTCTAATTTATTCTGGCTTTGCTCATCATTGCATGGACAAGGTCAAGGATCTTCTGCCCCAGTCACTAACAATCTTATTCAGCCATGTCTTTGGCATCTTTCAAGCATAAGATCATAAGAGTTTGCTTTTAAAACATGAATACCAAGATTATTAATGCATTATTGTGCCTACACACTCTGTGGTTTTTCCACACTTGTGCAAAATTTGCAGCCCCTAAGTACTTTATACTTCTTTTCTTGGGACTTCTCGACAGAATGCTTGAACTGGACCGGGATATAGAGTTACGTCTCAGTACAGGTACAGACAAAGTCTTTTAAAGCAATGGTTTGGAGATTGGAGCATTACCAGCCCCTACCGTCTTTGGAAAATTATTCTTTTATATGTTTAGCTTGTGTCATAATATCCTGAAATCAAGATGTAAAGCACTAACTCTGAAAATGCTATGCAAACTATATAGGCAGAGTGTAACAGGAAATCCAGATAAAGTTGATGTATCTGTCAAATACTATGAGATAAGAAATGCATCCTGCACAGGACGGTATGAATAAGCAACCTTTGGCTGTGAAGAATGCTTTTGGGAAATCAGGCTTCGAAGAACCAGGGCCGTGATTTAGACAGACCAGACTTACTTCAGCTTGGCTGCCTGAGTTGGCTCCAGTATGAGTCGGAGCTGCTCACAGAGCTGCTGTGAAAGTGCTGCGGTGAGTAGAAGGTATCTTTGCCACATCTCTGCTGCTGCCTTCTCCTGAAATAGTGACACACAAGACAAAGTCCACAACTGTTCCTTAGCTGTTAGCTCTTGGGAGAGGGGGAACACAGCTATGGCGTGGAGTGACAAGTTTATAAAAATGCAACTCTTTAGATGAAATCACTAGGAGTTCCCCCAGAGCTATTTGGGCCCATCCTGGGACTGGAAAGCACCTCTCCATTTGGTGGAAACCCGCAAAATTCCAAATTTAATCTGATATAATGTGAACAACTGTTATGGAGAAAACAGGACATTAGTAGGAAAGCAAGATGCTGTTGCCATTCAGTCAACTGAAGAATACACAGCTGTGGCTAGAGTCAGTCACTGGTAAATCAGAAGAGGGAAATGCCATGGAGGCTGAGCTGACCATCTGAAGAGATCCAGGACCTTCACAGTCAATATGGGCTATATCAGGATTAGCAACACATTCATAACGAGAATTTGCTGCAGCATTCAGGACATTCGCATTATAGGCTGTAAGGAATTCAGTAGCCCCCGTGGCTACTCACTTTTCTCTACCTTAAGGAGTCTCAATGTTGCTTACTATCACATTCCCTTCCCCTCCCTACCAAAGGCATCTTATGAGAGAGGTGGGGCTGAAAGAGTTCAGAGAGAACTGTGACTGGCCCAAGGTCACTCAGCTGGCTGCACATGGTGGACTGGAGAATCAAACCCGATTGCCCTGATTAGAGTCCACCACTCTTAACCACTATACCATGTTGTGTTTTCTATCCCTGTGATATGTTCTGCCTATCTAGAGCCAAGTCACCATTGTCTCCTCATGAAGACAGCACAATCTTCTGGCCCCAGCAATTTATGTATCTTTACTGACACATACTGTGTGTATCATTACATATATTCCTTCTAATCATCATGGAAGACAAGCTGTACAAGTCTGATTGGCTCCAACTAGTTGATGTTTCCCTTTAATTTGTTCTTTGTTCAAGTTCCTTGTGCTACTAGGTCCTGAAAATGATTTGTCCAGCTAAGCAGGCTAGCACCTGGTATACTCAGGCACTGCTGCACTGTCGGAGGGGAGAGCCACTGCTCAGACAATTGTCTTGATCAGTGTAATACATGGAGAATTCTATGCTGCTATGCTCAGCAATAGACATTATTCTTGAGAAATGTCATATTGTAACAGTGGAACCACATCTAGACTGGAGGCCAGCATGCTCAACAGCTGAGCTAGGACCATGAAATCCTTTTTTCACTAAAGTCTCTTGCTCTTGGCCTGAAGACAGGAGGAAGAAGCCAAGTATCTGGAGTGCTGAAAACTGTTTTCAGCTCCCCCCACCCTGGTCAAGCTCTCTAAAAGCAGTAGCATTACATAGATGCTTACGCATGGGGAGGCAAAAAAAGTGTGGGAAGAATGGATGCTGTCTGACAGTATATTCAGTCCTTCTGTTTTAGGGAATTTACACACACATAACCAATCAGAATGGAAAAATGAAGGAGGAATAGTAAAGGGCTGTTACAAAACCGGTATCCTCATAGGTTTATTGAGAGTGATAATGGAACCGTGTTGCCTGCTCCTGAGACAGACTTGGTCCAGGAAACTCTGAGAAAGCTGTGCCCTTGGTACCTGATAGCTGAAAAGCCATGCTTGTGACCAAGAGGAGGTAGTGTCTGAAAGTTAAGACAGCCTCGCTTGGAATCTTTGAAGAATAGTAGGATGCAGCCTAGTTAGAACATATGCAGTTGTCTGATGTTTTTATAAAAATTTCAAACCCTTGTTCTTGCCTTAACATTATGTGATATCATGCAAATAATTTCTTAGGGACCTTTACAATTACAAGGTATCACCAACATGTTGCCCAGAATGATCAAGGTTACAGAAATTTAGCTTACTCTGTGATGATCACTAATATCCAATAGTGGACATTGCTTAAGAAACAAAGGCCATATATGACTTGGGGCCAACATACCTTAAGGACTGCCTTCATCTATATGAACCTACTCATTTACTCCAGGCATCTTCAAAGTCCCTGCTTTGAATGCTCTTGTGACATCTGAAGCTTGATAAGTGGCAACCCAAGGAAGGGTTTTCTCAGTCATGGGGCCAAAGTTTTGGAATTTCCTCCCCAGAGAGATTTATCTGTCTCCCTCTATTGGTGTCTTCTGTTACTGGGTGAAGACTTTTTTGTTTTGTTTTATATACTCCAGTAACGTTTATCTGATTTTATTGAATAATTTTATACATTATTTTAAGGGCTGATTTGACATTAAAACGCTTTCATGTTCTCATGTTCACCACCTTGGGAACTCTAATAAGACAGAAAAATGGCATACAAATTTTTTAAATAAATTTGTTAAGACTTGAATCTTCCATAATGTAACAATGCGTAATCATGATAAAACAATTTACCAACCTCATCAGCGTTTCCAGCCTGCCAAATTTCCAGCTGCTTCTCTAGTTCTTGTCGTAGCTCCTCAGGATTCTTAACAATGTGCTTAAATATAAGATATTAAAGGTTGGAGTTACCAGAATGGAAGTTCCTTTCCCCACCTTCTTACAACAGTAATCAATCTACAACAACATACCTCCAAAAGTACAATTTATTTTCTCTGTTTTAAAATTAGGGAAATCTTTAATCTAAAAGAATGTTACTATTTTTAAACATTCTGTTTATATGAACTTTGAACTTTTATTAGAAAAACATTTTCTCAACAGAACCCATCTATTACATTTGGAAAGCATTACTGTACACTGTAAGAAGCTAGCTGATACACTTTTATCAAACGGAGCCTTGAATGCTATTTCCAGCTTTCATTTGTAGTAAGAATATTCAATGCAAAAAGCATATCCTTCACCTGTGAGCATATCCATAAGGTTGCAATATCTGGTGGTACTTTTACTCCTATAATGCCTTTAGCAGGTGAAATCACAATTATTCCTATTCGTGTAATAACACAATTAACTAGTATTTTACCTGAATTTTGGTATTCATTAAAAATTGATAGGCAGTATGTATAGTGGAGTCTTTGTTTCTATCTGTCCTGACTTCTGACAATGGTTTTTCTGTTCCACGTTCTTTGTCATCCTCAGAACTGAGATCTTTGGCTTCCAACTCTGTCTCTTTAGATCCTGCATTCAAGATATCGTCTTGATTAATATTGCACACATACATCCTATTATATTATCCAGATTTATTTAATTAAAATTTTAGGAACCACAACAGAAATGTTTTGAATGCAATTAAGTACGGTTTTTTTAAGGATAAAGTGCTTAAAATTGGAAGCTGACAATTTACCAGAGTTGGAAACACCAGACATCTTTACTTCTGGATTCAGCTTCTCTGTTTCTACAGTGCTAAGATCCTCAGCATTCTGAGCATCTGCTTCCACAGCTGTATCTTCTGAAACTGGTTCTTTGTCATCTTCACTGAGAGGCATGGCCAATTTTTGTTGTTCTTCATTAGCTACATCTGTTAGGAACATTTAAAAACAATTTAAATCTTAAACTGTGTGGTATCTCCCACACCAGCACAAGGGAAAAATAACACAAAAAATGATTATTAGTACTTTATGGATTGTGTTTTGTAATTGTTAATGAAATTTAAAAAAATTGAGCAAAGAAAAAAGTATCCAAAAACTTACTACACTCTTTAGAGAAAGCAATTCAGACTGCAGAGATCAAATGGTTAGTCTGGGGCAGTGAGACTCAGATTGGGGACTTTATGATTATCTGCTAAGAACAGGGCTTTTTTTGAGCAGGAATGCAGTTCCGGCTGGATTGGTATCAGGGTGTGTGGCCTAATAAGCAAATGAGTTTCTGCCGAGTTTTTTCTACAAAAAACCCCTATGTGAAACAACAGTGATATCGGGGGTGTGTGTATGTGGTCTAATATGCAGATTAGTTTCTGCTGGGCTTTTTCTACAAAAATAGCCCTGGCTAAGGCTGTTAGCCTACACTAATTTTGTATGAGATGAACTTACAGAAATGACTATCTCAATAAACCCATACAGATGACCTGAATTCCTAGGGAGCAGCCAAGTGAAGACGAGGACTTTACCACTCAAAGTGCATGCATGTGCATGGTAGAAACACATGGTTAGTCAAATTCCAGAGATATATCCTAAGACAAGCTCACATTCACAAAAGTGGAAGTTCAAGTCCAGAAGATGGGGGGAGATGGGGGGGTTATCTCATATTAAGCTAGGCTTTGAAGTACTCAGAGGACTTTCTGAGTGCCTCCAGAGCTTTGTGCAATGAAGGCAGAGAAGGTGACAATAACAGAACTAGAGAGGATATAAAATGTGATGTCTTGTAAATGCTGCCATACCATAGGTCTGAGCATCATAGGATTCTGTGCCTTGGTTTATGTGCTCAAAAGCATCAGCTTCTTCTACATTTTGTTCTGGCTGATTTGGATTCTGCTCTGATTTGTTGCTGGACTCCACCATTCTTAATCTCTTATGGACATGTTGACTGTGGTCCCCCATTGAGCGTTCATTGTCAGCTTGTCCAGGTTTTCTCTTAAAACTCTGAAAAATGGGTAAAGTGCAGCCACATAGTTTTGCTAAGTTTCAGTAAAAAAGACTCAAAATTTCAAGACTTCCGCCGTCTGCCATCATTAACCGCAGAAGTAAATTCTCTACTCAGGAGGGTTCCACTGACAGTAGAAACACCTTATTTAAATTTGGAAAACCTAATGTGTTCCCAGATGCACAAGTGGAATGTTTATGCTATTTTAGATAATAACTCCACCAGTTAGTCATCCAGGAGCAAAGGAATCAGCCTTTCAATCAAGGTCCATCTTAAGCGTATTCCAAATGGAGATGTGAAACAGCAGCCCTGTTGTGCAGTGGGGTGGAGTTGGGTGGGGACAGCTTCTAAACAGCTCCTTCTTCATACTGCCCACTGCTGCTCCCATCCGCACCAACCCTGCCCTTCCGCCTTGCAGAACAGCTGAATTAACAATTGCATATCCAGTCACCACCAGGCAACCCCCACCCCACCCCCTTTCTTGCTTCATAGTTGACTTGTGGTAAAAGACACTGCTGCTCAGCCAAAAAAATAACAAGCAAAAAGCTTGTTAAAAGGTTGAAAAGGGAGCAGGGCTCTGCCTCACCCCCAAGATTGGCTGCATGTGGAGCTTCCCCACAGAGGCTCACAGTCACTAGGATATCACTCTATGATGGAGCAAAAGAGGCTTTCCCCAGTCACTGTGACATTTCCCCTTTAAGTTGCAGCAAAGTTCAGACCCCCTACTCTGCCATGAAGCTAGGCAAAATCGGGTTATTTGAGACTCCTAGGGGATGTTAAGCCTCCCACTTGTATTTGTGATTCCCAGGACTGAGGCCAACAATAATTTATTTTACAACTAGTGGATCAACCTAATTCCATTTTGCAAAATTTCAGAAAGCAAAATACAAAAAAAAAAACAAACAAAAAAACCCACCTGTGTCTTTTTCTTGCTTTGTTTCCGAGAAGCCATCTGTGCCATTAACTCAGATTCATGGCCTTCTGACTGATTTGCATCAGCTGCTCCACTTCCATGCTCCTGAAAAAACACAAAAATGTCTGCTGTTAAAACACAGCCCCAAAAGTCTCTGCTTAAACCAGACTCCTGCAGTGGCTTCAAGATACAGCGATGTGCTTCACATCACAGTTCTGGGAACAAACTTGTGCCTCAGTTCCTATGCTGTGTAAAAGACTCAAAAGCCAACTGGCATCATCAAAATGGTTAGGACCACAGGGAGACTCCTAGCCTCATTTGAAATCAGTAAAATTCTGAAAGTGTTCCATTATAACTGAATGGTGCCAACTGAGTTCACACCAAAGACAAGGATTCCACATGTATTTCAGGGCACTCCTCTTACACCATTTTGAAAACAACTGCCTGCAACAAACCACGTGTAGACTGGCAATTGTCTAGAACTATGAGCATCCCTACCTTAAAAAACCTACTTCTGCACACTTTGCCTATGCAGATCACACAATATTAAATTCTGGATTATCATGGGACTTGTTTTCTGCCCACCAAAAAGGTAATTTTGCATGACATCGCTATTTTACCACATATATATCCATACATATTTTACCACAATGTATCCATCTAAAGAACTTATATCCTGTTTGCTCTTAAAATGTCTGCGGCAGCTTGCAATAAAACACTTAAGAATTTTTAAAACCCCTATTGTATTGTATGCAAATCATGAACAGTTCACACAACCAGTGTACCTTAGGCACAATGCAATCTGCACTAAAACAGTGGATGGCCGCACACACAGTGATCATATGAACTAACATTCATCTCCAATTGTGTGCATTTGGACTTTGCTTTAATGCCCAGCTATTGCCAGACAACATGAATTAATATGTCCAGAACAGGAGTGTGCGTTCAAGATCTATCCAGGCCTAAAATATACCTTATCAGTATTTCGGAGTATATTTTGGCTTCCCAAATGTATCCGTGTTTTCTCAGGAAAACAGCAGCAGCAACTCCCAAAAATTCCTGCAGGAGAAGCCCACCCAGCCAGGATCTGTGTGACACAGGGAGCAATCTACTTCCTGTGGTACAGCAGATCCTGGGACTGGCTTCTCCTGCAGCTTAGTTTAAGCTGCAGGAAAGGTCCAGCCAGCCCCAGTATCAGGCTGGTTTAAAACAACAACAGTATTTTTCCTCTTGGTTCTATTGGACCTGGAAAAAATTGGGATTTTTTGGGAATCCAAATTTTTTGGAGGGTCCAATAGACCTGATCCAGAAAATACTGGTAAAAAGCAAAACTGTACGAAGTTTAGAATAAGCATTTATATTTACATAAAAGGAAGCATCTATAAAGACTATCATAAAGGTAGATGTTTTCCACTCATACAAAGGGACTGCAGCATATTTTCAATTTACCTCTTTCACTGTGTCTTTCTCAGAAGCCGTTCCAGCCAATTCTACAGCAGTATCACTCTGCAGGTTCTCTTCTCCTGCCTGACCACAAGTTTCATGTTCCATTCTCTCAGCTGCACCAGGTAACTGTTCATCCTGGTCATGATTATTGACATCTTCCTCTTCCTGGAACAAACAAAAACGCTATCATTAGTATTGTAACAGATTAGGAATGCAATAGAGAAGACTACAAAGCTGCTTTAGTTGCACAAGGTCTGTATTATATTTGAAATGTCAAGGAATTACCATCACTACTTAACTACTGAATCTTATCCTCTGGTGCTTTCCAAATTAATCAAAGAAACACATGCATTTTACATATGCCCCCTTAATAACAAAAGATGTCACATAAAGAGACATTTTTTTCTATATAATAAGAGAAAAAGTAAAACCTGAGGATAAAGGCCATGTTCACTAGTGGGAATGCCAGTCTCTTTGTGTTCCTCTTCCTCTTTTTGGTCTTTTGTTGCATCATCATCTTCATCTGCATTTTCACTAGGAGGTTCTTCATATTCTTTTTCATTTGTTTCTTCCTCCATTTTATCGTCTTTTGCTTTATCTTCAAAGGAGTCTTCTTCCATTTTCTCAGGATCTTCACCATGTTCACCCATATCTTCAGTTTCCTCCTCCTTTACCTGCTTTTCATCTATATCCATTATCTTATCTTGTATCTCAAAAGGATTTTCTCCTAAAAATATATGATTTTCAGAAAAGTGAACAAGAAGGATTTACTAAAATTCCTAGATAATTTGGAAGAAAAATAACCAAGTGTGTTATACTTTTAAAACTTGACTGTCACTTGGGTGTTGTAGAAATTGTCAGTACCTGAATGAGCATAAGAACAAAAGAGAAGCCATGTTGTATCAGGCCAATGGCCCAACCAGTCCAACACTCTGTGTCACACAGTAGTCAAAAGCCAGGTGCCATCAGGAGGTCCACCAGCAGGGCCAGAACCCCAGAAGCCCTCCCAATGTTGCCCCTCGAGCACCAAGAAGAAAAAACATCACGGTCCACTCCAGGCAGAGTGTTCCATTGGCAACTTGTGGCTAATTGTGACCAACCCGCTTTTGAAGCTGCCTATGCCTATAGCTGCCGCTATGTTCTGTGGCAGTGAATTCCATGTGTTAATTGCTCTTTGGGTGAAGAAATACCTCCTTTTATCCATTCTAACCCGACTGCTCATTAATTTAATTGAGTGCCCACAAATTTTTGTATTGTAAGAAATGGAAAAAAGTACGTACTTCTTTCTCTACTTTTTGCATCCCATGCATAATTTTGTAAACCTCTATCATGTCAACCCTCAATTGTCTCTCAAAGCTAAAGAGCCCTAATTTCTTTAACCTTTCTTCATAGGGAAAATGTTTCATCCCCATAATCATTTTATAGTTGTCCTTTTCTGCACTTTTTCCAATGCTAGAATATTTTTTTTTGAGACACAGTGACCAAAACTGTACTCAGTATTCCAAATGAGGCCACACTAGAGATTTTTACTGGGCCATTAAGATACTGGTTGACTTGTTTTCAGTCTTTTTCCTAATAATCCTCAGAATACGATTTATTGCAGTTGCACATTGAGTTGACATCTTCAGTGAGTTATCTACCATGATTCCAAGATTTCTCTCCTGGTCAATTACTGCTAGTTTGGACCCCCATGAAGGTATATTTATAGTTAGGATTTTTTGCTCCAGTGTGCATTACTTTGTAGTTGCCCACAATGATGCCCACTCATTTGCCATGTTGATGCCCACTTGCTAAGCCTCGACAGATCCTTCTGGAGATCCACAGTCTTCCCTGGTTCTCACTGCCCTGAACAAATCAGTGACATCTGCAAACTTAGCCACTTAACTGCTTACTCCCAACTCCAAATCATCAAGAAGCAAGTTAAAAAGCACTAGACCCAGTACTGAGTCCTGTGGTACCCCAATGCTTACCACCTTCCACTGTGAAAACTGCCCATTTACACTCATTCTGTGTTTTCTGTTAATTAACCAGTTTTGAATCTACAAACAAATAAACAAAAAATGGACACTTCAAATTACTCCCATTTGGGCTTGGTGACATCACAATACAAAGTAGCTTGTACTACTGTAGGAAGCCTGTAGGAAGTGAATACCTTTCTCCTCGATTCTCTGGTCTGCTATAGATATCTGATTCTTATGCACTCTTATTATAGGCAGAGGAACACAGGTGGGAAGAGAGTCTCATGCATTATTCAGGGACTCTTATGGCTAATTCATTCTGTATTTGCCACTAAAAAGTATGAAAGAGGGACATGTACTGCAAGAGGGCTTGTCCTCTTATCCCATGACTGCTGGGAAGAGTGTTATGCAGTACTAAATGCCACAAGATACAAAGGATACATACATCTCTAAATGTCCAGGGACAAATGTTGAATATAGATTAAAAAGCTGTGATTAGCTCATGCCTCTCTAGCACATGTCCCTCTTTCACACTTCCTACAGTAGTAAAAGCTACTTTGTATTGTGATGTCACCAAGTCCAAGCCCAAGCCCAAATGGGAGTAATTCCAAGTGTCCATCTGTTTGTGCGTGTACATGTATGTTTTTTGTAGTTAGGTTAAAAAGGAACCAAAATAATTTGCCTTGAGGGGCCACTAAATCTCCACGAATAACTACATGCTCCTATAAGGTGCTTTGTTGTAGCAGGATCCAACCGTATTTGGCATACTTGGATCTCAAATGATCTTCTTACCCCATTGTGCAACATCTTAGGCCTAATTAACATATTCATCAAATGATGGAATTAAGACAGGCTAAATATGGAATAAATAAATATAACCAGTTACAACTTAACACAAATATTTAAGAAGCTGGACAGATGAAACCAACGAAAATTCTTCATCAACTCTGGACAGCATGTAAATTCAATTTTAAAAAGACAACCTCTATGTGGAAGATTTTGTGTGCGACAGCCCACATGGTGAGCATAACCTTTGAAAGGCCTGTCCCTAAATGCATTAACCCAATAGGGTTCAAGGTCTGCAAGCGGTTCTACAAGGGATATCTTGTAACATCACATGCTCTACATATGACTGGGCCAATACACATCAGTAGAGGCCACACAGAAACACTTTTGGTGGTTTCCTCATGCGGCTTGGCAAGGCTATAGAAAAGGTATTCCAGATAAAGAGCCAGCACATAGAATACCTCTCTGTGGGTCCTTGCAGTTATAATCTGATATGTGAATGGCCAAACTTAGATGGGATTCTCAAAAAACCTTAAAAGACTGGAACAGGACAAAAATAGGGGTGGTTGTAGTTCCTGGGGGTATCTGGGCCTAGGTTGCTTAGGGCTTTTTAGGTCACAACTGAGAGCTTGGGAATTTAGCTTTGAAGGCAACATAAAGTCTCCAAAATATTAAGAGCCCTGGTGAGATATGATCCTGATGATACATAACTACCTCAGAAGGCACTGCAAGCATTAACAGGAATGTCACAGGCATTATCGTGTGTAGCTTTGTTTCACTACTGCGGTTTAGCCTTAAAATTAAGATGGAAATTATACTATTTAAAACCAAATCTCCTTACCTTTTATTTATAATCGTTTCAGTTCTGTAATTCATTGTTGTGACCCACCCTGAGAGCCCGCTTGTGGGAAAGGTAGGATACAGGCCTCAGATTCAGCAGGAGCTCACAGGAGCACAGCTCCTGAATCTTTCTGAGGGTTCCCCCTCCTCCTTCCCACCTTGTTCATTGAATAGTAGGTGCAGCTGCATAACAATCCTTGGATGAGCTCCACCACCTAATTTTTCTACAAAGCGACCCCTGGTAGGATATAAATCCTAGGAAATTAACAAATGAAGTTGTTCCCCCCCACACACACAAAGCTGCAAACACACATAAAGGCACACTCAACTGAAGCATGAATGATCCAGGCAAGGGAGAGCTCTAAGGACCACAATCCTGTTTCTCCAGCCCCAAAATTCAGTGCCTTCCCCATCACCATTAGTTTGACCTTCTCTGATTTACTCTGCATCCAGGTCCCAACTACAACCAGACACTGGAAAAGGTACTGAAATGTGTTACTTTTTGTCCTTAATGGCATCTGCTGCTAAAGAAAATGCTGTGCTAGCTATACCTTCTTCTTCCTTGTCCTCATCATCCCTCTCTCCATTCTCCAGGTTCAGATCATCAGGAAGATCTAATGCTTCAGCTTCAGGCTGCTTCTCTTGCTTTCCATGATAAGGATCACTCTCATTTTCATCATAT
The DNA here is from genome assembly GCF_032191835.1 of Heteronotia binoei. Lineage (NCBI taxonomy): Eukaryota > Metazoa > Chordata > Lepidosauria > Squamata > Gekkonidae > Heteronotia > Heteronotia binoei. The sequence goes on from NC_083223.1 coordinate 83,503,867, forward strand.
TCACGCTGTGAAGTAGAAATGAATCACACACTGTGAAGGGAGCAGAGGTGGAATGAAATGGGTGAAGCAAATTTGTGCCAAGCAAAACCAGAAGAGAACTGAGGCCATGCAGCTATATTTGAGTCTATAGTTAATTTACACGTATCGTGCAAGGAAAATGGCCATGATGCAGCACTGCTGTGAAACCGCCCTTATTACCTCATCTATTTGTTCATGGATTTTCTCTTTGATTTCCCCATCATCTGTTTCCTTCTCTTTTTCTTCATTCCTGGGTGGTTTCTCATCATTTTTATTGCCAGCATCTAAGTTGTCATCTTTTGCTACAAGCTCTGAATCCCCCTACATGGTTGAAGAAAAATATCTATGAATCCATTTGACTGCAGATTGATGCACATTGGTGGATAAATGCTGGTAACTGTGAAAGTACTCCTGGTAAATATTACAAACATAATTCTACATTTTTACTACCTGAACACACTGAGACCTGCAGAATGAATGCTTGATCTTTCAAGACTAGAGAAGGTGGCCACACATTATTTAGCATTTGATTTCAAGGAATATTTGGAGTATTTCCCACACATATTCATTATATAAAATTGTTACACAGAGAGAGAGATACACAAGGGACACAGCATGCAACAAGACGTTTCCCCACAGCTTCACTGAAAAACAAATTCAAATTAAATTCCCAGTGTTTTTAAAAAAATCCTTTGAGACAAAAACTTGACCCAAAGTTCAAATTTGACTTTAAGATCAATGGTGAGAATAATAAGATCTGCGTATGCTTTCTAAATATTAACATAGAAAGGAGTCTGCTAAGTAAAGAAGCAACAGAAGAAGAAGCTTACAGCCATTTACAATACTAGGCAAGAAGAATAAACCTTGTGGTTTCTGCTGAATCTAAGATACAGACAGTCAAAATGGTCGCTAGTAACAAGATCCAGCATCTTATGGGGAAGAAAATGGAAAAACTTTGATCAATTTCATTTGTTTGGGGTTCATCTTTTCTCTTTATATCAAGAGGCTTTGCGTTTCATCATTACGTCAAAGGACTTGTGTTTCATGTATTACAATTCTTTTATGATGTATTTTGGATCAAGGGGCTTACATTTCATGTATTACAATTAAAAACTGGCTCAGTACTTCTCAGAGCACGCATTCATTTTTGGTTTTACCTCATCCATTCCTGGTCCAGTTTCTGTTATACTGTCTTCACTGTTGCTGTCATTTTCTTCCTCCTCATCATCTCCCCAAAGTCTTTCATCCAGTTTATCTGCTTCAGCATCTCCAAGGTTTCCCATCTGTTTATCTAGTTCTTCGTCTTCATCAGATTTTTCATCCTCTTCTATGAAAAACAATACAACTCAATGTATAAGGCACACATGGACTAATTCAAAGCTCCACAGCCCCTCCAGTGCATATTAAGAATTCCCCACAAGCAAGGGCTTTACCATTCCCTGCAATATGCCTGAGATCTTGGCGCGCAGGTGTAAGACAGAACAGGAAATATTGGTTAGAATTATGGACAAATGTTCTGACTTGGTGTAAGGCATATGTGCCTCTCCAATACCCATCATTACTGTAAGTGCCACAGCCCTTTCTCACAAAGACGTATCAGAGAAGTCAGAAATATGCTGATTAATACGTGTTCAATCACCCCCCCCTCTGCAATAAGGTACATTTACTTCCTGCTCAAAGTATAGTCCTTGATCAGACGCCACTATTTAGCCACAACTGATTCTAACACCCCTTTTCCACTTACAGAGATTGCCTACCAACCCCAGCAACCTCTCTCTCTCTCAGGTTCAGTGTTACAACTAGGTCAGGCCATCACACATCAGTATTCTCCTTGTCTTGTTTACAATCTCCAGAGTCATGACCATTTCATCTCTTAAGGTCATCTCACTCATAGAGACATAAGCAGACAGGGTAGCCCAGCTCCCTTGAATAACAGGCCCTCACTCAACACTTCACAGAAGTTATTGGGGTTGGGGCTCAATCACTGCCCTATTCACAGGCTGCCACCATTTATTCATATCCTAATATATATATACACTGAGATCGTCACTGGTGAGTGCGCGTGTCCTTTCCTGAGAAACACAGCCCACAGAATTAAGTAAGGAGTTGGATTTTATTTATGATTTAAACATAACACTGAAGAAAGTAAGGTAGAAGTTCCAATGTTTCTTTTCCCTTGAACTTCTGAACTGTTTCCCTATTCCAGCATTTGGGATCTTTTCTTTCCATTTAGCCTTATGCTGCTCTTGGCCTCAGCTTCACTCAGTCGGACGCATTCTTTATTACCTTCTCATTTCCTATCTGCCAACCCCCAACTTTTGTTTTTTAACGGTTTCTCATGGAATCTAACCCGTCCATTACACCATTATCAACTATTAAATCACTGTGAAAGAATGCAATTAAAAATGTCATACTATACTCAATTTTACTAGAGATAGATTAAGAAATAAAGAACAAGCAATTTTTAGAAACAATTAATGCATTTCATAATGTCAAGAGTCATAGTAAGTTTGTACAAACATCTGCAGTACTACCACATGGCAATGTTTGTAAGTACAAGTGGAATTATCAGCATTTACAATCAATCTGAAGTACTAAGATTAAAAGGCAATAGTGAATATATTTTATTTAATTCAAAGCAAAAGGATGCCTAGATCTCTGGAATCACCCAAAACTCTAAGTATCACTATTTGAAAACTTACATTGTTTTGTATTGGGTAAGAGGGGAAGTCAGCTTTCTTCCATTACATTACAAAATACAAACCTTGCTTTTCTTGATCCCCATCGTATGTTTTTCCTTCAAAATCTTCTGACATTTCAATTGCATTGTCCTCTCCTTCAATATCTGGTTTGGATTCTGAGTCTTCATTGTCCTTCTCTTGACCCTTCTGGTAAGTGTCTTCTACCTGGATTATTAGGCTAACAATTATTCTTGCTTTTTAAACAGCATTAGTTTTTCTGTTTATTAACTTGGAAAAGCTGCTTGAATACTTATTCAAAATTCAGCTTCAAATGGTTGGATCCAACAAAGAATTTTTCTCTAATAGAAGCAGCTCTTGCGCAGCAGAAGGGAACCACTAGATCTAACCCATTGTTTTCTTAATCCAAATGGCATAATAATTGGTTTTGATGTCCTTTAGAACTCATAATGCTTTCTTTACATTATCAGCAGCCTGATTTATTTCCTGTCAAGGAAAGTTGCTGCAAAACCCATTAAACTCTCATATGAAAATAATACAAAAGCATTCATTCACAGAAGAGCAGGCACATGGAAAGCAAACAAATCTCAGCTTTCCACAAGATAGCAATTTCCTCCACCTGGTTGTTCTGCAGCCATTCTCCCACTTATACATACCTGAGCTTCATCTTCTATCTTGTCACTCACATCCTTTTTGCCTTCTCCTTCTCCGATGCCACCTCCTTCATAGTCATGGAACTCTGTGGCTCCCTCTCCTGCTTCCTCTTCCGTGAGTTCTTTTGGCAAACAAAACCCCTAATACAAAAAACAAACACCCTCTGAAGCAGATGGTAGTATTCTAGTTTACAGGATTAATTATTCTAAGAACTCAGTCATCTGAGGTGCTGGTATGTATGCATGCCAAATAAAACCCTATTTCAAAGAAATGCTAATTAGATTAACTTTATCCATTTCTAAGGTTTCATGAACTGTCTAGGCTGATTACTTCAGATATTGTTTATAGGGGAATCTGGATTTTTTTTTTATCCTTTGCTGGGAACATATGTAACTTCACACATTCAACTGTGTGCTGATTACCACATGTGATAGTGCTAGGGTTGCCAAGTCCAATTCAAGAAATATCTGGAGACTTTGGGGGTGGAGCCAGAAGACTTTGGGGGTGGAGCCAGGAGACACTGGGGCAGAGCCAGGAGCAAGGGTGTGACAAGCATAATTGAACGCCAAGGGAGTTCTGGCCATCACATTTTAAGGGACAGCACACCTTTTTAAATGCCTTCCTTCCATAGGAAATAATTGATAGTGGCACCTTCTTTTGGGGCTCTAGAATTGGACCCCCTGGTCCAATCGTTTTAAAACTTGGGGGGTGTTTTGGGAGAGGGACTAGATGCTATACTGAAAATTTGGTGCCTCTACCTCAAAAAACAGCCCCCCCCCCAGAGCCCCCGATACCCGAGGATCAATTCCCCATTATACCCTATGAGAATCGATCTCCACATAGGGAATAATAAAGTGCCCAGCAGACATTTCCCTCTCCCCCGCCCTGGTTTCTGGAGACTCTGAAGCAAGGGATTGGCATTTCTACTCACAAGCTGCTGCCAGCTTCTTCAAAGTAACACAGACACACCATCCCAAGAGGAAGCCTTTCCAATCGGAGACTGAAGCCTCTGGAGGTGGAAAGTCACATGGTGGCTCTGGGGGCGGAACTCCCTGCCCCACGCTGGCCAGCTGACTGGGGGCGGGAAGGAGCCTGGGAAAGCGGAAGAACCCCCGCTGGGACCTGGGGATTGGCAAGCCTAGATAGTGCTTCCCACAATGAGAAGTACATTTTTAAACTGTATGTAATGACTCTTGATTCAAAGCCCACCAGGATGAATGTGGGATGCAGAATTAGTTGTGTGGCTTTTTAAAAAAGTTAAAATCAGACTTCTAATATTCTAGAAAGTGCACTTAACCCATGCTAGGAAGTCATATTCTAACAAAGTATATAGCACAATTATGACTACCTCATAACCATTAGAGAAGCAATAATTCCCCTAACCAAATTCATTAAATGAGTAAATACAGACAACAGTGAAATTGTGGACTTCTATGTGTTTTTTATAATAACTGTCTTATTTATAGTGAGTTCCACAAGGTAGAAAGGTGGCTAATAAATGTTTTTAATACAAAAAAAAATTAAATAGCAGCAACACTGGAATCCATTCCATTTCTACTAACACTTCCTAAAAAGTTCCAAATAACTGAAAAAGTAATCCTTTCTTACCTTCTGGGCAAGTTCAGTAAATATGTTAGCTAAGACAGAAAGCAATTTTCCAGTACTCCTATGGGTGGCCAAGCAAACCGTGAGGTAGAAGAGGATGATACTGGAATACTTGTAGAGCACTGGCATAAGACGCACCAGTAAATGGCAAGATTGATTAAAAAGCTGTAGACAATAAACAAAAGTATATTAAAATGGGTTTGAACATCTAAACTGTTATGTTCCTAGAATTTTACACCAGACTAATTTTTTTTCAAAAGTCTCAGAAACCTACTGCATTTTTGAAGCAAAACGAATGGAAAACAGTATAAGAAAGTGATGTTCAGAGCCTATTCCTTTTAAACCAAGTTGTCATAATGGCTGAAGAGTTGAAACTGATGCATTTTACCTTGCATTTAATTAATGAAGGGATAGAATCTTTAGTGCATGTCCTGTATGACTGCAAGGTGTACAGCATTCACCGTGAAATCCTTCCTTCTCCTGCAATCTTGCCTACCACTCAATCAAAAAATACAACAACTGAAGGATCTTTTGAATGACAGGAACCATAGGGTTATACTCAAATTAGCTAAATTTGGCTGGCTTGCCACCAGAACTAGAAAGTCACTCATAGCTCTGAAGGGAAATAGGTAAGCATTTTCTTTCTCTTAGTTGGTAGTTTTTAAAATGCTTAATCCCATTATTAACTAGATCTAAGTGGGCAGCTGTGTTGGTCTGAAGCAGTTAAACAAAGCAGGAGACAAGTTGCACCTTTAAGACCAACCAATTTTTATTTAGAACATAAGCTTTTGTGTACTCTTAAGCACACTTCATCAGATGAGGAATCCAGCACAGTGAGCAAAGCCATACAAAGCTGAGCAGAGCCATACATAGCTGGTAGGCAGTGGCCCAGAATGCAACATGGTACAGATTTAAGAACCAATGACAGTGAAGTAAAATTATCTGGTAGGCAGTGGTTTAGAATGTTAAATGGTACAATGACAGAATAGTAAAATTAACAAATTGAGCAAACCTTTGATCTGAGTAGCATGAGCATTATTAACTGTATGCATGTATGTTTTATAATTGATAGTAGCAATTTTACCTTTGTTCTCTCAGCACAATTTATATGGGTTACTGTAACCGGCATTGGTTTTATCTGTATTGTTTTTGCTGGCTTTTGCTGTGAATAAACTTACCTTGCATTTATAGGCTGTATAATCTTCTCCATAGGATTTCAGTCGCCGCAGAAGTTCAGAAATGGCTGAAATTATTTTCTGTGCTTGCAAAGAACTAACATCAGAACAGATATCTTCATCCAAAAGCTTAGTCAAAAGTCCTGACTTGAGCCAGTCAGCTGAGGGCACTCCTTAGGTGGAAAGTATAGAAAACTAAAATGATCAACATGTTTCAGATGGGCTCTTGGCAACCCACTAAACCCCAACTCCTCACGGACAGGAAGAATGCGTTGAAGTATAAAGTAGTAGCACAGTTCAACTGGGGCAGTAAGGGAACCCTTACCATCCTCCAGAGTGGTTTCTTTCTCTCCTTTTTCTTTTCTTCTTTCTAGTAAACACTGTATGGCACTCAAGACAGCATGAATTGCAAGTTCTACTTGTTCAGAAAAATGCTCTACAAAACCATCTTCTGATTTTTGGTCCCCTTTGGACACACAGCAGAAATGTTAGTTGGAATACGGTTTTAAAAGTTCCACTACAGCCAAAACATGATTATGACACAGAAATCAGTGTTCTAGATACAACAATAGGAAACTTAAGTTTTAAGCAATGCAGTAATCAAGACTGGCAACAGGAATGAGTTAAAGATGGGCTAGCTGAGTGGTTCTCAAACAACATCCGGATCATAGCTTTTTAAATTGAAACTGCTTCCTGTTGTGTTTGAAAGGATTTTCTTGGGTCAGTTCCCATATCATTTATCCAGCATCCTGTTAATGAATTCAGGATAGCATGATTTATAGTGCTGAACACTTTACCCTCTCATTTCATCTGTTCATCAGGGCTCAAGAATGTCCACTTCAGGTCAGTGGGATTTTATGCATAATAACATACTTATGATCACAAGATCATAAAGAAATTATGACCTATTTTGTTGTACATAGCCACAAAGGTTAATATCCACACATGGCCACAAGGTACTATATACACAGGATTACTGTTTAACTTGCATTTAATGAATGAAGGGATAGATCTTTACAAGAGGAAAAGGATTATTACCACCATCACAATGTGAAATTGAACTAAACAGCTGTGCCTTCCAAATAGCAAAGTCGTCTACACTTCTATTAATTTCTCCTTGGATGTATACAAGGCTTCTGATGAGTGCAGTCTGAGACGCAGCTTGGCAACCTTCCAGCTCTGGTAAAACAAACAAGGATTCTATATCTTGCAGCTGAGTTGAAATCTGAAGCAAAGATTCTATCCCCGAAGAGCACACTTCAAAGCTTTTCCTGTAGTAAAAGAAAAAAGGTACTGCATTTAAAGAAGTTTTAATCTGAAGATTTGTTTGTTAAAGAAACCCCCCCCACGTCTTTTAAGTTAACAAAATGCAATACTTTTGCTCTGATAGCCAATTTGATGCCAGACAAAACTGGCTGTCCTATAGCACAAAACAATTCAAAGTTTATTTATAACAAAGAGATTTTCTTGCTTCTATAAACCAGGATCCTTTCTCTTTTTCCCAACAACCCCTAAAACATTTGAAAAGCTGATGCTGGTTGTTGGAGAAGCATTACATTTTGGCATAGGAGCTGCACTAAGGAGCAGGAAATCAGTCAAACCCACTCCCAGCTTCTTCCGCCTTCTAGTGGAAGAAGCACACCAAAGAAGTTTTCCAGTACAAACAAAAGGGGAGATCTCTTCCAATCCCCATCTCCTCACCTCACAGTAGCTCCCTGTGTCTCACAGCATTTTGTCCACAAGGCTCCCCTGACACCCAGCATCAGCTTTTGGGGACTACTGAAAGGGTACCTGACCTTGCAGTGGGATGTATTTGTTTTAGGTAATTTCTATGCTGCCTCACCATAGAATCTAATCAAGGCAGCTTACAAAGTAAAACATAAAGCTCTAGTGAATTTGACAAGAAACAGCACAAATCACTGAGCAGCTTAAAATGTCACATATAACAGTTCTCAGGGTAGATCCAGAGTGCAGAAGTGTTAACAGAACAATGCCTTACTGAAAGGCTTGTGTAAAAAATGCTTTGTGGTAGAGTCTGAGGAGGGTAACGTTTTGGGAGGTAAGAGGCCTCACCTGGATATAATACCATAACGTCCACCTTACAAACCAGCCATTTTCTCCAGGGGGATATGTCTCTGTGGTCTGAAGTTAAGCTATAATTCTGGGTGATCTGCAGATCCCACCTGGAGGCTGGCAACCATAGGTCTGGCAGCAACCTCTGGGTTGGTTGACTTGATACCACCTGACTTGCATGACTCATTTTATACTGCAGTATTAAGTCATTTATACTGCTGCAGGATAAAGCATGGACCCTGGGTTTTTGGCTCCAGAGGCTTGATGTGCCTCCATATTTGGGCTGTCAGCTTTCACAGGACTAATCACTTAATCCAGGTCTCCAGTTGCCCATATCAGCACTGACACATCCTTTCAAGTCAGTGTGTATAGGTATAAATCTTATAAATAAATGTTACAGAAAATAGGACAAAATTTATCTTTCAATGCTATCAACTGAATAGGTTTCACAGTTCTGCTGTGAATCTTACATACCAGGAATGGAAAAGAGTCTCACAAGATAGCTGTCTTATTCTGTCCACATCTGCTTTAATTGCCTTAACTTCCACAAGCATAGTCTTCACTCTGGAAGCCAACTGTTGACACACTGGATCCTGTTTTTGCATCTTGCACCCAAAGGGCATCTGATCTGAGGTCATTGGAGTGAGATATTGTAGATCTGAAGGGATATGTTCAAGTATTGACACTGGAACTTTTGTTGGGTTCAGTTCACTGCTTTCACATTTGAGAGTGACTGACTCCGTGTCTGTCCTGGGAACATTAACAAATCGGCCTTTTGGACAACACTCTATAAGCCAAGACAGCTGACTGAGGACCATCACAACCTGCATGGTGAGGTACTGTAACCTGTCAGTCCATTGCTGAACACCATCTTGAGGAGGAAATGCTACGTCATATTCATTACTGATGGTCAGTTTAGCATCTATCTCCTGTACACAGCTCAGAAGATTCCTATTTATGAGATTCAAAGAGAAGACATTTGTTGATATTCAATGCATCATCGATACAGTTCAACCCACAAATAGCCACCCAATCAAGAGGCATTTCCGAATCCTTGAGAACAGAGAATACATGTTAAAAACATATCCCATTCCTACTGATAATTAATACAGATATACTGAGGTGCTACCGTGCTACCACATTATTTCAAAAAGTATGAAGACAGGAAATGCTGTATATATTAAATTATTATAAAACACAAGCACACAGTAGAATTATAGTAAAGTCACTTAGTTGCGGAGAGAGATTTCCCCATTAGGTCATGGATATACTTTCTCCAAAATTTTGCATCACATATCTCTCCCATTCTACAGTCACTCCAATGGCTGCCTATCAGTTATTGGGCTCACTTCAAGGTAGTAGCTATCGTAAACAAAGCTTGTCATGACCCTGAGACATCAGGTCTGTGGCACTGCCTCTCCCCCTATGCTCCCACCACAACAGGCAGAAGCACTGCTCAGTAGCAGACTATCTCCTTTGCATACAAAAGTTCCTAAGTTCAGTCTCCCGTTAAAAGGAGCAGAACATAGGGGATGTGAAGACCAAAGAGAACCCTTGTCTAAGTAGACTGTACTATCCTTAATAGGCCAACAGTCTGACTCAATATGAAGGCAGTTTCATGTGTGCGTGAAGGCAGATTCAAATTTGCTTCATTCTAAAGTGTCCAAGATCAAAAGCAACATAGGACGAGCTTTCAGACACAGAACATAAAAACAGGTTGCTTACCTGTAACTGATGATCTTCGAGTGGTCATCTGTGCAGTCACACACATGGGTCTTGCCGCAGGCAACGGATCCGTACCTCGGAGCTCCAATAGCTCGCCTATAGCGTCTTTTGGCGCGCTTTCCTCCTGCCCTGGGGAGCAGGCAGCGACTGCGCATGCCTGGAGCGGGGGGAGAGCGCCCATTCCACTCAGTTTCTTCCAGCCGCCGTTGGCACTGACACTATACAAGGTTAAGCAACAATTACAAGAGGCCAGCAGCGGGGAAGGCTGGGTGGGCGTGTGTGACTGCACAGATGACCACTTGAAGATCATCAGTTACAGGTAAGCAACCTGTTTATCTTCTTCGTGGTCTCTGTGCAGTCCCACACATGGGTGACTAGCCAGCTAAATGTCCTGGAGGAGGGTGCTGGTAAAAGAAGCAAGTTAGTTACATAAACAAATCAGATCATATTATGCAACATAGAGATGGAAGCGGATGCACTCACCCCTGACTTCAGTGGAAGATGGATCTGAGGACCGCTTGACCGAAGGAGGCGTCACGTCTCGCACGAATGTCTAAGGCATAGTGGGAGACGAACGTGGATGGTGAGGACCACGATGCAGCCGCACAAATGTCCTCTAGGGAGACGCCTTGCAGGAAAGCCGAAGAAGTCGAGACCGCTCTAGTAGAGTGGGCCTTAAGACCTTCGGGCAGAGGCTGTTTAGCCAGTTCATAACACAACCTGATGGCACTGACTACCCATTTAGATAGTCTTTGGGTAGAGATTTTGTGTCCCCTGTGAGGGTTCCCGTAGGCCACAAACAGATTAGGGTCCTTGCGGAAAGGTTGTGTACGATCAAGGTAGAAAGATAAAGCCCTTCTAACGTCCAGAGAATGCAGGGCTCGTTGTCCTTGGTCGGATGGGTTGGAGAAAAACGTTGGTAGAGAAGTTGAAGTCGATAAGTGGAACTGGGAGACAACCTTCGGAAGGAACGCAGGGTCCGGTCGCAGAACAACTTTGTCCTTGTGGAAAATGGTGTAGGGAGGATCGTGGCGAAAGGCGCATAAGTCACTTGCCCGTTTGCCTGAGGTAAGGGCTACCAGTAATGCTGTCTTCCAGGAAAGAAGGTTAAGGTCTATGGTAGCCATAGGTTCAAAGGGCACTTTCATCAAGCAGGAAAGAACTAGTGACAAACTCCAGGTCGGGACGAAGGGCTTAACAGGTGGATTGAGGTGCAACATGCCCTTAAGAAAGGACTTGGACAAGGGATGGGAGAACACAGTTTTGCCATCAACAGGGTTATGGAACGCAGAAACCGCAGATAAGTGAACTTTTAAGGAGGAATAGTGTAGGGACTCAGTTTTAACAGCAGAGAATTTAACTGCGCCACAGAATGTAATGTATTGAAGCTTTGTTATGTTATGATAAGGAAACGTGCTGTTTGTGTGATCTGCGCAGGCGTTATCTGTTGTTACGTTGACCAGACACATATAATTAATTGGCTAATGTTGGTGGAATGATGTGAGGTCATGGTTTCAATAAAAGCTGGACGGACAAAGGCAGGAGGAGTCTTCTGAGAGGAGTCTTCTAAGACTACAGATGCCCTCTCAACCTTTGTGCGCACCCCTTTCCTATAGTCAGACGTCTCCCGGAATTTTTATTGTCTCCTAAATCTTTCTTTCCACACCTCAATGCCGGAGCGGGTTCTCTTACATTTTGGTGCCCCTCAGGGAGGCTCAGAAGAGATAGCATGACAAGATAACCTGATTTATTGATCATCACTCACACCCTGCGCCCGGCGAGGGCTAACGACGTCGAATTTACCTGGTCAAGGTTCCGGGGTGAGTTGGCTTGTCAAGTTAGACCACACACACACTGTAGTGAAGATGGGGTCTACGTTATGTGCTGCTCAGGCTGATTTATTGCTTGAAAATCACTCCACTCCACCCGAGGAAGGGCTTCAAAGACATTTTATTCATCCGGACAAGGATCCCGACAGTGGGAGTGATTTGTCAAGTAAAGAGCACACAGACCCTGTAAAAATGGGTTGTTCCTTATCAGCTGGCCAAGCCAGCCTCAGAAAATATTTACACTGTCTTCTTTCCAAAGAAGGACTTGTTGTTAAAAAGTCTGATGTTTTCGATTTGGTGAAAGCTATTACAGATATTTGTTTGTGGCTTCCTGACAGTAGAACTTTAACAATACAAGACTGGCAAAAAATAGGGAATGCCTTTCAGGATCATCCAAAGATCACAGCCAAAATTCTGTGTACCTGGGGCAAAGTAAAAGCTTGTTTAGAAGGGCTTAAGCCCACCAACATTCTATTTAATCAGCAGACAGAGGCTGAAGCAATGCTTTTTGGCGTCTTACCTCAGATTCTGTTATCATTGCCTTCAGAGTTTTGTGTTACATCTTCTGGCTGTGATGAAATTCATCTACCCCCTAAATCACCAGATGGCTCAAATAAGCAACTATTCCACAGCATTGCTCTTGTTCCAAAAATGCAGAGGCCAGCACAATTAACTACAGATCTCCAAGCTGCTGTGCTGGAGGAGGGGGATGAAAATATTCGAGGAGGCCCAGATACAGAACATCAAGGCCAAAGTGAAGTTGTTTTTCCAGAAGGCTCAAGTGTGGGAGGACAGCTAGCTGTTTGTGGCAGATTTGATACATTCCAGACTCTGAATGAGCTACAGGAATCAGTACCTTGTATCACAGCCGTACAGCAGGCAGTGCTGACGGATGGAGCACTCTCTCAATTGTCCTCACTTGTCACAAAGGCCTATAAAGAAATCCCAGAGGCTAATGAGAATTCCTTGGCTAGTTTTGCTAACACAAGCCAAGGTGCCATAGAACCCTATGCTGAATCTGTTAATGGACTTATGAGGGCAGTGCAGAGGCAGATTGACAGTGCTGGGGCTGGAAAGCAATTGGCTTTTGAAAATGCTAATGAGGATTGCAAGGCAGCCTTGACACCTATCTACAGCAATCCAACCACTGATATTCAGTCTATGCTCAAAGTGTGCCAAAATGTGGGATTTTGCCTCCTGGTGGCTGCAATTCAAGCTGCTCAAGGATCATTAAATCCAGCAGTGTCATTACATGCCCTGCCTATACACTGGAAATATGGATGACATTCTGCTGGCTGGAAGTGGACATTAAGTCATCATATGGATTTTTTTAGTAACAAGTGTTTCAAGAATATGGCCTTATGATTGCACCAGAAAAGATTCAACGTCAAAGTCCTTATGTGTATTTAAGGCACAAATTTTCCACAGCTTCATTAATTCCAGTTTTTCCACAAGTACAGCTTTTAAAAGACATTGACATTTATACAATTACAAAGTATATTGGGAAACATTAATTGGGCTAGGCCTTCCTAGCGTTTACAACCATGGAACTGTCACCTTTATTTTTAGCACTTGCTGGACATTCATCTCCTGCAGAAAAGATTGAAGTCTACCTTTGAAGAAATTGCTGTCGTGGAATGGATTCATCTACCACATACTTTTTAAAAGAACTTGTACTCAAAGCTTATAGCAATCTCTGACTTGTTTTTTAAATCCAGAAGTAATCCAATCCAGTTAACAGGAAAAGATATTAACCTTGTTTATTTTCCCTTTTCACAGGTTGTTGCAGACTACTTCAAAGTTCCAAATAGCTTTTGAGGGTTTTCTGGGAACAATTGTTTGTAACACCCCCCCAAAGATAAATGTTTGTTGTTGTTTTTCCAAATGTCTTACTAACAAACTAACTTGCTTTTTTTTCACACCCTTTGCAAAATGTGTTAACTCTTTTTACAGATGGATCTCCAGGGTGTGGGAAGTGAACTTTACTGATTTACAGTCATCAGCCCAGTGGTCAAAATTGGCTGCTGTAATTTTAGCATTTCAGTTGTTTAAAAATAATGATTTTATTCTTGTAGTAGATACTTAATATGTGTTCAGATTAATGATGCATTTACCTTTGTTTTATTTGGTTTCATCTATTGACAAAGAGTTGTATGAAATGTTTTGTCAGTTGCAGTTTTTATTACAGGAGAGAAGAGCTTTCAGTTTTGTCACATTCGTTCCTACTCTGGCCTACCAGGGATGTTGGTGAAAGAAAATGCACGTGCAGATGCAGCTCTTCAGAATAATGTTTTTTCCTTATTTGACAATCCTATTCAGTCACATGCTGCATTCCATCAGTCTGCAAAGACCTTGCACAGAATGTTTTTCATCTCGATGTTACAAGCAAGAGACATTGTATCTGTGTGTTTTTCTTATTGTAAGACTTCTATTAGCCTTTCTTTTGATGCAGTGAATTTTCGAGGAGCTCAGGCCAACCAGGTTTGGCAATTGGATGTGATTCCTGTGTCAACATTAGCTCCTCTCAACAAGTTACATCTCACCATAAAGACATCTTTGGGTTTTATCTGGACTATGCCCATGAAAGAAGAAACATCATGTCATGTTATTCAACATTGTATTTGAGCTTTTGCAGTTATGGAGGCCAGGATGTTTAAAAATGGACAATGCACCTGGCTATGTTTCTACAGCATTTGCAGATTTTTGTCAATTGTGGGGAACAAAATTAACTCATGGTATTCCTTTCAATTCAACAGGTCAAGCTATTGTGGAGAGAGCTCATTTGATCTTTAAATCGCTATTGTATTGCCAGATGGAGGGGAAAGGGATTCCAACAGCAGCTGTTCCCACAGTCATGGCTAAAATGCTTTATGCTTTAAATTTGTGTTTATTTCCCATAACAGGGTCTCATATTCCTGTTGAGCTTTATTTTAGGTCAGAAGAACAACTGCCTAGATCACTTGTCACCTATCAGAAGTTTCCTTATCCTGAATGGAAAGGTCCTGTCCTCCTGATCACCTGAGGAAGAGAATATATTGCAGTAGCATTAAAGAAAGTACTTCTATGGATTCCCCCAACGTGGCAGGGTGCTCTATGGATTCCTGCTCGATGTGTCAAACCATGGCGTAAAGAATTTGGATTGTTTTTATAATCTCAATGTTAAGAGTAACAGTTGGAAATGGAAATGTAAATCTGAAATGAAAGACAAATGTGGAAACAACTGAAAATTATAGTTATGGGTTTGAAAGATGGTATATTTTTGTTTGTAAACATAGTGCTTATAAAGTTTTGTTTTCTTATTAGAGAAGCATATGTACTTTAATTGCTCTTAGTCCTTATGACATGTATACTGTTAAGCATTCTGATATTATGGTATCATATAATCTTCACTCACACATACACATATATGTATAAGCAAGCACTGAATAAGTTACAGATAGTATTATTGGATGTTATAAGTTTTTATTCTTACTATGATTTTTGTTAGTAATGATTTGATATTGTTAACCATTTTTAAAGATATAGAATTATTTACTAATGCTTAAAAATAGCTATTGCTGCTTTGCTAATTGAAATGAATTTTGTAATGAATACTGTTTTTTTAGAATTGTCTTTGTTTAGATTTTCTATTTTTATAGAATGAGGTTTTATATCTTCTTAAATCAATCTTGTTGTTTTATATAAATGAATCAAGGGTTATAGAGGAAGCCATGGTTAAATATGATCCTGGTTTCAAAATTGGGAGTAGTTGGGATATTTTGTAATAGCAGTGATTATGATATTCATATTACTAATAGCTTGTTTTTATATTCAATGTATTCCTTCATTAATCAATGTATTTAGGTTATGTAGTTAATGTTTTCCTTTAGCCTTAATAGTTGAAAAAATAAATAAAAACAGAGGAGATGTAGGGATTCAGTTTTAACAGCAGAGAATTTAACTGCGCCACAGAATGTAATGTATTGAAGCTTTGTTATGTTATGATAAGGAAACGTGCTGTTTGTGTGATCTGCGCAGGCGTTATCTGTGGTTACGTTGACCAGACACATATAATTAATTGGCTAATGTTGGTGGAATGATGTGAGGTCATGGTTTCAATAAAAGCTGGACGGACAAAGGGAGGAGGAGTCTTCTGAGAGGAGTCTTCTAAGACTACAGATGCCCTCTCAACCTTTGTGCGCACCCCTTTCCTATAGTCAGACATCTCCCGGAATTTTTATTGTCTCCTAAATCTTTCTTTCCACACCTCAATGCCGGAGCGGGTTCTCTTACAGAATAGCAGAGTCCTGATTTCTGTAGAGAAAGTAGATAATGAAGGATCAGGTTAAGGGGCACTGATTCTGGCTGCAGATGGTTAGATGCCGCGAATGAGCAGAAGCGCTTCCATTTGCGTTGGTACGAAAGTCTAGTGGAAGGCTTCCTTGCGTTGAGGATGATGTTGGCTACCTCTGTGGAGAGACAGGCGGATGTATCCTCCAGGCTGCCAAGGCTAGAACCCGAGGGTTGTGATGTAGAACCTGCCCACTGGCCTGGGATAAAAGGTCGCCCACAGGAGGAAGACGGCGGTAAGTGTGGCGGGACATTTGGAGAAGTCTCGTGAACCACGGTTGCCGAGGCCACCATGGAGCAATGAGGATGCAGTCCGTGCCATCTCGTGCTATCTTTACCAACACCCGTGTCAGAAGGGGGGTTGGTGGAAAGAAGTAGTGAAGGGGACCTGCCCATCTGTGAAGGAAGGCATCGTTGCCCCTCCTGGAATAAAAATGAGGACATTTGGCATTCTCCCTGGAATCAAAAACGTCCACCTTGGGCGTTCCGAAGCATCGGAAGATGCGCCGAAGGTAGGTCGGATTGATGGACCATTCGTGGTCGTCTATGCGAAATCTGCTGAGGGAGTCGGCCAGGATATTCTCCACACCGGGGAGGTGAATGGCAGTCATGTAGATGGTGTGCTTGACACACCATTCCCAGAGCAGTACGGCTATGCGGCACAGGCGGAGGGATCTGGTGCCTCCCTGTTTGTTTATGTAGTAAACTGTTGCCATATTGTCCGTGGAAATTTGAACGTGTCAGTCCCTGATGAGAGGGAGGAACGATTGGAGGGCCCTGTGTACAGCAATCAGTTCTAGGCAGTTTATGTGCATGGCCCTCTCGGAGGGAGTCCAAAGCCCCCTGACGGTCTTCTCCTCTAAGTGGGCTCCCCATCCCCACTTGGAGGCGTCTGTTGTCACGACAGCCATCGGAGGAGTCGGTAGAAACGGCATGCCTGCGAGCAGGTTGTCGGGCATAGTCCACCAGGTGAGAGATAGAAGTGCTCTCTGTGGAACAGTGAGTAAAATGCTCTGCGGTTGCGCCTGAGGATGGTAGGCTCGTACAAACCAGAGCTGTAGTTGTCGCATCCGAAGCCTGGCAAAGTAAAGGACAGATGTTGTGGCGGCCATGAGGCCCAGCAGGCGTTGGATTGTGAATGCAGACTGACGAGGCTGTTGTTGAACTGACTTGGCTAAGGCAATGATAGTTAGTGCCCGATCCTGGGGGAGGAAGGCACGATGGAGAGAGGTGCACAGAAGGGCCCCTATGAACTTGAGGTCCTGGGTAGGTGTGAGGTGAGATTTTGAAGCATTCACACGAAGACCCAGGGATTTCAGAAGGGTGAGAGCTCTGTTGAGGTTGCTCTGCAGCTGATGTTGAGTCGGAGCTATGAAAAGCCAGTCGTCGATATATGGGAAGACTGGGATGTTCCGGATGCGAAGAGCAGCTGCCACCACTGCCATGCACTTGGTGAAAATGCGGGGTGCAGTGGAGAGGCCGAATGGTAGGGACACATATTGGAAGTGGTCCTGACCCATGGCGAATCGCAGATACCTCCGATGTTGAGGTCGAATGGTCACATGGAAGTAAGCGTCTTGGAGATCTAGGGAAGCCATCCAGGAATTCCTGGGAATCAGGGGCAAGATGGACTGCAGGGAAATCATTCTGAACTTCCTGTATTCGATGTATCGATTGAGGTTTCGCAGATCTAGAATAGGACGCTTGCCTCCATCCCTCTTGGGGACCAGAAAGTATCTCGAGTAGAAGCCTGTCCCTCGATGTTGAGGAGGAACGGGTTCTATGGCATTTTTCTGGAGCAAGTCCAGAATTTCCTGATGGAGGAGTGAAGACGGAGGGGTAGAAATGAAGTAGTGGTGGCGAGGTGGAGAAATGAACTCGATTGCGTAACCTAGGCGCACGATGGTCAACACCCAGGAGTCGGTTGTGATCGAGTTCCAATTGGGAAGGAACGGAAGGAGACGTGTGCTGTAGGACGGTGGAGTCTGGAGAGCAAGTGGAGTTGTGAAAGAGTCAAAGAGACTGCTTGGTCTGGAGAGAGGCCTTCTTGGTTTGCTGGGGCTTAGGTCTCTGTTGGAAATGAGGCTTTTGTTGTGGACCTTTCCGCCTCCAGTAGTCACTTTGTTTTGGTGACCGTTGTCGTTTTGGAAATGATGGTCTCCAAGTTTTTGCTCGATTGAACTGCTGGGAGTTTGGTTGGGAAACTCCCAGGCGTTTGGCGCGTTTGTGGCCATCATCGACAGCGGTTAACACTTCGTCCGTGGACGCATGGAAAAGGCCTAGGCCATCGAAGGGCAAGTCCTCTATCTTCTGCTTGATGTCAGGCTGCAGGTTAGTAGAACGCAGCCAAGCATGACGGCGCAAGGCGACGGAGGAGGCGAAGACTCTCGAAGAGCAGGAAACAGCATGTCGTACGGTGTTTATCTGCTGTTTGGAGACTCTGGACAATTCTGAGACCAAATTGGAGGCCGTTCTCTGAGAGGTTTCAGGGAGAGAAGGGATTAAGGGTGTGAATTGATTAGCTAAATTGAAGACATAGGCAGAAAAATAAGCCAAATAGTTGTTGAGCTTGGAATTGGTAGAGGCCAGAGTGAATAACTTCCGAGCAAGGGTGTCCAGTTTTCTCCCTTCGCGATCTGGTGGTGTAGGGTGCCGTGAGGGCTTGGCCTTAGTTGCAGAATGAACAATAATGGAGTTGGGCGCAGGGTGAGTTGCCAAGAATTTGGCATCCGGGGCATGAACCCTGTAGAGAGAGTCGAATCGTTTGGAGGTAGGCGGCACAGAGGCCGGCTTGTCCCATGCCTCTCGCAACCCTTCGAGGTGTACGGGTAGCATCGGAAGGAGTGACCCTGGTGGGAAGTCAGCCTGTACTAAGTCATGTACAATGTCTGACACTTTAGGAGAGTCAGATGGCAAGGCAATCTGGAGAGCGTCAGCCATAGTGGTGATGAGGTTCAGGTATGCTTTGGAAGCGTCTGATGGTGAAAGGCGCAGCTGTGGTGTAGATTCCGAAGCGACAGAGGCAGGGTGATCCTCCGAATCCGATGAGAGGGAGGATTCCCGATCAGAGTGGGAGTCGTCAGCGTTGGGTGAGTGATGCGGAGCGATCGACTCCGAAGCCGAAGCCCGAAGCTTGGGAGTGTGAGTGTCCTGGGATGGTCGAGTCGGAGAAACCCGGATGGGAGCCGTGGAGGTTCCGGAGGGGATCGTAACAGGCTTGTTGAGGTCCCGAGGGCGATCCTGCAGTGGAGACAGAGCCGACTGTCGAGGGAGGTGATCGGATCCTCGGGGCTCGGAGAGGTCTCGGAGTCGATCGACGTCACGGGTTCGAGGAGAATGTCGGATTGGAGGAAGGTCACGGAATCGACCGTATTCTCGGGTTCGGTGAGGATCATATACTTGGGATCGAGGAGAGTCGTCATAGCGGATCCGAGGGGCAACGACATCATGACCGAGGTCTGGATATCTGGAGCGGTGAGTTCCCTCGTAGGAAGGAGAGCGAGATCGGCGATGACGAGACCTAACCCTTGGCGAAGGCGATCGTGACTGCGAAGAGTAGTCGTAGCGTGGACGAGCATACGGGTCATACCGGTCATAGTAGGCGGAGGAGCCGGAATCGCGGTATCCCCGCGGGGAGCGAGAGCGATACCGAGGAGGCATAGGTGTCGGGGAACGTGATCGAATCCGACGCGGTCTGTGTTGGGTCTCTGGAGAATGCGAACGGAGTCGATGAGTAGAGCTTTGGGTCGCTGAATCCCTATAAAGGGGTGAAAGCGCGACGTCCTGGAAAGATCCAATTCGAAGTGAAGACTTCGGGTAGTGTTGAGTAGGATCGGATGGGTCGGGTTCCAAGAAGTTGGAAGGAACCATGCTGTGGACCGACGGTGAACGAGAGTGAATAGGGATAACTTCTACGGCCGTAGAAGACTGCTGAGTGAGCTGCGGCATGTCAGTGATTACATCTGACGGAGCCGAGAGTTCCGACGGGAGCCGGAGTTGCGAAGTTGAGGCATCCATAGGGTCAGGAGCCGAAGTTGAGGTCCGATGCGAGTGCGAGGTCGGGTGCGACTCGGTCGAGTGCGACTCTGAAGACTTCCTCGTAGTCGAATCCGTTGCTTTCGAATGACGTGGTGCTTTCGGCGCCGATCCCTCGGGGCCGGGATGACGCGACTTTCTTGAAGACTTATGGCCGGTCCCGGCGTGCTTCGAAAGTTTCTTTACGGACTTGTGCGTCTGCTTTTGCGAGAGAGGCACGTCCGAAGCGGCCGAATCTCCCGCTCTAGGTGGGGGAGGCGGCGAGGAAGAGGTGGGCATCGCCCGCAAAGACAATTCAAGCAGAAAGCTCCGGAGCCTTGCTGCGCGGTTTTTACGGGCCTGTTTTCTGAAATTCGCACAATGTGCACAGGAGTCGACCCGGTGGGCTTCTCCAAGGCAGAAAAGGCAATGGCTATGGCCGTCAGTGGTGGGGATTTTAGACCCACAGCGCCTGCACTTTTTGAAGGTAACCTTCCCTTCCATGCGCTCCGGACAAGGGAGGGGAGGGAGGGGAAGAAAAGGGGAAAGAAAGCGCAGAAAACGGATTTTTTTTTTTTTAATATTTTAAAGGAACGAAAATAGTAAGGAATAAAGGGACGAGAATACGATACCAGATGGAGATAAAGATGAAGAGAAAAGCGAGCTAAGGAGGAAACGCAGCGAGGTAGGTATGTCCGGGCGGCGGTAGGGAAGAAACTGGGTGGAATGGGCGCTCTCCCCCCGCTCCAGGCATGCGCAGTCGCTGCCTGCTCCCCAGGGCGGGAGGAAAGCGCGCCAAAAGACGCTATAGGCGAGCTATCGGAGCTCCGAGGTACGGATCCGTTGGCCTGCGGCAAGACCCATGTGTGGGACTGCACAGAGACCACGAAGAAGATCTTCAGTGCCTCATCTATTCCCAGTTCATGCACAAGGTTTTGGAATTTTTATCTAACCCTAGAAATTGAACAAAATTGGATCTCTGTAACTTCTGCTGCTCTAAATTCTTGATATTAATTACTTGTTAAGTTTTTACATTAACTTATGTAGTTTGCAACCTCTGTCTTCCATTTTGGTTCTGAACCTTACTTTTTAAATGAACTAGGACACAGAAAACAGATGGTCAAGTACCTCATGATAATCCACTGCTCTGTCAAGGCAGTAAGAGCCTTCCTCTGTTTCACAAGAATCTTCATTAGGTGCGCAGTAAATCCTTTGCATCTTTCAATTGTACCAAGCCCAATTTCCTGCAGTGAAAGAAAGAAGTATTTATTTTTGTCTATTTCTTAATAACATGGCTGTTTATAGCTGTTAACAAAGATGAAACTTTCCCTCCTTTATGCTAGTTCCATAATTTTAAGATTATTTTTATTTTAACTGATTTTCCTGGTGGAAGCAGTTTGTATTTGCTAAATTGAAACATTGGGCTCACAGTGAGAGTTTCTTCTCATGAGTGAACTGGATGAGAAAAACAGTTAATATCCCAACAACTCTGATTGTGGTTTTAAGTATACAATGTAAGAATTAGATTCTCTAAATTCTCAGTGGAGCACAGGCACTCACAGCACTTTCCCAGTGCTTCAGAAAAGCAGTTACAAAGACTGAACTGTCCTATAATAATTAAGCCGAATGTTTACTTTCTGACTGATCGACAGATAATTCTATTTTTTTTTTTTACTGATTTAACATTTCGGGTCATATTTCTAGCTTCACCGAAGTTGGTTTTCAGTAAAAGAAATCAAAAGGCCTACACAGATCTAACTGAAACAATCACGTTAATATTATCAATAATCAACTAGAACAAGAAGGATCAGCCACTGCTTTTTTGAAAATTGAACAGGGACCTACAATTGTCATACAATTCAATGGCTTATCAAGCATCTGGAACACATGAATTTGGCAATTGTGAATACTTTGTAACAAACAGTATATAGAAGTGACAGAGTAGCAGACTTGGCTGGTAGTTTCACCTTTGTTCACTTACAATATGGACAATGTGAGAAACTACAAAAATGCCTGAGAAAAGTACATGGGCTTGAAATACTTTGTCAAATAGGCTGCAGCAAATGATCCTGTTTCACCATTCAAAACAAAAGGTTAAACAAAGTATCTATTATTGTATGAAGTTACTGATTTACCTTTGAAGGTGCCAATAATGCTGTCTGAAGCCTACAGTGGCGTGCAAGAGACTGATAGAAGTACTTCTGGCATCCATCCCACGATGAAGAGATCTCAGAAAGCAACCTGCAAAGTATAATAGAGAAGATTCTTCCCACCCTCTGAAGACAACACTATGCAACTTCAAGTCTCTCAAGGGGGAAAAAAAAGCAATTTCAAGTCTTCAGCCAAACTTTATTAAATATTTATGTAACACTCTTTCATTCTGTACAAGGTATGACAGTGCATAAACTCTTGAAACCATTGTTTTTGCAGTCCCAGCTAACACTGTATTATATATTTAAGAGATAATTTAATAGTGTTGTGAACTTAAGCTTAAATTCACAGTTATGACTTCACTGTGTTGGTTTCAAAAATGCTATATAGTCAGAAGACAACACGCAGCCCCCTCTAGCCTGGGAATGTAAAAAAGAGCTTCCACAGATTTGAGTAGCTACATATTGTATCGCAAGCAAGGCGACACATTTCTATATCACCTTTGTGGAATGAAGAAGAATGTGAGCCTGAATTTCACAGCATTTTTTTGGGAGCATTAAATGACAGATTTGTGTTTTACATACTACAAATGGTTGAGAGGACAGAATGTGGTTTATCTATTTGGGGGCCCCCTGGATCTGCCACTTCTGTGCAGAAATATTAATTTTAAAAACATTTTTAAAGAAAACAATTACTGAGCAGCATTAAACAATCATTTGATTTTTATTATGGTCCACAGACCATGCAAAAGCAGGGGAAAAACCGAATAAAAACACCTATACAGTTACTATCTACATAGAATCTCAGCATGCATCCTTCTTCCTAATATATCTACTGTAGCTAAAATTTTCCAGGCAGAGCATGTACATGCTCCTGAACTGATAGAATTCCTACACTATTACATGCAGATGAAATGACAATCTAAAGAGAGCCACGTGGGCATAACTTAGGTATTATTTTGAAAATGAAATGTCTATAAGGCAGAAATAGATATTGAAACAATAATAAAATTTTCCTATGCTCCTTTACAATGGCTTCACTCATCTGAACAGAGCCTTTTGCAGGTGCCAAATGGGCAAAATCAACATCTCCTCATATGGCTTCTCCATTGTGGCCCCCATCTTGTGGAATGCCCTGCCTGAGGTCACGAAGGCTCCCACTTTCCTGGCTTTCCACAAACTACACAAAACTGAATTATTCAAGGGGCCTTTTCTACATGGATAACACTGTACAAAATGATTCACAAATTATTAGTGACTGGAGTCTACACTATTGTGTAAAGTTTGTTGTATGTTTATTTTATTTATTAATTTAATTTATATCATGCCCTCCCCACCAAAGGCAGGCTCAGGGCATCTCACAGCCCAAGGGTCGACACAAGCACATTAGTTGGATCCTACTGTGTAATCTTGCATCATTTTATGTGTCATGTTAACATCTAATCTTTGTATCACTTCTGTTTTTTAGATTTCTGGTTGGTTCTACAACCAAAATCCTATTTCATTGTTTACTGAAAGTCCCATCCTGTTGATTACGTTCACTCACTCCTCGTAATCCGCCTTGAGTCCCACTGAGAAATGTGGACTATAAATAACATAAATAGATAAATAAATATATTTTGTCTTTGCTCTGCTAAAATTAATTTAATGTCTTGTTCAACTATCTTTTCCCATGGACTGGAGTATTTCTGAAATGCTTTTTCAATGTTTATATAATTTTCCATACCACAACTTAAAAATTTGGCTTGGGGAGAAATAATGTGAAACATGGCAGAAGAATACTAATTACTGTACTGTTAACTATGGAATTAGAACTTAATACTTAACATATAGTTCTGTAATCAGACAGTATTCAATTGATTAGGAAAAGGTAACCCTTTGTCCAAGCTACCAATTGGCATCTGCTGTTGTGGCCTGATGGAAGGAAGATAGTGACTGGATAATGGATCTCAGCTGAGTTTGTATAACATATGCTCTTAGCAAGTTATCTTCAATTATACAGCCACTTTATTATTAAGTTTATGTGCCTACTAGCAAAATGATGTTCCTCATGTGAATACACTGAACATCAAGATGTGGAAAGAAACAGGTCTGGAGGGGATCCTGTCCTAATACATGAACAGATAATCCTGTTGTTGTTTTTAAAGGGTCTTCTCTTTCTACCAAATCAGCAAGTATTGCAGGCTGCATATGAGTCAGTTTGGTGTAGTGGTTAAGTGTGCAGACTCTTATTTGGGAGAACTGGGTTTGGTCCCCCACTCCTCCATTTGCACCTGCTGGAATGGCCTTGGGTTAGCCATAGCTATTGCAGGAGTTGTCCTTGAAAGGGCAGCTGCTGTGAGAGCCCTCTCAGACCCACCACCTCACAGGGTGTCTGTTGTGGGGGGAGAAGACATAGGAGAGATGGGAGAAGGGCGGGGAATAAATCTGCAATTCTTCTTCTTCTTCTATGAGCACTACCCTTATTCTGGCACCAGAATTGGGACACAAAGAAAAGAATGAAATGACAAGCTGCTTGTTTCCCTTCACTCTGGAGTGTAAAAATAGGGGTGGATAGATAAATTATGCAAGGGTGTAACAACAGCACAACAGTGTAACAGTAGTGTGGATGGCCCAGTTTTACCTGGGCTCATCAGAATTTGGGAATTGGTACTTTGATGGGAGGAGGCAATGGCAAAACACCTCTGCTCCTCTATTGCCTGGTACACCCTGTGGCTGGAGTTGCCAAAAATTGTTTTCAACTTGACAGCACATTCTTCATCTTTCCATTGAAAGCAGTGCAATCTGAATAATCTACATTCATAATATACCAAACAACAATACTTGCTCTATATTTTTTCAGTCACTCACATGTTCCTTTAACTCCAATGTATATAGATTCTCTTATGAAATCCAATTGCATGTATTTCTTCAAAAATAGAACTAAATAAATCCCATTAAAATGTTCCATATTTAGAAAGCCCAACTACCAATTTCTGCCACAATGCCTTGCCTTTTAATACCAAGCTATCAGTGTAGTCTAAAACCAGGAAGTACATACGTTGTGTCCATTTTGTGTGTGCAGTTAACCAAGGCCAATGCACTGCGCAAATCCAATGGATGAAGGAAAAGCAGATCCTGAGAAGTTTTTGAATGAGACCAAGCAAGGCCTTTGCGATATGACAACCCTAGGAAGAAGCATAACATCTTTACCTGTTCCTAAGAGCAAGAAGCAGGAGAAGGAAGGGGTTTTTTTGCTTAGGCTACCATTGTGTGAAATTCAGATTAAACTGGACAATGGACCCCGTTAACAAAGACATGCATCTAGGGGACAAGCTTATCTCAGACTATACATAGTAGCAGAGACCAAGTTTCATTGCATCTGACCTGTAGTTGCAAGGTTCTTAAATAGTTCTGTTAGAGCCCTCTGTTTCTGGACAAGTAAATGTTTGACCTCTGACTTCTGTTTTTCCTTGTCAGCAAGCAGATTGACAGACATGTTTTGCAACTCATGAGCAGAGACTATTATATCACCTGTAAAAAGAAGACAGCAACAGAAAGAACTGATTTAGCAGCATTTCAACAATATTATTTTAATTCATCAGTCAGCCCACAACACTGAGAAGTCTATCCATTTAGAAAGGAGAGGAAAAGAGCACTTTTGTGCAGTATTTTTCAATGTGCAATTTCATTTTGTAAAGTTCCGATATATTACTGTATTATCACAGTGCCTACCTGTAAACTGATCGAGGTTTTCCACCAAATTCAACAATGTGTTGTTCTTCACAAAGGTTGTGCATATCTTTGTCATCCGTTTTGTAAGCTTAGGCAGGCGGGCCTGAAGGGATTCAGGATGAAACACATCTCCTTGGAATCCCTCTATGTGAGCAACCTAGGAAAAGTTTCACAACGGCAAAAGCAATATAGCTTAAATCAGAGTGCTGCATTATCACCCATGGGTCCATCAATATTTATTAGTAGTAAAGAATGAAGCTTAATACTAGGCGGATGGCTATTTTCATTATGTGCCATGAATCAGTTTCCAAACATATCAGTGTGATCAAATGTAGGGATACATATACCCCATAACTTGATTGTGAATACAAAATTCCTATATTACTAATTTAAAAAAAAATACCAGAACTGTTTCCATGAACAGAAAATGTGAGATAAAGAACCTTCAAACATGCAGCCATTTGACTCATTTTACATCACAGTATGACTAAACACAGGATAATGATTATGTTCTGGTTGCTATCCTGCCACAACCACAGACATTTTACAGTATTTTGCACAGTATAGAACTGATAAAAATGGGGTAGGGGGATTCCCTGCATACAGGAAATTTGGTACCCTACTTAAAAATGGCTAACACTTCACTAAAATGCAAATCAGAACTTTACATACCTGAACAGCATCTACTGTAGAAGCCAGTTTTTTCCTTAATATGTTGTGTAGGCTCTGAATTTTAGTCTCCTGGTTGTCAGATGATCCCTGCTTCTGCAAAGAAACTAGTCGCTCATCTTCAGATGTCTCCATTAAGGCTGATCGACATGGTTCATTGAGAGCAGCTTCATATTTCTTCATAAATTTAAAAAGTGTCCTAGTCACAATAAAAAGAAATGGATCAAAATGAACTTCACAACACTGGGTAAAAGGAGAGCAAGGGACTGAAGTTCATCCTAACTCATCACCCAGTTTGAAAGGTACATGAAGCAAATGAAACTGAAGTCCAGGGGCACTAGCTTAGCAATATTTATTTCAGTATGAACTTTTGTGAATCAGAGCTCACTTCCTCAAGTGCAATTATGAGAATGTTATTTTGACATATCTTAATCAGCAGTTGGTGGGTATGATACACAACAGGGTTATGTGACATTTGGACATGAAGTAAAAGGACTACTGTTAACAGCTTAACACATTAGACACATTTGTCAGAAAGCTAGTCAGATAAGCCACAAGAAAGCTAGTCAGTCAAAGACAACTGTCTTTTACTTTGACATTATTATGTTAGGAGCTGGAATTACTACAACTATGCATTCCCATAAGTAAAGACTGGAAAACAGAACACTGGTATTTGCTTTGAAGGTTTCTTGTTGTCAGTGGATAAAGGGAATCCAGGTTGGATAACTCCTCTCCTACCTGCTCTGGAAGGACTTTGAAAATGATTCAAGTATGTATTACTCCCAGTGTGAGTATGTGTATGTGTAGAGGAAATTTCCCACTTAGTGTACATAATGTAACAATGCTGATAAGAAAAGAAAACTTCTTCTAGCAATATTTATTTGTTTATTTATTTTTACTAGGGTTATATTCCACCTATCCCCAAAAGGGCTCTACGTGGCTTAAAAATGACTGAACAACATGAGAAAAACCCCTAGAAAAACCATTAGCACCTGCTAACTAACTTAATCTACAGTTACAAGCCATGTGGAAGAGAAAATGTTAACTAGGACAGTATGAAAATTGAATCTATTCCAATCTGACAGCAGTGATCTTGTTAGTTATACCCCCAGTTGGTTGGATTCCTTATGTCCAGCAAGAAGAAGAAATCTTCATAGTGAAGAACCAATGTTCTGTTCCCCATAAGTAGCCGCCTCCACATCCCAAGTAAGTGTCCAACCTAGCAAGCTGCTGCTACAGATGCTCAAGGTGAAAGTACTTGCGGAAACATCCTACTCCCAAATGCTGCATCTGCGGAGGCAAACTCATTTCACTTTCATAATAAAGGACATGCTTGTCCTTGGAATAATTTCATACCAGAGAGAGGAACAAAGCTCTTTTCAGATAGATAAGGCATTACGTTCCAAGACTCTGTCTCCCAAGGTCATGCCACTATGAGGCAACACTGAAGAATTTATGCAGAACTAAATTCAAATGGAGCCTTTGATAAGGCTCTGATGACAACTCAGAAATCCCAAGATGGATAACCTAGGAACAGATGGAATAAGAAGCCAGAGAGCTCATCTTTACGTGCAAATGTGAAAAAGAGATGCTGTTCCCTAGAAATGAAGGACAGTAGACACAGTTGAAGTGTGGCATGGCATTTTAAAGTATTTGGATAAAGATCCTGGACTAGGCCCACATAGAACAATGCCAGCACTCTTAATGACTGAGGACTGGTGAGGGATATGTTTGCACCTACACCACCAACAATACTTTCCAGGATGTTTTGTATATATGCTTGTGAATTCACTGCAAGAAGCTAAGATGGCAATGATTACTTCATTAAGGAATCTACGTTGTTTTAGCGATCCCTGCTTAACCTCCAGAGAGGCAGAGTCTGGAAGGGCCTCGATGAAGGAATTGCCCTTGTGTGAAAAAGATGTGAGGGATGTAAGTGTTTGCGGGAGGGGGGGGGAGAGAATTATCTACACTTGGAAAAGGTCCAAACAAACTATTGGACAAGGTCTGAGAACTAGAGCCTACATGGCCAGCAGGAGATCCACTAGGGTGACTGGGTCCTGCAGAACCTGATCTTCATGAGATTTCTGGCAAAAAAGAGGTGCTGGCTAAAACACATATGGCATGCTTGGAGGCCATGGTCTTACCTGTTGCAAGATACAGAATTTCATTCTTGGCTTATTTGCATGAACCTCTCCTTAAGTCAGTGGGATTTAAAGAAAAAGCCAACAGAAGAGCAATAAAGGAGGAATGGCATCAAACTTTTAAAAGTCTTCCAAGCTGCAATTTTTTGGGGGGACAAATGACTGACTTAAATGGTTGGATGTCCAAAATGGCTGACAGCATCAAAGCATCAGAGCGCTTACCTGTGAGCCTTCTCCACAGACTGTTTTACAGCCCAAAAGCTAACATCATTCCATTTTGAGATTTTCACAAACTCCTGTAATTAAGACAAAGTCAATGAATGGCAGTGCCAGTTAAATGAAACAATTTGTTGTTCAGTTGCACAATCGAGTTCAACTCTTTGCGACCCCATAGACAAAGTCATGCCAGGCGCTCCTGTCTTTCACCATCCTCCGAAGTCTGCTCAAAAAATGAACGATACACACCCCCAGTTTTAGAAGCCAGTATAATACTTTGAGAGCATGACATCATGCTTCAGCTTTGTCTCCAACAGCTACAGACTAGGAGTGAGTCATCACAACAAGCGTCACTGTTCTCACCTTCAGTTCTTTCTCGATAGGCTGCCGAAGTTCAGTCAGTTTGGTCTGCACGCATTCTGAGAACTGCTTATAGTAATGATACAGATTCCACAGTACGTTGCGCAGCATATCTGAATCAGTAAAAAATTTAATTTTAAAATATTTTCTTCCTCAACACTAGAGGCACCAAGCTAGAGAATGCAAAAAGTAAGCCCCTTTTTATGACATGCTCTAACCCACCCCAACATTCTGGCAGCCTTTCAGCAGGGCAACTGAGCAAGTTAACATGTTCACTTCATTTGCAGTGCTATACTAACTTCCAGAAGCTGATGTAATATGCAAAAGGAAGCAAGCCAATGAATTTAAGAACTGAACAGGTGGGAAACAAAAGCAGGTGAGCTCTGAATAATTTTTTCTTGTTTTGCTAGGAAGTGTAAATTGTAGTTTAGGTTTTAAAATTTGGCTAGCACAAGTCATGGCATCAACTGAGCCTGTTATTGGTACTGCACTGAGCTCACACACAAAAGAACTGAATTTGGTAGCCAATCTGGCCTACAGTGCAGAGTGATATAGTTTCATATAGAATGTCATGGGTCAGCCAGGACTCAGCAACAGCAAGGACTCCGCAGGCAATCAGCTCTGAATTGGCAGGAACTGGCAAGCAAAATGAGGTACAGGCTTGTCAGAGTTCACAGCCACCAGCACCTTCTTACCCCCATTCCAACAGAGGAAACCCAGGAGGTTGTTACCAGCCCTCCAGTTTCATCCACACCCTGGTGACAAAGGCTTAGAATGGAGCTCCAGGAAAGAAGACAAAGTGCACATCTCCTTGCCCAACACCAGCTGCTTGATGATGATGATTAGCTGCAGGGTTACTCCCAAACAGCTGGCTGCAAGTAAGACCTCCCAGCAGAAGCCTATAAAAGCCAGTCAAGGCAGACTGCTTGATGTTGAAGCAAGAAGTCACCTACCTCTTGACTCAGTGACCACAGCTCTGAGTTCTGCTCTGTTCCCGCAACCCTTGGACTGGCTCTTGACTCTGGAATCATCCCCCCTGTACTCATGAACAACCGTGCACTGTTGGACCTTGCTTCTTGTATAACGCTCTGAACTGGGCTCTGCTCTCTCCATAACTGACCTTTGGACTGACTCTGACCCCGGAATCTGGCTTGGACTTACTCTAGATTCTGACACAGAGCTGGAAAGAAAATTAACTACACTTGTATGCCTGGGAGACCTCGTGTCACACTGTATGATAAAGGGGTGGGGCATATTTATCCAGCATTCCCAAGTAATGCAATGACATTACCTCTCTTAGCTGGC
Organism: Heteronotia binoei; assembly: GCF_032191835.1. Classification (NCBI taxonomy): domain Eukaryota; kingdom Metazoa; phylum Chordata; class Lepidosauria; order Squamata; family Gekkonidae; genus Heteronotia; species Heteronotia binoei. The sequence continues at coordinate 83,534,546 of NC_083223.1, forward strand.
AATGTATCCCCCAAACAAATGTGTGGTTAGCTGCTGAGCCAGATGAGACTTGCATATAACTGCTCTGTTCAACTAGACTGGAAGAGTACTAGCAATCCAAAATAAATACCTACCATTACCTTCCACCTGTGGCATCAGCAAGACATGACAGTGGAATTCCAGCAGCATTTGGAGTCGTGTGTGAAATTCTCCCAGGGTGGACCCTTCTATGAAAGCCTGCAGCGTACTGACCACTGCTGTTAAATTCATTTCTGTTCATTTTGAGATGTTGTAATTTTAAGGATGAAAAGGGGCAGAGGAAGAGACATAATAATTATTTTGTCTTTAAAACAAAAGTGGGGGGGGGGGAGGAAAAGAAAGATGTAGCAGTGAGAAAAGCAATCACGGTCCCAAAAGAAAAAGACTGCATTGCTGCGATGGGTAGCACAGCCTTTGCCCCAAGAAAACATTTGCCCTTCAACCTTTTAGTATGGACAGCATGTTAATACCCTTTTACTTACAATTAAGCCGTATTTATCTAGTAACTGGAATGGTGCACTCACTCTCATCCTCTCTTCAGCTATGAAACAAATTCTCCATTTCTACCTTAACTCTAATTAAGGGAACTCTGCATAGACTTGAACTGTGGTTAATACTAACAGGGGCTTCTTGTCAGTGAGGATCTGACATTCAGCTTAAAGAACCACCCCAGTCAATTCTCCCCATGGTTAAGAATGATGCCAGTAGTTCCTTTACCCCTGGTTGATAGCCATTAGAGAAACAGAGAGGAGAGAATAAGCATCCCCAAGGTGATACTTCCCAATTTCTTAACCACAGTAAAATTAATAGCACGCACTTACATGACACAATGTAAAAGTAGCAACAGGAACAAAACAGGCAAAACTATGATCAAGATAACTTACAAAAAATCATAATAGTAATCTACAACCCTGGTATCATTATTCCAAAATACTCATGCTTTTCTCTGGTACATCAAAGTGATTCCCACAGATTAAACTACCAAGATGATTTGCTGCTGTCCTAATATCTGACTGATCTGAATAAAACCTTCTATCTTGGTATAACTCATATGACCAAAAGTCTTAAGTGTATCTAAGCAAATTACAAATACACATCAAATTTCCAAAAGTTTAAAACCATAAAAAATTTCAAGTTCCAACTGGAATTTTAAAAGGAATTTGGATCAAAATTTAAGAGTTGTGAAAACTGGAGAGCCAGTTTGGTGTAGTGGTTAAGTGTGCGGACTCTTATCTGGGAGAACCGGGTTTGATTCCCCACTCCTCCACTTGCACCTGCTGCAATGGTCTTGGGTCAGCCATAGCTCAGAGGTTGTCCTTGAAAGGGCAGCTGCTGTGAGAGCCCTCTCCAGCCCCACCCACCTCACAAAGTGTCTGTTGTGGGGGAGGAAGGTAAAGGAGATTGTGAACCGCTTTGAGATTCTTCGGAGTGGAGAGCGGGATATAAATCCAATATCTTCTTCATCTTCTAAATAAAATTTCTCCTTTATAGCAATTATTTACATTTCAGTGTTTTTATAAATGCCATATATTTTGCTACTGTGACAGTAATTTCAGGGTCAATATCTGCCAGTAAGTAGGAGGTCACCCATGGCTTGAATGAAAGGTGATATCTGGATAAGATTGGACATATCCAGTAAATTCTAAAAGCTAATCAATGAGGGCAAACCAAAAGAAGGTGGGTCAGACGCTTGATCTCTTCAGATGCACAGGTGTAAAGCCTGAATAGGAAAGCATACAACTCAACAAAATAAGCAGTTTGTAAACTTTGCCTGTAAAATGCTTTGAGAGCTAATACGGAATGAGGTTAACGTGTTCTGTCAATATGCTTCACATCAAGAGAGGCATTAAAGTCTGGGTTCAACTGAGTATGTAGCCCAGGCATATGATATACTATGTTGCGTATATTACACATCCAGTTTCAGGAAGAACTGTTTCCTTGCGTGCTCCTCAACAAAGGTTTCTCTTTTAAGGACTGTTTTTTTCTTACACAAATATTATTCAATGGTACGTGGAAAGAATTACCTTCAGTTTTCTTCTCTGTCTGTTCTTGCCAGTATTTCTCTATAATCTGATAGACTGAAAGCCAGTGTTTCATTGATTTTTCTGTTTGATGCTGCATTGTGTTGTCAAGACTTACAGACCAACAGCTGATAATACAAAGGGGAAATTCAAACTGATTAAAACTTAAGATATGAAACACCATCCACATAGACTTGCATTTAAAATATCTTTAAATTGAGGAAGGAGACAGATTTTTACAGTGAAAACTATTTCTATAAAAAGAAGTACTCTGCATAAACAAAAATGTCAATTCTACAAAATCGAATGTCAAAAACTTTGCACTAACTACTTAAAATGTGGCGCATACTGCATCTAATTTAACATACCTATTTTGTGACTGAATTATGAAAGAAATCTTGAACAGCAAAAACTAAGGAAAAAACTAAAGAAAATACAAAGAAATCCCCATCAAACAGGTTATATTATTATTATTATTATTATTATCATCATTATCACCATCATCTGTTTATTTATATTCCGTCCATTCCCCCATTTAGGGGCTCAGAGCAGAGTACATCAAATAGTAATAAAATCACAATAAAACCAATTTCAACATTCAGTAAGTGCAACAATGATTCAGCAAGATGATATAACAGCAAGGTGGTATAGCACAGGGAAAAGTACCATAATGCAGCACCACAATACAGTAGTGCAATAGGGCAGCAGGGGGAGGCCAACTGGATGCCTGCTGCTTCATCCAAAAACCTGGTGGAACAGCTCCGTTTAACAGGCCCTATGAAAGGCCAGCAAGCCAGGTAGGGCCTGGATCTCCATAGGGAGCTGATTCCACCAGGTTGGGGCCAGGACCGAAAAGGCAAGACGGGCATCTCTTGATCCGGGGACTATCAGAAGATCCTGGGAGGCCGAGCAAAGCGACCTCCAGGGCATATATGGGAGGAGATGGTCCCATAGATATGTTGGTCCCAGGCCACGCAAGGCTTTGAAAGTCAAAACTAACACCTTGAAACAGATCCAGTACTCTATAGGTAGCCAGTGCAGGAGTGCTCACCCGTACAGGTAATGCAGTCAGCAGGCGAGCTGCCACATTCTGCACCCGCTACAGTTTCCAGATCAGTTTCAGAGGCAAGCCAATGTAGAGCGAGTAACAGTAGTCCAGCCTGGAAGTAACCATTGCATGGATCACTGTAGGCAGACCTTGGGGAGGTAGGTATAGTGCTAGCTGCCTGATTTGCCGTAAGTGGAAAAAGGCAGACCTGGCAGCCGCTATGACCTGGGCCTCCATGGAGACGGAGGCATCCAGAATCGCTCCCAAGCTCTTCACCTGCTGGGCCGGTACCAGAACGAGGCTGCCCAGGGCTGGGAGCTGGATGCATGAACCCACCCCACCTCGGCTAAGGTATAGGACCTCCGTCTTAGTTGGATTTAACTTCAGTTGACTCTGCTGTAACCATCCAGCCACAGAAAGTTGTTCAGGGGCAGAGGACGGTCTGCCGTCCATCAACAGATAGAGTTGGGTGTCATCAGCATACTGTTGATAACCCAGTCCCAAACCTTGGGCAATCTGGGCAAGGGGGCGCATGTAGATGTTAAATAATATAGGCGAGAGAATAGCTCCCTGTGGCACTCCACATATAAGTGGGTGCTGCAGGGAGGTCTGCTCACCAAGCATCACCCTTTGTCCCCATCCCCGGAGGAAAACCACTGCAAGGCTACCTCCAGCACCCCGGCAACGGTGAGGCGGTGAGTCAATAGGTCGTAGTTGACTGTGTCAAATGCTGCTGATAGGTCAAGAAGAATCAGCAGCCTTCTTAGGTCATCTGCGATGGCGACTAATACCGTCTCCGTCCCATGGTCTGGGCAGAAACCAGACTGGAATGGGTCCAGGGGGGATGTTTCATCCAGGAAAACTTGCAGCTGCTCCGCCACTGCTTTCTCAACTACCTTTCCCAGGAACGGCAGGTTCGAAACTGGGCGGTAGTTAGCTAGTGCTCTAAGGTCCAGCGAAGGTTTTTTCTGAAGCAGTCGAATTACAGCCTCCTTTAACATCTCCGGGAATGTCCCACTTGTCAGGAACAGTCCAGGCTAGCCTGATGACATCAGATCTTGGAAGCAAAGTATGGTTGGCCCTGGCTAGTATTTGGAACAGAGACTTCCAAGGAATACCAGGTTAGTGATGTGCAGGCAAGCAATGGCAAACCACCTCTAAATGTCTCTTCCCTGAAAAGCCTATAGGGTCACCACAAATCAGCTGTCACTGGACATCACTTTCCACCATCAGAGGCAGGAGATGGATAGCTATGTTGGAAGGGAACAAGAAGTTAAGCAAGCCCATCCCCCTGACTACTGGGAACACCCTCTGCTTTCTGCACCTCCATCAGATATTTTTGTTCATCCCCCAATAATCAGCAGATATAAACACTCAAAGTAATGGAAAATTACTTCAGCTCTAGTTTATGCCACTGGATGATCAACTGAGTGACCAAATCAAGATGCCTCTTCAGCGACACTGCTCGACTAGCAGTCTCCTCCCAATCCTAAAAAAATGAAGGAATGCTTATCAGACAAGAACTGCAAAGCAATGTATCATTTCAGCAAAAACCTTTTCTTGTCTATTTTCTAGGCCTTAAAAACTAAAGGCAACCACCTTTGTCCTACATTTTAATGTTCCACAGTATGAGACGTCACCAGAAACCACAAATTAGTCAGCTTTAATATGCAAATTTGTTACTCGCTGGTGAACTACAGAAAGTTTGAGAAATCAACTCTGGAATAAGCAAGGACAGATACATCAAACCGCCCCCCCCCCCCAATTTCTAACCTGAGCCTTGGCAAGTAGAATTTCTAAGCCATTCAGGAACTTGGAGAGGGGGCTGGAGAGTGGAAAGCTACGGATTCTATCCAGCACAACCAAGAGCTGCAAAATGAAACATTTTTAGTTGTCGCATTCGGAAGTTCTAAATTAAAATCCACATGTACAACAACAGAAGACGTTATTTTAAAACTGGAACATAGAACACAGACTGCTTATAGCAGGTGAATCTGCACTAAAGAGTTTCTAACTTGCAAAATGCAGAGACACACAACCAGATTTAGGATATTAGTCCTATATTTGGCTTCCTGGAAAGTTATCAAGCCAGTCTTAGTATTGGATCCTATGTATATTTACATTTACAGTATTTATTCTGATACCTGTAGGAATATTAATTTAACCAACATTCAGCATGCACTAGTGATGCACACTTGCAAGTCTGTTTTACACATCTCAAAGTTCAGACTGCATCTACTTCTTACCTGCACAAGTACAGGGTGATCAGGCCATTCTTGCAGCAGTGCCTTCACTTCTTCAGCAAAGTTTTCAAGCACAGGTTGGCACAGTTGAACTTGCTGAATATTAGGGTGATGATAGAAGTCATACGACTCTTCAAGCTGCAGGCCAAGCTCTGAAGTCTCTCCTTCAAAAAGTGTATTCTGCAGTATTGTGGTAGCAAGCAGCTGACAGCCTTGCAGATTCTCATTCATTTCAGAACCTAGGATTTTTTGGGAAAACAGGAAAATAAGATTGCAGAACTCAGGTGCATGTATTCCTAAGCATTTTACATCACACCTTACAGCACTGATGACAAAATAATGGACTGTGATCTGTTATCCAGTACATATCCCAGTTTTGCAATCTCTCAGAGCATGAAGGAAGTTTTGTCCCAAGGCCCATGGTGCCAACACAACAAGGCATGGACAACTAAGAAACACAAAATCTGGAAGGCAATCCATGTGAAATGAGAATACACCAAACAGGCCACAGCTGCAGCTTTCAGTTTTCCACCTTGCTATGAACCAGCTCCCTAAGGTTTCCCACGATTGAAATACTGTTCTGGATAATGTAGTTAACAGAATAACAGCGTCACCTTAGCCAGAATTTTATGTGGCTTTGGAGTCAAGCTTGTAGGTCAATTTAAAGAAGAAAGTTCATTTCAGAGAGACATAAAAAACCTGTTAAGAGCACTACATTCCTAAATTACATGTACAGGCTCTGTGCACAGGAGCTGTGTGCGGCAAAAAAGCAGCCCTGAAACTACTGAGGTAACCTGTCTGGATAAAGGGGAATCAAATCTCTCTCTCAGGATTTACTTACTTTACTTGAAGCTCAACTATGAAGAGAACATAAGAACATAAGAGAAGCCATGTTGGATCAGGCCAACGGCCCATCAAGTCCAACACTCTGTGTCACACAGTGGCAAAAAATGTTATATACACACATACACTGTGGCTAATAGCCACTGATGGACCTGTGCTCCATACACTGTGGCTAATAGCCACTGATGGACCTGTGCTCCATATTTTTATCTAAACCCCTCTTGAAGGTGGCTATACTTGTGGCCGCCACCACCTCCTGTGGCAGTGAATTCCACATGTTAATCACCCTTTGGGTGAAGAAGTACTTCCTTTTATCCGTCTTAACCTGTCTGCTCAGCAATTTCATCGAATGCCCACGAGTTCTTGTATTGTGAGAAAGGGAGAAAAGTACTTCTTTCTCTACTTTCTCCATTCCATGCATTATCTTGTAAACCTCTATCATGTCACCCCGCAGTCGACGTTTCTCCAAGCTAAAGAGTCCCAAGCGTTTCAACCTTTCTTCATAGGGAAAGTGCTCCAGCCCTTTAATCATTCTAGTTGCCCTTCTCTGCACCTTCTCTAAAGCTATAATATCCTTTTTGAGGTGCGGCGACCAGAACTGCACACAGTACTCCAAATGAGACCGCACCATCGATTTATACAGGGGCATTATGATACTGGCTGATTTGTTTTCAATTCCCTTCCTAATAATTCCCAGCATGGCATTGGCCTTTTTTATTGCAAACGCACACTGTCTTGACACTTTCAGTGAGTTATCTATCATGACCCCAAGATCTCTCTCTTGATCAGTCTCTGCCAGTTCACACCCCATCAACTTGTATTTGTAGCTGGGATTCTTAGCCCCAATGTGCATTACTTTGCACTTGGCCACATTGAACCGCATCTGCCACGTTGACGCCCACTCACCCAGCCTCAACAGATCCCTTTGGAGTTCCTCACAATCCTCTCTGGTTCTCACCACCCTGAACAATTTAGTGTCATCCGCAAACTTGGCCACTTCACTGCTCACTCCGAACTCTAAATCATTTATGAACAAGTTAAAAAGCATGGGACCCAGTACCGAGCCCTGCGGCACCCCACTGCTTACCGTCCTCCACTGCGAAGACTGCCCATTTATACTCACTCTCTGCTTACTCTCATTGTAGAAAACTTGTAATCCATGAGGTTAAGCTGAGAAGCAGTTCACTTTATACACTGAAACATTTCCACACAAGATCCCTATTCTGTTAATTACATTATTATAAATAAATCTTTGATGTTTATCTCCATCTGTATCTTGTCTGTCTAGTCAAGAAGCTACAAAAAAGCGACTTTTACTTACTTTATAAATAATTGCAGCCATGGTTCAGCAGGCTCCCAAATAAGAAATGTTTAGGGACACATACTTAACGTGCTACCAACCCTTTAATCCAAGCTTATGTGTTCCCTCTCCACACACATTTGCCCGACAGTGGGTGGCTGGGGTTTAAAGAACCCACAGGAGAGGTTCCGAATGAGAGACTTGTTCTGTGAGCAGTTGGCTCAGAGTCTCCCCTCCCATCCACCATACAACCTATTTGTAACCGCACCCTTGGTCTTTCAGTTTTCCTTCCTTCCCCTGGCAGCCTCAGTGCAGGAAAACTATGGCCCAACTGGCACAAACTGAGTTACAAACCAAAAATTCATCATGAACTGGGCCATTTGTGAGCCTCAGTTTGTGCCCATCCCTATACGAACCTCTCAGGACCATTAACGTGGTTTTGGAGGTTTGTGATGGGAAGTGGGGGGACTGAGAGGGATGCTGAAATGGCATGGATCTATTTCAGCCTAACAAGCCCAACAAACCTAACAGGCCTGATTCAAGCCATTTCAGTGATTCCCCCCTTCAAGCATTCCCTTTAGAAAGGAAAATTAGAAAGGAAAAAAAAATGGTTTTGCAAGCGGGTGCAGTGCAGGAATGGAGGCCAAGTGGTGGCTCCACTCCCACACAGTGCCCTCTGTAAAAAAAAAAAAAATTTAAAGGAGCCACTGCCAACAGAAAATAGGAAGAGAAGATCCACGAACCTCATGATCACAAATTGGCTTACAAAGCAAGGGAGGTTCATCTCAGTTTGTGGGATCTCATGAACCAGGATGAACCTCCATTTTCCTGGTTCATGCCCATTTCCCCTATATCCTCCACCTCAGACTATTTCCTCTTTCCTTTTCCCTGGTAATCCTCACATCTTCACCTTTCCTTGATTTCTTCTCTTCTTCCCATCCTCCAACATTTAATCTGCCCCCACCACCTTTGGTTATATTTACTATTTCACTTATATGTCACCTTGCTCACAATGGGAACCCAAAGCAGTTCTCTCTCCTAATTTAATCCTCACAACCCTATGTCACCCAGTGAGCTTTCACAGGTCATCCAGTGAGCTTTCACAGCATAGTGGTGATTTTCATACTAGATCCTAGTATGCAACTCTAACCACTACACCACATTGGCTTTCATGGGACAGCTGCTATTTAAATAGTAACAAGAATCCAGGCTTGGGGTCATGGAAGTTATATGATAGCAAGTCACTGGTGGTTGCTATCAGGCCTAGTTTTGGTGTGTCTTCCCTCAAAAGCCAAAATGGCCTGGGAAAGAGCCCTGTCCCCTCCCTCTATGTTTTACTGACAGAAACCAAGGCTTCAAAGCTGGCAATACTACATGGTTGCCTAGCAACAGCCGCTGAGGAAATTGTTAAAGCTGCAGAGGCTGCTTTTATTATTTGGGGTTCTTTACACCACTAATTTATAGTATTTTTAAAGATTTCAGATCTTTCTGCAAACCTGGGGCTTTTTTTCAGGTTTGTAGAAAGATGTCTTCTCTATTAAGGGTTCCAGTCTCTGGATTTAACTGTTCACAGATTTAGTCATGATTAGACTGAGATGTATTGGTACAGGAAAACATTTTAAAACAAATGAGCCTGCTTTGTGGAAAAGGTGGGATATAAATACAATAAATAAATAAAATTTTAAAAATGTATTTCAATGAGGCCAAATAATATACTGAAATCCCAGATACTTGATTTAAGCATGACCACCATGACTCTCAGTGAAATCCCTCCGGCTCCACTACCTTTTGTAGCACTCTATACACACAGTTAACTGGAACAAGGATGTTCATTATTCAGAAGGACAGAAAACAGGAGGGTATCCTATTTTAAATTAAGAAGATTATATTGGATTTATATCCCGCCCTTCACTCCGAAGATTCTCAGAGCGGCTCACAATCTCCTTTACCTTCCTCCCCCACAACAGACACCCTGTGAGGTGGGTGGGGCTGGAGAGGGCTCTCACAGCAGCTGCCCTTTCAAGGACAACCTCTGCCACAGCTATGGCTGACCCAAGGCCATGCTATCAGGTGCAAGTGGAGGAGTGGGGAATCAAACCCAGATAAGAGTCCGCACACTTAACCACTACACCAAACTCACACCAAAATGGTTTTATAATGTAATTTGACCATGTTTGTTTTGAATTGTAAGGACAGAAGGGTGGGATATAAATTTTGTAACTACAAAGATAACTAAATAACACTGCAGTAAGAAATAAAGAGACAAGAAATAAACATATTTGTGCAAGATGACAGGAGTCTGAGAACATGTTATTAAGATGTCTCAAGCCAATAAACACATACTGTAATCGACTATTACAAGAAGAAATATAGTAAGAACTTTTTCCTGAGGTGTGGCTGAGAATTAAATAACCATAAAAAACAGTGGTTTTTAGACTCTGATCCTGGAAACCTTGAGATGTTTTGGAAGCTTAACAGTGGATAATAGCTCAAAGACATTTTGTCCAACTCACTGGAAGTACAAGGGAATGCTGGATATTTTCTCAGGAACATCCTCTGTTCACGTGAGCAAGAGTGAAGCACCTAAGAAACACAGCATGTCTTAAAATACACTCCAGGAACTTCTGTAATACGCAGGTTTCATGGCAGAGAAGTCAATGTACAAGCTGAAGGCAGCATCTGAAAGCTACTGAAGCACAGAGCACATCAAGAGAAAAGTCTTACCAATCAAAGGATAAAAATGGGCCACCAGTGATGCACCAGTCTGGTAACAGGAAATAAATGTAGTCAAGAGATATTTAGTCTGATTAGAGGGCAGGTTTTGCTGATACCACAGAGATCGAGCAAAGTACAGGCAAAGCTGTTGATGAACTGTCATTAGAGTTTTCAATGAGTGATGTGAAAGGAAGGGTGTTTCAGTTTCTAAACCATCTTCAGTTTCCATTTCTTCCTCAAGCCTTGCCTGACTTGTAATATCTTTAAAATCCTATAAATCAAAAGATATATATAATTAACTAACCAATTAAAATAATTATCCCACAATCCTCATTAGCCACTCCTTTCCAGCAATTAATAAATTAACAAAAATACTATACAAGTAGCATAAAATTGCTGTTACAACCATCCTAAAACATTACTTTGGGGAGGGGATTATTTTAATTGTTTTATAATGTAATTTGACCATGTTTGCTTTAAATTGTAAGGGCAGAAAGGCAGGATATAAATTTTGCAACTACAAAGATAAGTAACACCGCATCAACAGACCATAAAAAAACAGAAACACAGATGCAGCTAAAAATAGCATTTAATAATACTATTTAAATAATGTTGCATTAAAATAGAGCAGATAAATAACATAACTGCAACACCTAAAATGCCACTACAAAACAGCTAAAGGTAACTTATCAGCAGAACTTGAATTTCACAAAGTAAACTGGCCTCACACTAAACATCTTTAGAGGTCTTGCTTGGCATGCTTTCTACTTTCTGAGGTAATACTGGGAGCCAACAGACAGGATTTCTCCAATGTGGGTCTTTAGCAATGGAATACCTCTACAAAGCTATTCAAGGCAGTAGCAAGCCCCAGAAACCTTTGGTATCACTTTATTAAGGATGGGCACAAACTGGGAAAACCTGGTACCGAACCTGAATACTCTGCCAAACTGGTTCAGGAAAGCTTTGGACAATGTGGGGTGCCCCCCACACCAGTCCTAAAAAATCCAAAATCACATGGCATCTCCAGCTGCCACTCCTCTACCCGCCCACCAAGGTTTGGTGAAGTTTGGGCTTCAGGGATCCAAGTTACAGACCCCCAAACAAGGTGCAATCCAGGAAAGTGCTTTGCGGGGAGATGTCAGGCAGTTTCTGGAGAGTATAGCATGGACCCAGTGTGAGCTAGTGGCATCAAACTCATGGTGGATCTGCCTGGGATGCCCTACAAATTACATGCATTGGACTTGGAAGTCCAAGTCACGGGCCTCCAAACAATGTGCTCCCAGGAAAGTGCTTTTCAGGGAGATGTCATGCATGGGTTCTGAAGTGTAGAGAATGTGCTGCTGGCTCCTAGGCAGGGCAAAGGGTTGGCCCTGCCCCACAGTCATGTTGTCTGTAGTGGGAGGGTGCATTTCCCGGGGCCCCACCCTCCCTCTGTGGACAAGGCTTGCACACATGTTTAGTTCCTGTTTCTTGTTGTGTCTTTTTTTTTTTTATAGGCAGCTGCAACCAACCATCTTCAAGTTAACAGATCACAACTATAAAGAGAGCTCCAGCTTGAATCTACTGCCAACAGCTTTCTGTTCCTGGGAATGGCTGGCTGTGCAGGCACAACTCCCGCAGTCACTGCAGATTTTGGAGCTCATGCCCCACAACCACCTTACCAGTGGAATGAAGCCATTTATTTAATATCCCGCCCTCCCCGCCGAAGCAGACTCAGGGCGGCTCACAGCATAAAATCCCAACAGACAGTTAAAAATTAATAAGTATTAAAATTACACATTCAACAATAAAACAAAATATTCAGTAGTTAAAACAGAATATTAGTTTGCAGCTATTTCAGTGGTGATGATATTTCTTCCACTTCCCTGAAATACAGACGCCGTGTCAGTTAAATGCCAGCTGGAAGAGAACAGTCTTGCAGCCCCTGCGGAACTCTGCTCCATATTTTTATCTAAACCCCTCTTGAAGGTGGCTATGCTTGTGGCCGCCACCACCTCCTGTGGCAGTGAATTCCACATGTTAATCACCCTTTGGGTGAAGAAGGACTTCCTTTTATCCATTTTAACCTGTCTGCTCAGCAATTTCATCAAATGCCCACGAGTTCTTGTATTGTGAGAAAGGGAGAAAAGTACTTCTTTCTCTACTTTCTCCATCCCATGCATTATCTTGTAAACCTCTATCATGTCACCCCACAGTCGACGTTTCTCCAAGCTAAAGAGCCCTAAGCGTTTCAACCTTTCTTCATAGGAAAAGTGTTCCAGCCCTTTAATCATTCTAGTTGCCCTTTTCTGGACTTTCTCCAATGCTATAATATCCTTTTTGAGGTGCGGCGACCAGAACTGCACACAGTACTCCAAATGAGACTGCACCATCGATTTATACAGGAGCATTATGATACTGGCTGATTTGTTTTCAATTCCCTTCCTGATAATACCCAGCATGGCGTTGGCCTTTTTTATTGTAAACGCACACTGTCTTGACATTTTCAGTGAGTTATCTACCATGACCCCAAGATCTCTCTCTTGGTCAGTCTCTGCCAGTTCACACCCCATCAACTTGTATTTGTAGCTGGGATTCTTGGCCCCAATGTGCATAACTTTGCACTTGGCCACATTGAACCGCATCTGCCACGTTGATGCCCACTCACCCAGCCTCAACAGATCCCTTTGGAGTTCCTCACAATCCTCTCTGGTTCTCACCACGCCCTCACTTCCTCTGGAAGTTGATTCCACAAGCAGGGGGCTGCAATCCTCTGGTGGTTTTTAATTTGGCCTGGGGATTACTAGTAGATTTTGTGATCCCGATCTGAGTACCCTCTGGGGAACATGTGGGGAGACACGGTCCCTAAGGTAGGCATGGAAGCAGCTTGTCACAATACTGTCAACGTGACCACTGCACCAGGTCCTGCTACCTATTGCAATTCTTGAACCTCTGGCCTTGACCTTCAGACCTGCTCTAACCCCATTTGCTACTGGAATCACTTGTGCATAACTCTTGGTCTGAACTCTCAACTATGTGATCATGGTTAGTGTTTCAGATTGACTGTTTCAGCTACTCCCGCCCGAGTCTGTCCTGACCTCGAAAACAGGCTGACAAATATAGATCACCCTCCTAGGAAAAGCAGGTCTGTGAAGGTGGTTTCACATGGAGAGCTGGGAGTTATGGGAAGTCACCCCAGTAACTCTGAAACAAGTCCTCCAAGGTAGGGTTGGGTACAGGGAGGCAAGCTGACAAACCTTCCAAGGACAGGCAGGTCAGAATTTCAAATGGCGGGCAGCAGGCAGTAAGGACAAACACAGATTACCTCAAAACAAAAAGCAGCCCAGGGTGTGTGTGTGGGAGATAAAATGGCAGGGAACTAAGTTTAAGCCCCTCAAAAGCAGCCTGGAAAAAAAATACCGCCACATGATTTGTACCTATCCCCTCAGCTTATTCCTTTTTGCAGATGAAAGAGCCTGTCTAATATTACCTAGTGTTGCTTACATGCTGCTAATTTAGTTACTGCGTTTAAAGCTTTTATTGGGGCTGCTATTTTAACAAAAAGCTTGTTTCGACAAAGCTTTTAAATATCTGTATGTTATAAACTTCCTCAAAAGCCATTTATCAGATTAGAAAAGTGTAAATATGTTTTGCACCAAAAGACAGTTCTAACAACAACATGCCATCACAGTAAACTTCTAGTCTCTGGAATCACTGAATCACCTCAGAAAGTATGTGGGGGAGAGCACACACAGCACTGCCTCTGAAGGGAGAAGAGGGGCGGGGAGAGATTCTTGAAGAATATCTATCACCTTTGCGGCAGATCAGAGATCTGATTTCTGTACCTGGACACAGTTGCTGTCAATAAATTAATGCTCCCTTCTTGTTTGTTTATTCCTTCCCTTAAATCATATCTCAGAAGAGTAGCTATTTTTACCTGAAATTCTTCAAGAAATAACTTTATACAAAATTATCAATGTCAGTAGTAGTCTACCTTCTCATGAACAGGAAATCTGCTTCTGAACTCTCTCTCTTCTTCTTCCTCTTCGCTCAGGGCAGTTCCATGGCTTTTAGTCTTGTATCTATACAGAATGTTTTTCTGTTCCTCCTCTTCCTGAGCCAGACGCTCTTGTTCATCCCATTCATTTACAATTACCTAAGAAAACAACCAATCAACAGGACTCTTCAGAGAAATCTCAATACACTTGCATATATAAATTCCATTGGTATTAAGAGCACGTGAGCCTGAATTCTGAACATTCAGGTTGCATACATCTGAATTACGTTTTTGCCTAAATTAAAGTTTAAGCTATAGACAACGCAACAAATAATGAAGAAAAATGAGATAACCACAGGAGGAGAAAAGGGAGAAGCAAAGTAATCTCCCTTCAAGGGCTCCAAATACAAGAACAGGACCTGCAAAGGGAGTTCTTATGGGAAGAGAAATTCCACACACACCCCGGCCTCTCCACCTGCCAGCTGCTTCCAGCCTTTCTTATTCTTTGCTGGTACCTCTTTCCCTGCACCTGTCATCACTACCTATACTCCCCAGTATTTCCCTCTGCTGCTGAAATCTCAGCAGTTTATTGGCAGCTGAAACCTCACAATGTAGTGTGATGAGATTTCATTTTTGTCTTCAAATAGCAATATCATCATTTGAGCAGTTTTTTTTAAAAAAACCTTTCACCTTTTTTCATAGTTTGATTTTTTCTGCAACCCTGGGGGTTACCTGGGTTTGTTAAAAAACAGCAATACAACTATCCTTGGGTAGCACCTCCTATAGATCTTTCCAATGCACATGAGACGGACCATATTCCGGTTCATGTGATGAAACTATTTTAAATTCAGACACTTTACCTGACACAGGTGTCTAAAAAGTTGCAGAGATTTATGGTCCAGTTCTCCTTTAGAAAGCACATGGCACCAGAGATACAACAAAGCATTCACCAGCAGCTGCTCTTGGGTAAGGCACATCCTCTGCTCCCTGTCTGAATCTTCAACAGAGTACTTCCGAGACAGCCTCTGAAGGCTGTGAAGAACATCTAGAGAGTTCACAGAGCACAAAGCATCTACATGGGAAAGGTATGTGGGGAAGGTGTCTCCAACGGAAGGAAATGACAGCAGAGAAGCAACAAGAGTGCCAAGCTTGTTCGGGCAGACAAAACTGTTCAGTGTTGTTCTATGAACTTCAGAAGCCACAAGTCGCAGACCATGCTGCATTTGTAAAATGGCAGCCTGCAGAGGAGTAACTACGTCCGGGAAAGCAATGTACTCCCCTGTCAAATGTTTTCTGAATTGATGGTGTGACTGTTGCCAGGCTGCTTCTTCACTAAGCACTTTCTGAACCACCTGGAGTGATTGAGGTTTATCCCCATGGAGGAATTGTACAAGGCGAGTCAAGAGATCCTGCACTTTTGAAATCTGGGCAATACTGCTGCCATACTGATGAAGCTCCTGGTATAAGCAGTCATATGAAGGGCTCTGGGGCCTAAAGGCTTGTTTTTGGCCAAGGTTGGTAATCTGATCCTTGAGTTTCTGGATTCTTTGGCGTAACATCCTGAGAGAAAATAAGTTGCATAGTTTTAAAAGCCAGATAAATCAAATTATGGTTAAAGTCACTACTGGAGCCATCTCTAAAGCACACAAATTCTTTCCTAATAAGAGCCCCTACCAATTTCTGTATTTCATTTTTCATAGCATCAAGAATTTGGCTCTTTTTAAATCAAATATAAGTATCAGACAGATATCAATGGCTAAAGAAACCTGTTTAGTTTACAGATTCTTTAAGAAGGTCACCAAGTTTCCCATTTACTATTGAGATGGGACTAGAAACGTCTGATGGCCCATATTCAAGTAGGGGATTAAACGTGGCCAAGAAGGATATTTGGGGCTGTTAATCACCACTTTGTCAAACCTGGAAACAACACAACAACATTCCAGAGCCCTCTTAAACCACAGTGAACCCCAGTTTCACCTAATATGAGGGTGACTGTGTTTGTTGATTGTTTCATCTTCGAGATCTTTTCCTGTGAGCAGCTGAGTGGATAGATTGTGCGTCTTCCACTCACATTCTAGACGGTGCAACTGAAACAAGTAAACAAAGAACATGCTAGTTTAACTCAAAGCAATAGTCCTGCCATCACTGAGAAGTGGCAGCTTCTTCTTCTCTACTAATAATCCTCAGACAGTTCAGATTTAGGCTGCGGCTATTAGTCAGGATAATTAAATGTAATCTCCAAGCCTAGAAGCGATGGTCTTCTGAATACCAGAAACTAGAGACAAAACCAGAGGGGTGGGCTGATACCTTCATGTGCTGCCTCTCTAAGACCATATTGCATTGACTGCTACTCAAAACTTAATACTAAATTGAATAGGTGCTTGGTCACATCCAGCAGGACTGCTCTAAAACAATGGGGGACAGAGGACTGGAAGAGACTGAGCTTTCAGGGCAATACATAGTTTAAAGTGTCCTCATTGTCTCTTCTGGATGATTAGTAAATCCTTGTATTCTAATTCAATGAAAATGTTTTGGGTGTTGATACCACAGTT
Organism: Heteronotia binoei; assembly: GCF_032191835.1. Taxonomy (NCBI): domain Eukaryota; kingdom Metazoa; phylum Chordata; class Lepidosauria; order Squamata; family Gekkonidae; genus Heteronotia; species Heteronotia binoei. The sequence continues at coordinate 83,551,262 of NC_083223.1, forward strand.
TATTATTCGCGTTAATTTTGCTTCAAGAGGTAGCAAACTTCTAATATGTCTTAAGTCACATTTGTTCATTTAACTGGTTACTCTTTTAACAGCCACTTCATATTGAAAACATTAACATTATTTATAAAACACCTATTAATTACGAAACGAGGAAGTCCACTGCAATTCCATATACATACCTCTTCCGCTGCATATTTGAGTTTGTATTCTCTTTTTACTGCAGGATCAAACCGAGTCTGTGGAAGCCATATGTGGATCTGTAGAAGCCCTAGATTCACCCACAGACTGCCACGCTGCACTGCTTCAGGCAAGTTCTGAGGCCCTTCCTGCCCAAAAAACTGCTGCAGACAAGTCATCCAGAGACACAGAACTTCTTCTGGTAATATGTCCTGAGCTGCAACTTCCTTGAGTACTTTGAAAATGGACTGCAAAGCCACTGGGTCCCTGGAAGAAAGCTTATCACAGCTTTTGAGGTACTCGTCTTGTAGTTCTACTGGAACCAGGTTTTTAAGAGCCATAAGCTGCTTGTCTAATATAGCAAGCTGGAATCTGGAATCAGTAAATCTGTAAGCAAAACAAAAGATTTCAACTAAGTATAAAACAAGTATCAGCAACTGGAAGCCCCTAAGTCGAACTCAGCTGCCTCAGTAAAACAGTAGCAGCTAACCCTCCTCAGGCCAACACAGAAGTAAGAGAGAAACATGCGGAGAAAGTAGTGATTGTAGCAAGAGAATCTGCCTGCAACCCACCACTCTCCTTTCCATTTTTAAGACTTATGGTTAACTAGGAATATAAAGCCTCTATAGCTTTTTTTCTGGCCTCAGAAGACAGGAGCACGAAAGCAACTGTTGCTTGCCAATACCTAAATTCTGCCATGAAGGAAAAGGTCAAGTTGTTCCACAGGACTGCACGGACTTCCTGAAGCTGCTGTGCTCTCTCCAGCCATTCTCCCAGCGTCACATTGGAGGCCAACAGAAGAGGAAGGCCAGTCACTTCCCACTGGCTCCACTTGCCGCTGCTAGTCAGAATTTCAGAGAGGCACTTGGAGAAAACAGCTCGACTCAGAATACCCACACCCTAAATTAAGAAAGATCAAAATGTGAGCTCTGGCACTAATAACCACTTCCACTTAAAAAGAAAATGCAGCCATTGACCTTAACCAGTCAGACATTTTAGAGATTACCAAAAATTCCAAGCCACCTGAATGTAATTTAAGTATATCAATGGGGATCTCAGAGGTTAGCTGGCCAGCCAGGGAACATTTGATCTGGCAAGTATTAGAAGTATAAAGCTTTTTGATAATTAAAAGAAGTCTTTTATCAATATTAAGCTGAGCGAGTTTGGACCATAGGGGGTTCCTATCTACTGAATCAAAAACCCCTTTTAGGTCTAAAAAGACAGCATATTGTTCCTGTTTAGCCCTTACAGAATATCTGGCTATTAGATGGGATAATACGGCACAATGGTCCAGGGTGGACTTTCCTTTGCAGAACCCTATCTGTTTGGGTCCTAATATTTTATGTTGTGACATCCACAAAGTGACTTTGGCCAGAAGGTGTGACTTTGGCCACAAAGTGACTTTGGCATATAGCTTGCCTATAGCAGAAAGCAAGCTTATGGGTCTGAAGTTATTTGGATTACAGTGATCCCCTTTTTTATAAATTAGGACCACTATTGAGTTCAGCTGTGCTCGAGGTATCATGCCTGTACTGTCAACAAGAGTGAACAGAGCTGCTGGGGTGGGGGGGGGGGAACCAGTGTGGATCTGTGATTAATATTTCAGAAAGAATGGCATCAGGGCCAGAAGCCTTCCCTGCTTTCAATTGTTCAATGAGCTCTTTGATTTCCTCCAGAGAGACCGAAGGCCAATCGGGTAAAACTGCTTCTGAGGGCTCGAGGGAAGTAACATAGGTGGAGTTGTGGCTAAATAGGGCCAAAAAGTGTTGAAACCATATATGAGGTGAGATGACAGACAATGAGGGATCATTTGGCTGGAATGCCCCTGAAACTATGGCCGAAAATTTCTTGGGAGTTATTTAGAATTGTGGCTTAGTACAGCTGTTCCCACTGATTTTGAATATAGTCAAGCCTCTTGTTCCTAATTAATTGGTGTAAAAGATTCCTGTAATAGAAATATTTGGGGGACAGGGTTGAGGCCCCAGATTGGCAGAAATTATGATAAATTTTCCGCAGACTTGCTTTAGTAGTTGCACACACTCTGTCAACCACACAGATGGAGAATTAAGTGGAGTGGCAGCTCTTCTTTCTGGACAGGCAGAGTTAGCACTCAATGATTCTGTGATATGTGTATTAGGGAATTATAAACAGAAATAGAAGTTTCTGAGAATCAACTTGAAGAGTTAGAGTTAGGGGAAGATGGTCACTGGTAAGCACATCACCAATTTCAAAGTCTTTGACAATCTATCTCAATACCAGGGATATCAGAACATAGTCTATTACGCTACAGCCCCTAGAAGATACAAATGTAAATTCTACAGAGCTGCGAAACTCAGATAAGCCATTTAGCCAGTCTGTTGTAGTTTATACAGAAACTGATGAGACATAAACCTGAAGGGTTTCTACAGCGATGCTTGGAGGATCTGGGGTATGAAAGAATGGGCAGCAAGAAGCTGTCAAGGTCCAGAGCTTTAAAGAATATGCTACAAACTTGCACTTTTCCAGATGTTGAATTTAGCACCAGGTATCAGGTTATGCAGTAATACCTAACAGAGAGTCATTCCAGATCATCCAGACTACAGGATGACTTGGTACAAAATGGTCAGGAACAACAATGAGTTTACCTCAATAACTGAAAACCACCTTTGGATTAAGGGGGCAGTTTCAACAGCACTTCAGTTAAGATCAGCAGGAACTCATTTGCATCTTAGGCCATACCCCATGATGTCACCACTGTTTCACATAGGGCTTTTCTGTAGAAAAAGCCCAGCAGGAATTCATCTGCATATTAGGCCACACCCCCTGATGCCTAGCCAGCCGGAACTGCGTTCCTGCTCAAATAAAAGCCCTGGTTAAAATAATCTCAGAACATGATATTTTAGGTTCACATAAGGCCTTCCTGGGTTCAGATCTAACAGCTAATTAACATTCCATGCAAGACAGTGAGATCTTCAAAACGTGTAAACTAATTTATGTTTAACCATCAGGTATAAAAGTACATTATCACCCTGCTTATTTAATTTATACGCAAAGTACATCATGAGGAATGCTGGCCTGGATGAAGCACAAGCCGGAATTAAGATTGCCAGGAAAAACATCAACAACCTCAGATATGCAGATGACACCATTCTAATGGCAGAAAGTGAGAAGGACCTAAAGAACCTTCTGCTGAGGGTGAAAGAGGAGAGCACAAAAGTAGGATTGAAATTCAACATCAAAAAAACTAAGATCATGGCATCTAGCCCCATCACACCTTGGCAAATAGAAGGGGAAGACGTGGAAGTAGTGCCAAGATCACTGCAGATGGTGACTGTAGCCATGAAATTAAAAGACCTTTGCTCCTTGGGACGACAGCTATGGCGAACCTGGGCAGTATAATTAAAAGGTAGAGACATCAGCCCACCAATAAAAGTCCGTATAGTCAAAACGATGGTATTCCCAGTAGTAATGTTTGGCTGAGAGCTGGACCATAAGGAAGGCCGAGTGCAGAAGAATAGATGCTTTTGAGCTGTGGTGCTGGAGAAGACTCTTGAGAGTCCCTTGGACTGCAAGAAGATCAAATCAATCAGTCGTAAGGGAAATCAACCCAGACTCTTCCCTGGAAAGTCAGATGATGAAGCTGAAGCTCAAATACTTTGGCCACCAAATGAGAAGGGAGTACTCACTGGAAAAGATCCTGATGCTGGGACAGACAGAAGGCAAAAGAAGAAGGGGATGGCAAAAGATGAGATGGCTGGACAGCATTACTGATTAAACAAACATGAATTTGAACAGACTTCGGAGGATGGTAGAAGACAGGAGGGCCTGGCATGACTTTGTCCATGGGGTTGGAAAGAGATGGACTCGACTGTGAGACTGAACAATAAAAGTGCCATTTTTTATCACAGTTTACACTAGCCTTTTACCACATCACCTTGAGAGAACAGTCCATGAGGGAACTTGGCATCTTTTCCTCTACCGCAGATATTGGCTTCCAGGCTAGCCAGTGCTCTGGATCTGTGGTTACGGTAGTGTTCCAGAATGACGCCAAAGCAGCATTCACCAGCTCTGACCACAAGAGAGAAATTTCATCTGAGGAGACCTAACATGCAAGGAAAAGAAGAAAGTATAGAAGAAACAAGGCAAGGTTTCAAAAAATGATCTGCAAAAAGCACCAACATGCTCCAGTAAAAGCATGCATAATTTTTGGTTAATTCTTTTGTTAAAGAAATTACACCCAAATCAGTGACAAGTTGTCAACATGAAGGAATGGGATGCAGCCAATATCAGAAATAACCTCAGCACTTTCAATACAGTGGTAGCTATCCAGCCATGCAGCACCGAACACTTGAGGACACTTCTGTCTCCAGAAGAAGGGGTGGTCTGCTGTGATTCTTTTGCAATGGATTTTGCAGATAAATTGGTTCACATATGCTATGACTTAGACACTACAGATGGATTGGATCAATCTCAGGATGTTACGGGAGTTCAATTTGGTCCTATCTGTATGAACGTATTTCAGTTGGTGAAGCCTGGAGTGGACAAGATGTTTCAAAGTGCACAGTCTGCTATGTCTAGTCTTGTTTATCCCTCAAGGCTAATCATATCACGCCATGCTGGGTGGGTTGAACAACCTGGGCTGGGTTGGTTTGAGACAATAAATGATTCTCTGTAAGAGGATGTAGTTTTGACTGCTTTGAAAGAGGCCAGTGTAAAACCACTCCTGAGGAAGGTATCCCTGGACAAACCACCCAGTGGCTAATATTCCCTTCTTGGGCAAGATACTCAAGCAGATGCTAGCTACACAGCTTCAGGTTGTCTTTGAGAAGACAGTTATCTAGATCCATTTCAAAGTGGAGGAGGAAGAGGAGGAGGAGGAGGAGATTGGATTTATTCATTCAGCATCTGAGAGTTGCTTACAATCTCCAATTTGATGAGAGAGCAAGTTTGGTGTAGTGGGTAAGTGTGCAGACTAGAGTCTGGGTTTGATTCCCCACTCCTGCACATGCACTTGCTGAATGACCCTGGGTCACTCACAGTTCTTAAAAGAGCTGCTCTCTCAAAAGCAGTTTTCGAAAGAGCTCTCTCAGCCCCACTTACTTCACAGGGTGTCTGTTGTGGGGAGAGGAAGGGAAAGGAGACTGTAAACCACTCTGAGACTCTAAGTAAGGGTGGGGTATAAATCCAATCTTTTCTTCTTCTTCCTTTCCCTCCCCACAACAGACACCTTGTGAAGTAGGTGGGGCTAAGAGAGCTCTTTTGAGAACTGTTCTTGACAGAATAGCTCTGAGGGAACTGTGACTGACCTAAGGTCATACCAGCAGCTGCACTGAAGGAGTGGGGAATCAAACCCAGTTCTCCCAGATTAGAATCTGTGCTCTTAACCACTACACCACACTGGCTCTCCTTTTGGGTTGAGAATGGGCTTGGCTGCCTTGACTAATAACCTTCACCAGGAGACTGACATGGGGAGTATATCCCTGTTGATTCTCCTGGAGGAGGCTGCACTCTTTCTGAAGAAGTAAATTTATAGCTTGGGGGTGCTACTAAAGCTCAATCCAAACAAGACTGCGGTGCTCTTGGCCAATGGAGAAGCTTGCTTGAGAATTTAAGAGCCAGTCTGTCCTGGAGTAGGCTGCATCCCCTGAACCAGCAGATTCATAACATGGGTATGCTACTACATACTGATCTATGGTTGGAGGCTCAGGTCTCTTCCATGATATGTAGCACCTTGCATCAGCTCCAACGAGTTTGCCAGCTAAAGCCATTCCTTGAAAAATGTGATCTGGCCACTATGATTCCATGCTCTGATCACATCCAAGTAGGTTACTGTAATATGCTATGTCGGCCTGCCTTTGAAAATGGTACAGAAACTTTAGCTGGTCTACAATTACTGTCAGGGGTTGATTAAAAGGATTGTATCATCCCTTTGCTGAAAGATCTGCACTGGTGACCCATCTGTTTCAGGCACAATTCAAAGTGCTGATCGTTACCATTAAGGCCTTCACTGGCTTGGGATCAGGGTATCTAAAGGACTATCTCCTCCCATATCTCTCAGCCTGCCAGTTAAGATCTGTCTCTCAAGAGCTGCTCCCTCCGCCTCCACCTTTAGAGGTGAGATGGGTGGCAACTAGAGAGTGCATTTTCTGTGGTGCCACCTTGCCTCTGGAATGCCCTGCCCACTGAGGCTCACCTGGAACCTACTTCTCTTTTAGTTGTTAGGCTCAAACACATTTAGGGGTTTTATGTTATCAGATTTTCATAGTCTGCTCTCTTATGCTGCTTGTATCTACCTGTTTTTAGTGGCTTGGTTTTAGTTGTAAGCCACCTCAAGCAGGCCTCTGAACAAGCTCTGAAACAGTCTAACCTGATTTTAGAAACTGTCAAGACTCAAGCTGACACAGAAATGCCTACCAATTGACTGGGAAACCCCACCAATTTCGAACCCATAAGTGGGGTTCCTTAATCCAGTGCAGTATAGCAGTTAGCTTTTCTGCCTAGGATTAGGAGTCGCGGTAAAGATAAAAAGGGGAAAAGGTCCACATATACTGCCATGAGCTCCCTGGTAGACAGGAATCAATCTCTTAATAAATAAATCACCCACACTGAATTTTTGAACACCTTGACTAGATGCCATCTTATTTAGTTCCTCATTAACAATAAAAGTTACTTTAAAAGTCACATAAGCTTTGTCTGAATACTAAATAAATTGCTTTGTAGAAAGATGATTTACTCCACTTGTTTTAGTTTGTCCTTACCATATGAAGATCCAACAGGTTAAAAAGTCCTTGAAGCTGCTGAGAGGTAGCAGAGGTAAACTTAAGGCAGAAAGCAATCAGCTGCTTTATTTCAGAATATATGGTTAATTGGTGACTGTCGTCTTTCCTGAGAAAAGGAAATTAAAAATAGGTTGAAAAGAGAAAACCATTACTGATGTACTATCTCTTTGCTGTAAGATGATAAAAGGACAACCAGTAAAAGGATAACTAGTGCTCAAAGTATGGTGAGAAGTTATGCCACTTCTTTTCAAGAAGAATGAAAACCATCACACTTCTTAAAATGGATGAAAAACATTTTAGCATGGAGCAGTGTCACTGTGAAAAACATTTTAGCATGGAGCGCCTATGCTGTGAAAAGTCAGTATTAAAGTGTTTCATGCTCATGCCAGCTTAGGCAAGGGTAGATGGACATAGGCTCTACTGAGCTTGGGTATTCAAGCTGCTGAAGGAAGATGAAGCCATCAATGGACAAGGCTGATTGGAATAAGCCTGGCTCATATTCTCTCTAGGCTTGCCAGGACCAAGCTGTATATGGAGCTGTGCCTAAAACACAGAAAGGCCTTGCAGCATCTTTTTCCTTCTACTGAATTCCCCAAAAGCTGTCTCTCCAAGCTTCTCCTAGCTTTACAAACCACTCTGGCATGGGCAAGCCTAGAGGTGGAAATAGGCTCTACCAGGCTTGTAAACAATTTATACAGCAGTAATGCCTATATAAAGATTTGGAATGGAGCATATAGTGCTAAATCAATGGCCAAAACCAAAATGAAACAAATTACATAATGGAAGCAGAAGAATATGAAGTTCTACTGCCTATGCTAAAAGAGAGAGATCTTGGGGTCGTGGTAGATAACTCACTGAAAATGTCAAGACAGTGTGCGATTGCAATAAAAAAGGCCAACGCCATGCTGGGAATTATTAGGAAGGGAACTGAAAACAAATCAGCCAGTATCATAAGGCCCCTGTATAAATCGATGGTGTGGTCTCATTTGGAATACTGTGTGCAATTCTGGTCACCGCACCTCAAAAAGGATATTATAGCATTGGAAAAAGTGCAGAAAAGGGCAACTAGAATGATTACAGGTTTGGAACACTTTCTCTATGAAAAAAGGTTAAAACGCTTGGGGCTCTTTAGCTTGGAGAAACGTCGACTGCGGGGTGACATGATAGAGGTTTACAAGATTATGCATGGGATGGAGAAGGTAGAGAAAGAAGTACTTTTCTCCCTTTCTCACAATACAAGAACTCCTGATCCAACATGGCTTCTCTTATGTTCTTAAAAATAGATCACAAACTGAAATGTTACTAGCAAAAATTAGAATAAAGCTGAAAAAAATTCTCTGAAGCATTCATAGTGCCAAAATACAATCTAAACAACATTTATGAATAGTTTTAAAGATCATGAAAAGAATAAATTGGCATTGCTAAATTCTATCGGTTTAACTATGGATTGAAACTAATAATGTTAGCCATGGAGATATAAAATGAATCTGTCTAATCTCTTTTTATAGCTGTTTATTCCTCTGGCCATCGTTATGAAATGATTTGCAATATTCAGGGCAGAACGGCTCCCCATAGCAGTCCCCTTAACTTGGACAAAACTAAATCCTCAGGCAGCAAACTCCACACACCACAAGCAAAGCTAGATTATATTCAGATGAAGGCAGAGTGAAAATTGGTGGAAGGAACATTAAGATATGAGATATGCAGATGACACCACATTACTGACAGAAGATAGTGAAGACTTGAAATGGCTAAGGTTAAAGGAGAAAGACCAAAGCAGGATTACAGCTGATCCTCCCCCCCCAAAAAAGACAAAATTATGATTTGAGCTTTTTTATTATTAAAAAGTCAATCTTCTAGTTGTCTCTTCCCTTTAAGCATAATATGACATATCTTAAAGAAGTCTCATAGTAATTAAGTAAGGAAGCTATTTGAGTCTACCTCTTGCCATTAGTTCTAAGAATCCTATGCCCTATTGAAACTGACTAGAGAAGAGAATGCTATGAATGCAGGAGGCAAGTTGCGCTCCACATTGAATTTATTTTTTTCCTAATGAAGACACTGTGTGGTTATTATAACCAACACGTTTATTATGTGGCTGGGATAAACTTTAGATTTTAATATTATATTTTACACATACAGATGCAAGACATGGGGAAACTGTCTTAGTTTCCTATCAGCTACTGTGAAAGAATTTGAAACTGGCTACATATTGATCGCTGATTGTTCTGACTGTTTATTCTCCCCTTAATAGATTTGTTTGCTACTGCAGTGGAAAATTTATTTCCTATGCACTGCACTTATTAGCTATATTGGAAGACAGTCATTTATGACTTTTATAGCAAGCATCTTTTGTGATGTTGTTGAACATGTCTGCACTAGGCTGATTTCAGCTTTCAGGAGTGACATACTTTGTGAACTAATATTGCGTTTACTGCATTTAATGAATTAACTGTATTTATGGCTAGTGTATTACTGATGTAAACTTTTGTTATTGTACTTTATAAAATAATTGCATAATGCAATATTGGAAATAGATATTACTGTCTCCACAGTGATCTTTATAGCACTACCTATGACAGTCATGGCAATCCAAGAGTTTAAAATGGCTGTCACTGCTGCAATGAGGTATGGTAGACAAGTAGCCTTGTCTTGTTCCAAATAACAGCAGAACTCCAGCAACTAAAGATAAACAGTCAATGCATCCTAGGAAAAGGGAGTGATGGCTGGATACTACAGAATGAATCAAAAACTCATCCTGAATAGAAGGGGCAGTGCATCAGGATGAACGCAGCAGAAGAGACAAAAAGATATAAAAGAAGGATCAAGGTTAAAGAAAACATCAGACAGGCATTCAAGAAATGAGTCAATGAAACAAGGTGAGGCAGAGTAAGGAAAACGAGCTAGCTTCAGATCCTTCTGTGGATCAGAATGCCTAGTTTATTCCGTAGGAACAGCAGTACAAAACAGCATGTGATTTAAAGCCACTCTATCTGAAAAAGAATTATTAGCAGAATGATTATTGTTAGCTGTGGTCATTAGAGAAAAAGTAGGCCTAGTTTGGCCTCAAGTGGGCCAGGGCCCTATTATTCTGGACCTGAAAACCAACTCTTTCCTTGTTCATAGGATGTAAGTGCAGCTTATATTCTGCAATTGGATACGTATAAATTATTAAATACCATTACAAATCATGAGCATCTGCTTAAACAGCACTTTGGAATGAAATGATACCACATAAGCTACCTTTAGACATCATGCAGTAATTTAAAAAACACAAAGATACACTACACCCAAACAGAAATTATCAACACGGAAGTAGGTTAACTGGTTGTATCATTAAGTCTTATGGCTGCATGTTTTACACACTTCCAATTTATCTAGCAACTTACACAACACTGAGACTTCATATTGTGTTTACAAACTTACAACAAGAAAACCTCTTAATTCCCAAGAAAAATTCACCTCTGCAAATATGCCTTGGAAACACAATCTGCAGTCACTTTGTACTGCCATAACAATGCCAGATACTCCATTGCAGGCCACAGCTGTACCCTACAGCAGAGCTGAGTCAACAAGGTAGAGTCCATGTGCTTGGAGACGGTGTACTCAGCATACTTTTCTTCAAGAGATTCAACCAAGACCCTTTCTTGTTTCAGCTTTGAATGCTGCAGATTCACAAAGGTCTGCAGTTCATCTGTAAAATACAAAGAAGCATAAACTGAAATTGATCTTCAAATAAATCCAGAAGAACATTCATACAGAATTCAACCAAAAAACACCTGTCCAAATTGCATATGTTCTTTAGGTATCGTGCCATCCTAATATCTATGACAGGCTTTTTGCAACATTGGACTGCAAAGATTCAAAGACAGTAACTTACCTGAACTAATGCCCTTCAAGTGATTAGCTCTGAGAACTAGGCCCTGGGCTTGAAGCAATGCTTTTCTTATATTCCATTCAGTGGCTGCGGTTTTCAGAGTACATATTTGCTTCTGCTGTTCACTACTGCTAAGGGCTGGCCCCAGCTCCAGGATGTTAAGTGCTTTGCAGAGCCTTTGCAGATGGGCAGAACATTCTACAACTGCTTTATCCTGAAATGAAAATGTTTAACAGAATATCAGCTCCAGAGTCCTAAAAGTAACTATTTCACTTCAGCACTCACAGTAATACCCTCCCCCAAACTATCACCTGACTACTGTTGAATTATTTGTAATGATTTATTTGAAAGAGAGGGTGAGAGAAGATACTCTTGCTGGTGATAGCTAACCAACACAACTCAAATCCAAGCCACAGTACCATTCTCATATGTGTTTCAGTCTGTATGTGGCACCCTATATGTGCCTGAAGTGGATTTGCCTCTCTACCCCAGAAAGGCAAGCAGCAGGTAGCAGTGCAAAGCAGGAAAGACAAGCAATCATGTAAGCCTCATTCTGTGTCACAGAAGAGCTCACTTCAGTGGCCTCTGGTAGTTGAGGCACACAACCTGCCAGCCATAATACTTACTTCACATAAACTAAGTCAACGCCCCCCCACTCCCCCCAAAAAGCAGACACTCACTCTTTTTAAAAGGAAACAGGTTTTTTTTCTTGTAGGAGGTCAAATTAAAAACCACCAGAGACAGGGCCTTCTCGATAGCAGCCCCCAGCTGGTGGAATCAACTGCCAGAGGAAGCGAGGGCCTTGCGGAACCTTGTGCAGTTCCGCAGGGTCTGCAAGACTATTCTCTTCCGGCTGGTGTTTAACTAACACGGCGTCTGTATTTCAAAGAAGTGGCAAAAATGCCGTTGCCACTGAAATAGCACCAAACTAATATTCTGTTCTTAACTGTTTTAACTACTGAATATTTTGTTTTATTGTTGAATGTGTAATTTTAATACTTATTAATTTTAACTGTCTGTTGGGATTTTATGCTGTGAGCCGCCCTGAGCCTGCTTTGGCGCGGAGGGCAGGATATAAATCAAATAAATAAATAAATACATTTTTCAAATGGGATATTTATTTATATTTATTCTCAGAGATCATACAAATATACATTTTGCTACACTACTTGTAACTAGACTTCTAGGGAAACAGAACGTTGTTCTATTATTGTGCTTCTAGGGAGCTCTAAATATGTTATATTTTCAAAGACATCACCTCCCACAGAAGTTAACAGTACTCAGTTATCGTAAGTCACAATACCTTGAAGGGAAGAGGCTTTCCTAAACACTTCTGCAGCTCCTTAAGACTGGCAGAAATACCAGTGGGACTTCCCAGGCTACTCTGAATTTGCTGTGCGACACACTGAATATCTTTGAATAGCCTTAAAATTATAGAAGGAACAAACATTCACATAAGGATAAGAGATCATTATTAAACAAGAAATGCATAATGGTTAAACTTTTGCCATACCACCATAAACTTTTGCCATACCACCATAAACTAGTTGGTTACTACAGCCTGGCTGAGATGCCTAGCGGCCTTCACATGACCATCTGCAGAATGCCAGCCTATTGCTAGTGAATACAGGAAAGTATCGGTCTGATTAACTGGTACCTCCATGTGGGGAGACTGTGTAGCTGCTACTACAATCTGTACTAAGGTGGCAATTCATGATAGCGTGCTGGAGGCTCTCACAGGTATTGGCATGTATGCTATCATTCATGTGAACCAGGTTAAATACATTCTAACATGGTTGGGGTGAATTAGCTTTCCCTGGTTTTACTTTTAGTGGTAGAATGCATAGAGAAGTGGCTGTAAAACTTTGTACTCTTAGGATGTTATCACATCTACAGTAGTTAACAGAGCTGCCAAAGTGCCAGCCAGTTATCTCTTACAGTTTGCTTTCAGTAAACAAAAAAACTTCCAAGGCAGAAAACACCACAGAAATCTATTTATCCACTGGGGCATTTTAACCCCATATTGTGGCAAAAAGGGCAGGAAAATACTCAAAGATACAAGAACATTAGAAAGTATTAATTTTAAGTGCTTTCCTTTAAAATTCATCGACTTTATATTTGTTGTCTAATACCTCACACAGATTCAAAATATTTTTTAAAGAACCTGAAAACAAACTAACAACTGTAAATGAAACACACTGGTGGCAAGCAATTCAGTATGCGAGATGAGAGAGGTCTATCTATGCAAAAGAAACATACTACCTTGTATCAAAACGCATTTTCAAACTCTGGATGTTTTAAACTCTGGATGAAACACAATAACTTCTGTCTTATGAAACATTTCTGGTTTTTACAGAATTTTTCTACCCAAACATGAACCGTGATTCGACTTGGGGGTAGAAATATACCTCAACCAAATGAAATATGTAGATATGTGTATATATACACACACACACACACACATATATACACACACACATACATATTTCATTTGGTTGAGGTATATTTCTTGATATTTGGTCGAGGTATATTTCTACCCCCAAGTGTGTGTGTGTGTGTGTGTGTGTGTGTGTGCGTGTGCGTGTACGTATACATATACACTCACAAACACAGATTAAAACTGCAGTACTTTTTTTTTTTTGCTGGAAACTATCATACCTCAATGACACCCCACTCTTTCCAAACACACACAAATTCTAGTAACAAAATTCAAGCAAGTGACAGGCTTTCGACTGAATGTTTAAAATTATAAATAAAAATGGCATCCTAAGGGCTTAAAATTTCTATACCCAAAGTGGGTACAACTTCCCATCCTAAGTTTTAAAATTTCTAATCTTTAGCATTTAAGAATTACTATTATGCAAAACTGATTGCTGGATTGAAATAGGACTGTGTAACAGTAATGCATGGGAGTCAAAACCAACATACTTGGGCTGCTCATGTCCACTCAGCAGCTCAGGAATGCTGCTGATCAAGTGTTTCACCACCCAGTGCCAGTGAAGAGACAAGAGCGTCAAGCCAGGAGAATCTATAGCCACAGTGTCAGACACTGTCCAAAAACGATCACGCCACAGTAAGCAGTCCAGTATCTAGAGGCAAGTCAGGAAGGATTATAGTTTGCCCACCTACTGCATACACAGAAATATATTTCAGGCTGTACCCACAATACAATTGTGTTAGAAGCTATGCTGGAAATTTTTTTTTGTTAGTTAATAGTTGGTAGCTCTAGGGCATTATCTGTGAGGCAAACTAAATTAATCAACATCCTCATACAAACACCTTGGAACATATAAGACTGAAGGTAGGTGAACCAGTTATCAAGTGAGGTTTGAAAAAGCAGTGTGTCATTTGCTGCAGAACCTGCACAAAGGAAGAATCCACCTGATGCCGGGGGAAATTGTGTGCTCGTGTGAGCCTGGAGGATGATTTTACAAGGACTAAAATGTTGGTCTCAGAAGCACTGACAAACCAAGTGAGAAGCACAGGAAGAAAAAAAAAGAACTATTTTATCACCATGTGGAAGGTTACAGAAGTGTAAAAGACTGTCTGAGCATTTTCTATTGTTTGTCAAGCTTTGAAAAACCACCAGTGAAATGAGGGTACTTCTCATTAGCGGAATTTGTTATTCTTGAGGCCACATACTGCTGAGCTTGGACTCTATGGATTCATCCTATAATGAGAAAGCAATTTTGCGTACAACTGGATTTTCCATAACCTAGCAGAAATGGAGGATGCTTGCTAAAAGTGGGACTGGTTTCCTTTAAATTGTATTGTGTGGTTTAGGTTACCCATTCATGAATAATGGTTTCCATTGTATAAAATATTCTATAATTTATGCATTTGTGGCTTTAAGGACTTTATAAAATATTCAAACAATTGCAATACATGTATTTCAGACTTTAACTGCACAGTCTCAGAAGCATGGCTGCTATAACAGAACTTGGGGACAGAAACTACTTTCATCCATCCTAATTTTGCTGAACCGCAAGACTTAATTTTCTTATTATTGAACTTGTTTTGATCTTTATCCTTTCAGCATGTGATAGGAAGATGCAAAACTGTGATGCTACAAGATGATGATTACCAAATGCTTTCCAAATTCTTCACAGGGACAACCTTCTCAGGGCAAGGTATTGCAAGAAAAAAAAGGGCATATATTTCTGCCTTTTATTTCTCAAGAAAATAACTCTCTTATTGTGAAGGAGCACGATAAGGTATTCCTTTGGCCTTCTCTAGATCCCAACAAAACAAGACCAGTTGCCAGGCAATAGACAGGAATGCCCCAGGATCCTAAACTTCACCAAAAATAAAGTGCAGAAAAAGTACTTTCAGTTTCTAGCATACTTTAACTTTGCATCTCCTTTGATCAGAATGAAGTTTTAGCTAGTGGGATCTTTGACTTCATTCTCACAGTTTTTTAATATGTGCCCTAAGATCAGTATCTGTTCAACTACAGGTAATTTTTCTGCATGTCAATGGAACTCAGAAAGGTTATCTTTCTGAGATGCTGGAGATAGTATATGAAGGGATTCAGTAAACCACACACTCTCATGTGCTAGGAGCATGCACTGATGTCTGAGCTGGATGTTTTTGTATGCTAGTCAAAGTGGGTACACCTTCCCATTCTGAAATATTGTCTGCCAACAGCAGAGGAGGAGTAGATGGAATGTTTTGTTTCTTAAGCTTTCATTTCCACACAAACAAAACAATGCAATTAAGAGATCAAAGGAGTTTAAAAAGCTAGTAAGTGAAGAGTGAAAAATGAGCATAAACTTACAAAGGAAATGGATAATTATAAAAGAACAAGAAACTGCTTTAAAAAGGACTGCACTTACTTTGTGTAATTTTTTATCAGACAAAGCCACTTGAGCAAACTTTACCCAGTTTAACACGTAGGCATCCCAGTGTTCAAAAAACACAGCAAGATTAGCCACCACAGGATGTGGAAGTGAATTATAGTTGCTTGAGTCTTCATTTCAACATTAAAATTAAAGAAGAGAGCATTACTGCACCCAGTACATGTTAAATTAGTAACTGTCAACAGATGACTGAATTCATGATCAAGTATTTTAATTAAAAGTGCAACTCCCTAAGAAGTTTCCATCTGAACTCCTAACATAAATTCTGAATAGTATGTAAATATACTGAGAGTACTTTACACTATTAATTTCTTTCACATTTCCTTATTCTTCCTTCTTGCTCAAACCGCTCAGTGTATTAGGAATGCTGCATTTAATGCCATACTGTTCAGAACTGTTTAATGTGTTTAATTTTATCTTTGAATTGCTCTGAATCTACCTATAGTAAAATGGTTTATAGACACTGAAGTCTGATGTACCACACTTTAGAAGAAACATAATTATGGATTACTATGAATCTAGAAATGCTAGAATATCATGTAAAAACATTCTGCCAGAATATCATGTAAAACCAAATCAAAACAAAATCTAAGCTTGTGAATTAATTTTGTGAGAGTAGGGATATTTTTTCTTTTTTTAACAAACCAAAGATGTTTACAAAAGCCCACTTAAATCCACCCCAGCTTCAGGTAATATGCACCACCAACAGGAAAGAACCATTGCAATGCTTTAGGATCCTCCTAAATCATTAGTAAGTTTTGACCCTTTGGTGTTCTAAGTTGTAACTCAGACCTAAGAATCTGGGGATTCAATGTTTATGTAAATTAGATAAGGGTTGGTATGTAACCTTGGCAAGACGGGTCAGCTGTAGTGGGTGTCAGGAAGAGAGAGCCTTGCTAATTATGAGAGAACATTCCGCAGCTGGAGGGGCGAGAATTGGGATTATTCTAAATCACTCCTCAATTAGGGAGTGATCTTAACATCCCAGGTGAAATTGATTGCAAGGGCCCGGCAGTTAATGGGACCTGGCTATAAAGTATGGCTATGCCAAACTCAATTTGAGTCTGACTCCTCTCAGACTTCCATCACGTTTTGGCATGTTGTTAAACTACATCAAGGCCTACAGGGCAACTATGGTTTCTAATTGCAAAGACGACTCAGACTTTTCATTTATGGACACAGACCAAATAAAACACAGGAATTTAAAAGATTCAACACAGGGATAGAGCCTGTGCTATAACAAGGATTAAGATAGACAAATTGTCCTAATATATTAAAAAATTACATATGAATTGCAAAGAAGAAATACTCTGCCCCTTTACAAGGTTAAAAATTCCCCTCCTGTAATTATTCTTCATGGTAAAGGGGAAAAAAAATCTGTATTTTAAATTAGCATTCCATTCATTAAAAAGAAGAAATACAATGGATACCTTTGAGAAACTCTAGAGATACCCTTAAGACACTATTTCTTGGGGTTTTGGTGTTAATCAAGCTTCTTTCAACATAGTTCTTTTTTTCTCGGTCAAGAAACAATATTGTCCTGCAAACAATAACATTGGAGGTCATTTATGATTCAAGCAAGTCAAAATATTATGAGAGGGCAAATTATTGCTCCATAAAAGGCATCCCACATAACAATTTATAGTGCTATTAAAGCAGTAGAGATGCCATAGATCGCTGGAGTGAAATGGATCTTGCCTGAAGAATTTATAAGCATTAAAATGAGCAAAACAGGAAACTGACAGGGATATGAGAGATTGTGAATGGTGAGAGCAAATTAGGAAAAGAGTCTGATAGCAGCAGGGAGCACCTAAGATGACTCATGGATTTCTTTCTCCCCCTCCCCGAACTATGCTAAGTTTCATTTCTTTAGTACTTTTATGTAACCATATATTTTATGTTCTATGTGGGGGCAGGAGGGGGATGGAGGACAGAGATCTTGTTGTATTATATATCTATCCTTGTTGCAGCGGGCTTGCTTATCTAGTTTTTATAGCAAGGGCCTGTTTGGCCTGGGAATATAGGTGTGACCTCGGAGGTGTGGAAACTCGGAAGATGCCTTGTGCCTTGGAACACCAACCTCTATGGGAACCAATGGACCATGGGGGTGGGCATGATGTTAGCACATGCTTTTTGATGCCTATAATTGTAACGATTTCACCTGTTGAGTCATTTCTAGCAATGGCTTTCTAGCAGAAGGTTAACTCTTGTATTGCACATGAAAGCTAATACATTGAATAAAGAATTGTTGGTCTTAAAGATGCCACTGGACTCTAACTTTTGTCTAATGAAGCCCATCTCATGTTTTGTTCTACACAGTTTTCTCAGTAACCTCAAGCAGTTTGAAGGAAAAGGCTTTGCAAGAGTTTTGTCAGTCTGTGATTAGGGCACAGTTACTGGCCAAGACAAGAGGTGACTTTTCTAGTCAAAACAGTCTAAATGTGACAACTTACCGATTTGAACGTGACTTCAGAAGAGTAAGCAGCTCATCTGAGTGTTCCAAGTCAAACTTAACTGAATTTCTTATGTGGAAGCCCTGCATGTTCCATCTTGAATCCATGGGAATCACATGATCATCTGACAAGACAGTTGAACAGGAAGTATCTCATACATTACTTTAGTATAAATGGTTCCCCTCCCCCTAAGCAAGTTATGAACATCTCTCTCACTGAGATACAGATGTGTGTTTTTCACATTTTCAGCATTTCTTTTAAACTGGGAAAAAATGTCTGAGACGAGACAAGACAAGGTTATGTTTTGTTATGTCCTGCAGTTTCAAAAGTTGCCTTATGTAAACTATGCCTTGCTGAGGCGGTCCCAATGGATCTGTGCTCACATTGATCTTCAGTGAAGAGCATATATGGAAAATGTAGACAGACAACATTTTACCTGTTGTATGTGGCTGTAGTGGACTGAAGTAAAAATTATTCAGAGATGCAGCACCAGCTTCCAGATGAGTATGTACTAAATCTGCAGGGGGGAAAAGTGTAACTGAAATACACTGTTTTGTGAACATGTGTTGAGATTCCCCTCATCTTCAAGGTATAAAAAGAACACACTCCCATACACACACACACACACACACACACGGGGAACAAGATTTATTTTCTCCCACTGGTAGTTCCTGATGCTCAAAGGGCTCCCAACCCTACTACTGGAATGTTGAAAAAATACTCCTCCCCTCCTGCTACACTTTAGATTCTAGCCACAGAATATCAGTCAACCAAAGTGAAACTCAAATGGGATCAGTGTAAGCAACCAGATTCTCTCATTTCCAGCTCATATGAAAAAGGTTCAAAAGCAGCTC
Organism: Heteronotia binoei; assembly: GCF_032191835.1. Lineage (NCBI taxonomy): Eukaryota > Metazoa > Chordata > Lepidosauria > Squamata > Gekkonidae > Heteronotia > Heteronotia binoei. The sequence goes on from NC_083223.1 coordinate 83,570,240, forward strand.
TGGGCAGCAAAGCATGGCAATTTCACATCTTGGGGTTAAAACGATGAGCTCCATGCCACAATAGTAAATTTAAATAGCATATATAATTGGAGGCATGTACAGCATAGGATCAGTGATTAATTTCCGAAGTCACAAAGTGTGTTAGTTCCCAATACATATCACACACATATCCAACCCTAAGAAGTCTATTCAATCCATGAGAAAGTGCAAGTCAATGGCACATCTGAAGTCTTCCACTCAGCAGCTCCTGCATGAAAAATCACTATGGTACGCCACTTTGTTCAGTTTAAGTGACATCCAGTGTTTCCTCTAAGCTGAGTTAGCTTGAGCTAGCTCACAGATTTTTAGCCTCCAGCTCACACATTTTTGTCTTCGCTCAGAAACAATGACCCCAGAGCACAATAATGTATGCAGTAGCTCACAACTTTAATGCCAGTAGCTCACAAAGTAGAATTTTTGCTCACAAGACTCTGCAGCTTGGAGGGAACATTGGTGACATCCTACTTCAGCAGTGATGTCTTCTGGGAAAACTCAAATTATTTTGCTTGGCTCCCACATTTTAAAGTTATTTCTCTCCGTAACATTACTAGAAATGCTAGTATTGTGCTGGCCCTAACAGCCAACTAGACTAGATAAGCCAACCAGCATCCAAAATGCCATAAACAGCTCTAGGGTTTAAGCTCTTCTAATGCTTCTGACATGCTTACTGTACTGCACAATAAACATTTAGTGTCTCAGATGGCCACTTAAAGATGTTCTATATGATAGCCAGCAAAATATTAGCATTTCCTATGGTCTGCAACTCACAAGGGCTCAATTCCTTGCCTCGCTCTGTCCTTGGATTTTAAAGAAATGTATGCCTTGCCTTTTGGCATGTAGGCTTGAAGGTGGCTTACAAACACAGGAGGAATCAAAGTTACACAACATAAGACCAGCAGTAGCAGAATTAAACATACTTTTTAAAAGACACCAAAACTAGATAAAAGGACTTTACATGCCAATGGATGCATGAGAGAGTGTGATGGATTCTGTGTGGAAACCAAACATTAACAAAGATGACACCAACTGAACAAGTCTAGAGAGAAAGTTCCAAAGTCTTGGTGCCACCTTAGAAAAGACCCTCTCTCTGGTAACCACGCACTACACTTCCGAGGGTGGACACATATGAACAAAGGTATTAGATGAAGACACACACTTTATTAAGCAGTGTCACAAGGAGTCCAGACATTCAAAGATTCCTATGATGTTCAAGTATGTAATTCACTTGCAACAACATAACCTGTAGTACACTGTAAACTGCTTTGAGCGCTGCAAAGTAGAAAGGTGGCTAATAAATGTTTTTCTAAAAAAATTACAGTGAGGATCCCCCATTCTCTCATACCTAACATGTTTTAAACATACATTAAATGTTTTTGCAGTCTTCCAGAGTATCTTCTTTGCTTTTACTTACACAGTTTCAGTAGGTCACTTACTCAAAAGAAATCCTCATTTTAAAATAACTGTTCCATGGAAGTTTACTTACAAGATTTCAGTTTAAAATCATAATTTTTCTTCCACCACCACCACAACATTATGGCTACACTTATGTAAGCAGAAGCTAAAAGTTATACTTACCAGGCACTTGTGGTAAATTCTTTTTTAACTGACTGAGATATCCAACTCTCAGTGACCAGTCCTGATTGGTTGCCTTCTGTATGAACAATTTAACAGCTGCAGAAAGGACCTCCACATCATCCATCCAGCAGTTATCTATCTCAACCCCACTGAATGTGAGACAATCTGGATTAGGAGACTGCAGAATTTTCTTAAAATCTTGTATAGTAAGAGGCTGACTCCTGAAACAAAGAGTCAGATAACAAAGAGGTCACTTCTATGCACTTCTAATACTGCTGTAAAGAGTCACTTAACTCTAGTCAACATTAGACATGGAGGCAGACAGGTGAATTCATGCCAACACCATGATAAACCCTGAATCCAGAGTTGTCTGCCAATTTATGAGAGGCTGGAAAGGTGGAGAAATGACCACATTTTTATCCCATCCTTCTTCCAAGGAATTCAGGACAATGTACATGATTTTCCCTTCCTTCATGTTATTAAAAACCAGCCTTCTGAGGTAGGTGACACTGTGAGAAAGAAATGGGCCCACTTAAAAGAAATGAGTGAAATTAATACATTTAATATAATCATTCAGATCCTTTTAGGACTATGCCTGATTAGAGCACCTATATTTATTTTGGATGCAGATATTTTTGGATTGATGGGGAAAGATATATACATAAAGCTTAAGCACTCGTGCAATCATCTTGCTACAATTAATTCCACTGCTTTCCTTTAAACAGAGAACACAATAATCTTTTGTCAACATACTTCATAAACTGTAAACAGATGGCACGAACATTTTAACCAGTCTGCAAACATACTGATCATTAATACTCAGTGAAAACTGTGTGTTATGATTTGCAAAAAAGGCTTAGTCAAATTGATCAAGGGAAGGCTGGTATTATGTTTATACTTTTCATATATGATCTGTTAGGATTACATATCTTTCTGTAATAGATTTTATCTGTTCCTCAATCCTTTCTGGTACACAATAGTATATCAGTGTTGGTAGTAGGCTTATCCCCTTCCTCCTTTTGGAGGGGGATTGTATTGCAGCTAACTCTTACAGCAGCATTCACACATCATGCTGAATGATGGTTATGTATTACATCTGCTACTTGTGTTTATAAACGTTCTTCCTTACTATTTAGAATCATGGCAAGTTAAAAGCTGTATTGCTTTCGTTAGATTGCTATTTGTCTGTCATCGTACAGCTTTGTGTGATTGTGTACTCAAAAAATATGAAAAATTAAGTTATGTATTTTAACCTCTGTCTTCAAGAATCATTCTCTCTCAAATAAATAAAATATACGGGGATATTTATCAAAATGAACAACTGAAATCAGCTGAAGTTACTGGTAACAGCACTGGCCCAAATAAAAAGTTCACAATTAAGTGGGAGTACTCAAACAAGACAAAACAGCATACAACCTTTTGAATTCACCAGAACTTTCCACTGGGCTGAATGCACATCAAATCAGTCAATCAATATATAGAAAAAAGGGGAAGAAGAAATTCCAGACTATGATGTTGGGGCCTCCTATCTGAAGCCTGCACAGGTTCATTTATTTATTAAATTGGATTTTAAACCACCCTACTCTGTAAGAACAGGGCTCAGAGTGGTATACAGCATGGAATACATTCATACAATAAATACATAATCAAAACAGTTAAAACACAATAAAAACACAACAATCAAACCTAACAGTTGTGCTGCTGCCTCACAGGGAAGGTGGCGGGGGCGGGGGGGGGGAGGTAGGAGTGCAGATAGGTGGAACTGTCACTGTCCTCCACCAAGCCTTGCAGACTTAATAGGTGCTGTGTGATTTGGTATCAGTTTGCATCTTTGGCCTTCTGAGACACCAGTTAGGATAATCTTTTTTTTAAATGAAGCAGTAAGCTTGATACAAGGAAAAGCAACATCTCTTACCCACCTGCTATTTTTAAGAGTCAGTCTATTTAGGCAATGTGCCAAGACCTGGGCATCATTCTGAACCGTAAAAAGGAAAGACTCTTCAGCTGCAAACACAGCACTGGCTGCTGAATCTGGCCACAATCCCATAGCAAGCAAGGAATCACTCTCTGTGTCAGGTGAAGCCAAAGTTGAAACGTGCTTCATTATCAAGTCCAGCACAAGCTAACAAGATGACAGAAAAAAGGTTACACGTATTTCTAGTGCTTCTGTTAAAGATGATTTTGGACACCATTCTTCTTGCTGTAGTTTTCCTCTAACAAAAATATATTTAATCACTAGCATACACTTTAAATAATTTCCTTTGAAACATCAGTTAATCAACAGTACTGCATTTATTTATATGTTCATACCTTGCTTTTCTCCCCTATGGGGAACCCAAAGCTGTTTCAATGTCATGATTCCCTTCTCTGTTACATCCTCACAACACTCCTGTGAAATAAGTCAGGCCCAGAGAGAGGGACAGCGACTCACTCAAGGTCACCTAGAAAGCTTCCATGGCAGAGTGGAGATTGAAACCTCGCTCTCACAGATCCTATTGCATCACTCAAACCACTACGCTGTTTATGGCTGGTTCAATCTCATATCGGGTCATTACTGAAAATCAGTGTACTTACATTTACGCTAATTACAGCAGATCAGCTTTCACATTGTCCTGTCTGTAATGCCCTTTTCACTTATTGTTTGATATTCCAGTTAATGAATAATGAACTAGAATATGAACTAGAATAACATGGAATGTAGAACTAGATTAGCTTTACAGATGAAAAAAGTGTTTGCCTGCCCCTGACAAAAGTGCACATGTGCCACAAGAGCTGAAAGCTAACTGCAGGAAATAATTGCTACTCGGACATTTGCATGACAGTAAGTCTCTAGGAGAGCCAATCTGAAACACCACAAGCACTAGGAGGAAACAAATTTATCTTAGAATTTTGGAAGCATTACACAATTTGACTAAATGCAGAAGGAACCAAAGGGAGGGCACAGGATATTGGCCTCCTCTCTACAGGTTATCACCATGTCTTTAATGTGTATGGGCTTACCTTTCGGTTGTCTTGTGACTGCTGTGGACAGACATAGACTTCCCAACATGCTCTATAGAAGCTCTTAGCTAAGCTAACTCCCCGGTGCAACTGCTGCACAATCAGCGTTGCAGCTTGAATTAAAGATGACAGTGAGCATGTAGAACCTGAGGGGGGAAATATTGAAGAATGCCTGTTTCAGTTTTTGCAGAGCTTTTCTTTCATGCTTATTAGAAGGAATCATTACACTTTCTCTAAAAGACCGTGAATATATAAAGAAAACTGAACATCAAATAAAGGTAAAGGTAGTCGCCTGTGCAAGCACCAATCGTTCCTGACTCTGCGGTGATGTCACTTTCACAACATTTTCATGGCAGACTTTTTACGGGGTGGTTTGCCATTGCCTTCCCCAGTCATCTACACTTTCCCCCAAGCAAGCTGGGTACTCATTTTACTGACCTCAGAAGGATGGAAGGCTGAATCAACTTGAGCCGGCTACCTGAACCCAGCTTCCACTGGAATCAGTTCGTGAGCAGAACCTGGACTGCAGAACTGCAGCTTACTACTCTGTGCCACAGGGCTCATATTGGTTAACAAATACAATCCACAAAATACGATTTAGTTTTTTGAAACCACTGATGTTATTTTGCTCACTAACCATCATGAAAACCACTTAATAATACTGTACTAGAAGAAAAAGAGTTGGCTCTCTCTTTCATTCAGTTTGTTGCTGTGGAATAGAAATAACTGCAAAGGACATTAGAACTTGGGGGCACCCAATTACGTTAACAGGCAGTACATTCAGGACAGACAAAAGGAAATATTCTTTTCACAATGAGCAATCAAAATCTAGAATTCACAGTCAGAAGATGAAGTGATTTGCCAAAGGCACAAGCAGCTTTAAAAGGGGATTAGACAGATTTATGGAGGACAATTCTATTGGTGACTACTAGCCATGGTGACTAAAAGGAACCTCCACATTCCAAGGCAGTAAATCTCTAAGTACCAGTGCCAGGAGGCAACATCAAGGGAAGGTCTCAGACTCCAGGCCATATTTTTGGCCCTCTAGGCTAGCTTGTTAGCTACTGTGTGAGACAGGATACTGGACTAGATGGACCATTAATCTGATCCAGCAGGGCTCTTCTGATTAATGAACCATTAATCTGATCCAGCAGGGCTCTTAAGTCCCTAACTGCTTTGCTGGAACACACCCACGTCCTCCTATCCCAGCATGTTGCTTCCAACAGTAGCCAGTCAGATAACTCCGGAAGCACAGGAGCACAGCATGAAAAAATAATTAGCATGATCTTTTTTATCCTTAGACCCTGACTACTGAAAGCACTACATATCAGTATTGTTAAAATACTTAGGGCTGTTCAGTCTAGAAAAAAAGTAGCACGAGGGCAGATATGACAAAGATTTATGCAAGGCGTGAAAAGGGTAATGCTAGAACCTGGTGTCATCCACCAAAGCTGAAAGGTGGGAGATTCAGCACAGACAAAAGGAAGTATTTCTTCACACAGCATATAATTAATTTGTGGAACTGCCTATCAACCTGGCTTTAAAAGGGAGTGGACAAATTCATGGAGGAGTGAGCTATCAGTGGTTACAAATCGTGATGGATATCTACCCCCTCCAGTACCAGAGGTAGCATGCCTCTTTAAATCAGCTGTGGGGCAGCACAGGCAGGATGATGCTGTTGCAGACTTCCTGTCTGAGGGCTTCCTAGAGGTAGCTGCTTGGCCACTGTATGAACATAATGCTGGACTACATGGGCCTTTGGTCTGATCCAGCCTGGCCCTTCTTGTATTCTTAAATGTCCTACTGCACCCACAAGAGAGAAGGTATAACAGAAAACTGGCCTATGGATATGAGTATAAAGAAATTTAATATTAATAAACTGTAGTCTGTTTCCAAGCAATGTTTCCACATCAACCAAAATTGTTCAAGTTGCTCCTCCCTCCCACACAATCACTACGTTTATTTAACTACAACAGGACACTGAATATGGAACACATCAGCAAATTCTGTACTTGACTCACCTGCTATGCTTCCCTTTGTTTCTGTGTGCACAGCCACAAGTGCATCACATGTGCTATTTCCCAACAATCCTAATCCTTGTAACAGCATCCTGACATCACGGCAATCCAATGGATTCTCATCATTGTCCCCAGGAATGTATATCTCAATTCCACGATTCCGCATGGCTCTGGATATTTCCCCATGCAAAGGATCCATTGTAAGGAACAGCCTATTATATGCCCATAGAAGAACAATAGTTTACTGACTGTGATTAACATGTTGTTGGCATAGTCTCTCACAGGGTGGGTAAATTCTTATAAACAGGCATCTGTTAAGTTATGTTTAGTGACCACAGACAAGAACCATCTCAGTAGAACATTTCAAGCTGGCAGTTCATGCTTTCATCTTCTGGGATGGTTTGTTTTGCAAATGTTTGCTTGAAACCATTGTGGATATAAGTAAACTATCATCACATGCAGCCTTGCTACTGCAGCATGTCAGAAGTCAAGGGAAGATGATGCTGTTTCATCTTTGCCAAGTAAACATGGTAGCTTTATGGATACCGCTTCTACAGTTAGCCCCTCTCTGCCATATGGTTGCATAAGTGCATGTTTTGGGTAGACTAGCAGCAAGAGAAGTACACTGCTGTATTGCTTCAGCAGAATATGAGTGCCTTCTTTCTGATCTCATTCTTAAAAATGAGAAGTGAGAAAGTGTGTGTACTGACATTCATGACAACATGCTACTCCATTTCTCCAACTGAGCAAAGTTCTCATTTAAACATGGTTTCAAAGGCAGCAACAGGAATGTATTGGAAAATATTATTTTGTTCATTTAACAATCCAATCCTATCACAGAGCCCCCATTTTCACTGAGCCTGTGGACACATAGAAATTTCAGTTCAAGGGGGAACCATCACAAAATGGCTGACATAGTAGTTAGGTCAATCACAAGATGGCTGCCATAGAGTACCAAGGTCAATCACAAAATGTTGGGAGACTGCAAGATGAGCTTTCTCCTTTGATGGATAACAAACGTTTCTGAAGATATGCTTCCTGGAGAGTCAAAGGTGATGCCTCTTAGACTCTTCTGAAGCACATCCTGCTCCAGTGACATGAGGAACGCCAAGACTTGCTCTTTGGGAAAAAAAACGAACGGGCAAAAGGAAGCACTTTGGCAGACATCATGGTGATGAGGGGTACCATGCTGTGGATCATTGATCTAGCAATAACGCATTCAAAAGGATATACAGAGACAAAGAGTGTGTACCTGAAATTTGGGTGAGGAGTGACAGTGAGTGTTACACCATCTATTACTCCTCTTTCACTCATAGTTAGGACCCCACCAGGTTCAAGCAGAGCATTCAAGCGGTCCAAAACAGAAGGGCTATATTTCAGAGGAGACAAACAAGCAGTTAAATTGCAAATCTAATTCAAACAACACTTACCTGGATTCACAATTACAACATTTTAAAAAGAAGTCTATGTTTACTTTTTTTAAATAAAAAACCCCACAACTGTTTGAGAAACAGCATGGGGCTCCCCTCTGCCTCAGCTGGCCTACTATTAGAGGCAGCTCTCATTTCCCAAGACCTCATCTTTAGCCAGACCTCTAAGCCTAAAATGAAGATTGTAGTCCTCCTTTTAAGGATCCCTTGAAAAGACACAAACTTCAATCTGTAAGAGCACTGACACTCAGACATCATGCCAAAACTGCGGCTCCCTTGAGAGAGCTAGAATAGGGCAGGGAAATGCTGCGTTCCAGAAACAAATGGACTGTGGACATGACAGATTATGTATCGTAATATGAACTACCAAGAACACCACTTTTTCAGCTGGCCTTTTTGATGTGTCTAGAAATCAGAGGACTTAGAGGACATCCTAGGCTCATGGGTGGGTGAAGATATGCTTGCCTTACTCCTCCTCCAACTGAAACATAGAAAAAAATCTGAGTAGTTTGTTGTTGAACAGGGAAGCTAACATGTCCAGAGCTGGCTGACATAACCTTCTAAAGGTTGCCTGGACAACTTATGGGCTGGGATCCAGTATCCTGATAGCTCACAGCTAGTCTGTCTTGGTGCTGAATGTTCCTTGAAGTTGTTGGGCAACCCCTGATAAGATATGGCCTTTCATACATATGCAAAGACTCCATCCTGCCTATATATGCACACCTTTACAACTAAAATGATTTTTTTTTTACTATCCTGCTTTCAGAAAGTGAATTAGGATTGCTAGATACAAATGCACTACAAACATTATTTTAATACAAGATTAAAGGTGTCCAGTTGCATGGGGGGAAAAAACCCCTGTGAAATTAATGAAAAACAAGACCATTGTATCTACTGCTGCGGTTTTACCTGCAGAAGTTCACATTGTCCAGTAGGAGCCAGTCTCCAGACTGCAAAGCCTGGATCAGCATACCATCAACCCACTCAAAAGTACCATGATTGCTGCAGTTCAAAAACTGCGCCACCTGCAACCTGAAGCATTTAAACTCTTCCACAAGCCTTGAGAACTCTGAAACAGAATGAGATACCTATCAACAAAGCAAGAAGCCACTGTTCAGATTTCTTAAATCCTGTCCCTAAGCACACATACTTGTCATGCATGAAATAGACTGGCTTTGATTCTGTGTTTGCCCTACTAACGATGGAGCCTGCACTGGTGAAACAGCATCATAACACCCAATCCAATTACTCACTGCAACCTCCCTTTTAAGAAGGTGTATTGTTTTTCTATCTTTAAAAGGCACTGGTTTATGAAAGGGGAACACACACATGAATTTTCATTCTCCGTGGTTCTGGGAATGCAGCAGTCATTATTTCTGGGACACAAGTATAAGTCTCTGGTGGAAGAGGTTTCCTATGATTGCCCAGACCAAACCTTAACATTACCCTTCCCCAGTGCATGTCCATATGAACCAAATCTGAAACAGGGATGGGCACAAACCAACCACGAACCGATATGAATGGGGAGGCTGATCCACAAACTGACCCCGTTTGTATCAGTTTGTAAGCAGTTTAAAATTGAAACCCCTGCTTTATGCTCCGCAGAAAAAACCACAGAACAGAAAGCAAAAGAATTGCTCACAGCCATTTCACCCCTTGCTTTCTCCTCACTGTCACACCAAGCAGAAAGCAGGGGGTGAAATGGCTGGGAAAAGCTGCAGGGTGCAGAAAACAGGTTTAAATGGCTCCCACCTACTTCATCCCCTGCTTTTTGCTAAGCTGTTTTCCATTAAAACCTCTGTTTTATGCTCCATGAACTGCCACAAACTGCATTAAAATGCATGAAAGTTCATGGTGGTTTTTCAGTTCACCAATACTGCTTCATGAACCAGTCAAAATTCATGAACTTTAGTTTATCAGTCAGTTTGTGCTCATCACGAAACTGCGTCAAATGCTTCTATAGCAAAGCTCCTACCAACATAATTAACATGAAGGAAGAAAAAAACAAGATGAACAGGATAGAGATACACTCCATTAGCCTCCAATCAACATAGTCGGCTATAAACGTGTTACAGTTCTCCTCACAGAAGGCAGATACCGGATGTATTCCATAACTTATAAGCATTCATATAAAAGCCTTCACAAACACACGCACACAAACTTGTCCAACTTTTCCAAATTGACATGTTTCCCTGGTGGTTCTGGTGTGGAGCAGACCTTTCTTTCTAGTAAGTCCATGCTTCCCTCCCCCCTCCCCACACCTTTGCTTGAGAAAGCTCCTCTCAATTTTTTTCATGAGACAAACTCTCATAAGTGAAAACCACAGATGAAGAGGGATCAGAGGGCAAGAGAGTGGTTCAATGTGAACTCTCCAAAAATACAGGGAACAGAGTCAACTAGAACAAATGGAAGCCAGAATTTCTCTATTAAAAAAAGCTTGCATCAATTTCCGTGTCCATACATACCTGGTCTTGGACAGGTATTGGCCCTGCTGTTTAGCCGTTGGACAAGCATCACCAGGCCATCTAATTTAGTCACGAGTTCAGTGAGGTTTTGATTCCCTTCTCCCAGAGATTTGGGCTTGAAATTAAGAATGAAATTGCTCCAAGCACGTAATACAATTTCAACGTCATCTGAGTGGATAGTATTATGGAGGAGGCTCCCCCTTACAAGTGTGCTCACAACATTTTCCACCTTGTCCAGCAAGCTCTTCCATGGCCTAACGATATCAACCTATGGAATGTTTTTAGAATTAGTTATCACTAGACTCACTAACATTACTTAATTCTTTGGCCATATTAGCCAAATAAGTAAGAACTGATCCTACGCTGCTTACTCAGAGATAACACTCTGTGGATATTTTAACCCCTTCATTAAACACCACAAGCAAATAGTTTGATGTATAGACAACAGTTAGGTTTGGTTCCTGCAGCTAGTGTTTGGAATGTATATTGCCACAGGGTCTGTCTCCATTGTTTTCTGATTTGGGGATTTTCTTCAGAAGATACAGTCACCCTAGTCCAGCAATGATGACTTCTGCACAAAAACACACATGCCCCATCAGTTTTGGCACATGTAACTTGCATATGAATTCTCTGCACACAATTCCCAAGATTGGATTAGAAACCACACTCATGGTGTCAAGCAGACTGCTTGTGCTGCTTGCCAATCACTTGCTTGGAGGAAGAAAGGTAGAAGAATACATCCTGATACAGCCTCTCCTACCCTTCTTCCTCCAAGCAAGTGATTCCAGTAAGGAAAAACAGGAGCCTTAATATGACCTCCTCATACCTCCAAATGGGCAATCAGCACATAGATAAAAATGGACACCTTGCTGATGTAGGAAACTCACATGTGCCTCTCTAACACCGCAAGCATATGTAGATTTGCTCCAGTCTAAAGGCCACTGACATCAATGGACAGGCTGAAGTAACTTTGCATCAGATTGCACTGTAACTGGAAAGCCAGTGCAGCTTCTCATGGGCACATGTTTATAACTCAAATGACCCAGCCACAGGCCTCTCAGATTATTTTGCCTCCTTCTGTAAGCATTTTCCCCATTTCAAAGAGAGACAACTGAACACCAACGTAATTCTCTGTCAACAAGGCACAGAATTTACCGGGGCTGTATAACACAGAGGAACATTACAGCAGATTCTACAAAACGAGGAATGGCCTGAAAAGACCTGCATTTCCTGAAATTAAAGAAAAATTAGTACTTAGTTTACAATAAGCCCATTAAATTCTGTCTGCAAATGTTAGTAAGTGAAATTTCCATTTGCATTTAATTCACCTTCTGAGCTGTTTTTATTTATGAGTAGTTATCCTAAAGTAAACACAACACTTACTTGTTCAAATCCTCCTAAAAGCTCTGTTGTGTCCATAGAACTATTCACTGCCATGATCTTTAACTTATGACCTGATAGATATGCCAGAAGTTGAACCAGACTGGTCTTGCCAGCAGAGGCAGGGCCCACCAGTATCACCATCCAGTTCATGTGCACACACTTCATGATAGATTCCAAAGGCTGGAGGGAATGGTGGAGCAATGACAGATTTCTGCCAGGAGGAGGAACACAGTTGGCACGGAGGAGGCTTGAGAAACCAACCTGCAGTATAATGGGGGGGGGGGGGGGGGGCAAATTTCAGCATATTATGTTATGTGCAAACAGGGTGGGAGGGAATGGGAGCAAAAGATTCAGAAAGACATAATTGTTTTTGTTTCCCTTACCTGAACATCATAAGGAGTTATATGGAACTGTCTAGTTCCCATATATGGATTAGCATTCTGGCCAAAAATGTCCTTGAATACAGATACTACCTAAAAGCAGCCAAAAAAGGAGGTCAGCTCACACGTCTGAGGAATGCTGAAACCCTCATCCCTCATTTCTACTACAGCACTACCAAGCAAATTCCAGGAATCTCTGAATGGAGTTGCATATGTTTATAACAAAAGCAGCAACTGTTGGAAGACTGATAAAAATAGTAAATCATGTTTCATCAGCTCACCTGACTGATTTTCATGCTGTCCAAGGTAGATGGGCAGACTCATATAGAAAGCTCCCATGATTTAATCTGATATCAACAACAGAGGTTGGGCCCACCAAGTTCACAGAAGGCATTGGAGGAATATATCTCCCCCTTTTATTCTTGCATAAGCAGGCTGTTGTTAGTCCTCTACAGGGATCAACAGAGTAAATAAATGGACCACAGGATGGGGAGTGGGGTTGCAGTGACACTGGGGAATGAACTAAAGTTGGGTTTTTCCCCCTTTCTTCCACAGATGCAAGCCACAAATGGAAGAGAGGAAAAGAGTCAATTTTACACAGCTCCCCTTCTCCATTGCAGTCCCTGTTCTAGGACTCATTTTGCATAGAAGGCTCTGCTAATTCTCAGATGCTTTTGGAACAAAAAGCAGGTTGTTTTGGGAAGCAGAAGGGATGGCAGGGAAAGATGCCTTCCATCAACTCATTCGAAGAACCAACCTCATGTGTATAACCAAAGTGAAACCTGTAATGTCGTAAGATGGTGTGGAATCTGAAGGACTGTTTTGCAAATAGGGTTGCTACTAGGGCTGGGCATGAACTGAAAAACGAACCGTGGTTCAAACACAAACCGGTTTATGGTTCTTTTCAAACTGATTAGTTCTTCAGTGGTTCGTTTTTGTGGTTAATTTTTCCAGATGGCCTGGTTCAGACTCTGTTAATTCCTAGGCAACGCTGGGGGCAGGGGGATGGGGAGAGACTTCTGGGAGCCCTAGAAACACCCATAGCAGTTGTCCAAAGCTTGATTGGCAGCTCTGGAAGTCAATCATGGAGCTCCCATTCTGCTCTATGAGAGCAGATACCCTGACTCAGCTTGCTTTCACTTTGTAGCACTGCAGCAAAGAGTTAATTGTCATGAGAGCTGAAGCTAAGCTTTCCTGGGAGCACCTGCTTTGTCGGGGAGTCTATAACTTGGACACTCCAAATCCAATCTTCACCAAACTTGGAGGGTGGGTGGAGGAGAGCCTGCTGATGATTCCCAGTGACTTTGGTGACTCACAAGGGGGCTGTTTTACACCTCCTGAACAAAATGAACCATGAACCTGTTTGGGCTATCAAACAAAACATGAACACAAATCACCATTTCCCTTGTTTGTGCCCATCTCTAGTTGCTACATTTAGCTGATTTAATCAATTGGTTACTTCTGGGCACAACTGTAGGTGCTAGTATTGACCTTTAAAGCCTTATAATGGCTTAGGAAGAACATACTTTAAAGGATTATCTATTCCCATACAAACCTACCCAGCATTTAAGGTACTTTTCAGAGGCCTTTGGTGGGTGTCCCTGTCATCTAAGGTGACATGAATGGCAATCCAAGACAGGGCTTTTTTAGGTGCAGTGCTAGGACTGTGGAATCCCCCCCCCCCCCACTCTATCATTATATCCAATCAGCTAATGAAGACTTCTGGTTGTTTGGCATTCCCTTACTAACCCTAATTCCAGTTGTTGTTTGTGTGTGTTTCCCTCTGTGTGTGTGTGTGTGTAAATGTTTTAAGATTGGTTTTAATGTTTTGTAACTGTTCACTGCCTTGAGGGTTCTGATTGGGAGGAAAAGCAGCATGAAAACTTTTAAAATTTATTAAGCAATCAACTGCCCAATAGACTCCCCAAAGATCTATTTATGGCCTGATTTTGTGACTCCAGAAATAGAGTCAAACTGGAGAGCAAACTACAACTTAACGTTTTACTCCAGTGCACATTTCCCAACTATATTTCAATATGAAAACAGAATCACTATAGCAGGAGGAGGAGGAGCAGGAGCAACAAAAACCACTAACAGGGCCAAGTATATTCTGTGTTCTCCATACCTTCTTTCTGTCTGCTTCTGTCCTCATCCTGTCACCATATATCAAAAACATGTGTTGGCCTGGATCATAAATGCCAGGTGATTGGTCAAGTAGCATCGCATGACACCATCGAAAAAGGTCACGGAGATTGAACTCCCAGGGATTACCTTTATGTCCCCACTTCTTCTCAACCATAACCTCTTGGTTAATCTGAAAACATATCAATTCACAAGATTAAATACATATTTGAGAGTGTTCTCAATCAATTATTAAAAAGACTACCCCAGATCATTATTTCCACAACATCAAAGAATACCAATATCCTATTTTATCACTCTTTAATCACTTTTAAATAGGTCTCCCCCCACATTCATAATATTTAGTGAATGTTCATATTGTAGAAGTCTTATTACAAGTAGACAAACGATGTCAATATTATTGGCATGAAGGTGGTTTGATCTGAATCTTTACCAAGATCAAAAAAATATTTGTGCTATCTACAAATTCTGTGCAGAGGATGCCCTGTTATCATGACTACTTTGGCACAATTTGCTTCTTATATTCCATTTTCTGAGTGGCATTTTGAGGCACTGTTGCTCTTTTTAATTTTCTTTTTACTCATGCCTAACAAAATACAACATCCCTTGACTTCAGTATTAAAAATGATAACATCCAGGCACACAAAAGGATCAGGAGCACTAAGTAAAGAAACCAGAGGACAAGTATGTTTACCTTGTTGTTGAATTCAACCATCTTTGCAATAAATATATCACCAATAGCAGGAAAAAAGGTGTTCCCAATATACTCCATATCTGCTGCAGAAAGTGGGTCCATATAGACCTATGCCACCAAAGACATTTTGAAAAACTCAATGGAAACATAAACAATGCATGTAACCATGCAAAAATATCTTTTCAAGTACATCAATAAAGCAGGTGTATCAAAACATGTATTCTAAAATGTCAATCATAAATTTGTCTTGTCAATAACATTTGAGAGTTCAAACTACAGAGCTGGAAAAATGTGAAAAAATCACAAATGGTTTTGGCAAACATGTTGAATACTCAAGTGAACTGTACTACTGCTAGACCAATAGTAAACTTTCTGCTGTTATTAGAATGGAACCCAGAAAAAAAACTCATGCAAAATATCATGTTTTATTAATTTCCCCACCCAGACGGAGCTTTCAGTTTCTCTTGAACCATGCTTTAAAGGCTGTGTTTGCCCCACAGGTTCATACACTTTCCCCTTCCTCCTCTCTCTTGCTCAAATTCCCTTCATTTCTCATTGCTAACCACAATGCAGAAGTACACTTGCACTGAATATTTAAAATGCAATTTAGACAAAAGCCTACAAGAAAAACAACGCATTGCTATAAACACTAAGCAGCTTATAGAGTCCTATGAACAAATTCTGAGTCCAGTGGCACCTTTAAAACCAACAAAAGTTTATTAAAGGTATGAGCTTTTGTGTGCATGCACACTTCCTCAGATACATAGAAATGGAAGTTAAATGCTTCATATATATAGGCAAATGCCTCAACACAGGTAAACAGCAAATTAGTATACAACTTCCTGAAAATGTTTTGACATACACAAAGACTAAACAGCAATAACAAGCTAAGTATGTTTGGATTTAATTATGGGGGGAAAGACAGCTGAGCAATACATATGTCAAAGTAGGAGACTAATGTGTAAAAGTATCCTTCTTAATTGTTAAGAGAAATTGAGACTCTGTTGTTACACTCCATTCCTGTGTTATAGCTGCATGAACTTTCAATTCAATGGCCACATAAACATATACTGTAACTTGCACAGCCACTTTTAATCTTTAATGCAATCAACAGAGCTGTACCTGTAGGCACTTGAATATAACAGATTCTTTTCTGTGTTAAATTGACTGTTCAAATATCCTTTTACCTATCTTTTTAATATCATATGATGATATGCTTTTAACCTGAGAAATGTTTAAGACCGTTATAAGCGGCTTCATGTTCATGCGGTGTTATGCTCTGTTGTGTTTAAATGGTGGGTTATAATCATTTTTATGATGCATTAAATGAGCCTGAAACAAAACATTCAAAATCATCTAGGTTGTAGATTAAGATTCTCTCAAACTCTTAATGCCATCCATTTTAGATTGCTTAAAAGGCTTCAAATAAGATCATGGACTTGCCTGTGTGAATCGGTTAAGAAAGGATTTGGGCAGCCCCTTTCTGCCACCTCCTTGCCTGTAGGGATTTTGGCATCCAAAGATCTTTGTCTTCTTGTGTTGAACATGAAAGCTCATCCCCAACTCGGGAATGTAAATCTCTGCCCGATGATCAAAACAAGCATTCAGTCCTTCCAGCACTGACTGAGAGGCCAAATTCAGCTATCAAAGGAAAATCATAAGGGGGGAAATCACATCCTTTCTTCAATAAAAGGTACACATACGTTTAAAAACACAAAATACTTCCATGTTTGCCATTTGACTCATATCCAGAATTACTACTTGGTCCTCCCCAATCAAGTGGACAATTTTACAAAATGTCAGATGAGTCAGCCAGTGAGACTACACCAATGTTAGCAGGCATGGAATCCTACCTCCCTACTGCAGCAATAAGGATCTAGCCAACGTTTTTTCTATTTTTAAGCATCCAACTGCCTCTTGGAATTGATCTTGAAAGTTCAGTAAGCTAGTGTCAAAGAACTGAGGAGGGAGAGATTCCTTACCATGCTCTTCCCCAAACACAAAATCTAATCTGGATTAGAATGGGATTTAGTTACAGACGGTCCCCTACAACACACTTCACATCAGTAGCCAAGAGCTCACCTCATCTAATACAATCCAGTTACCAGCTTTTAAGGCTGCAAGCAAAGGTCCATCACGCCAGGCAAACTCCCCTCCTTTGCCCCCTTCAATGGGCAAGTCTGTTCCAAACAAATCTGTGACATCCTTGTAAGAGGAGACATAATCAAGGTTGTGTTGTTGTTGGGTTTTTTTGGTATTTTTGTCTTTGTGTATGCATGTGTGCATGCGCGCGTCTGTCCCTAGAAGTAATGGCAACCTCTGGTGACTGACCCCTATTGGGGCCTGGAGAATATTTAGGGAGGTAGCTGAATAACACCTGCCCCTGTCCTCCTGACTGCTGGTATTTCAAGGAGGTCTCCCATTCAAGCACTTGCCAGAGTTGACCCTGCTTAGCTTCTGAAATCTGATGAGACTCATTTCATTTTTTAAAAAAATGACATGGGTGAATGTGATTCGTAAACCAATAAAGCATAGCAACCAAGTATCTTATTGTAGCAGTCTTTTACAGCTCTTAAAAACTTTGGTTCTACGAGTATTTGTCTCTTGCACTAAATTTTTGAGTAATACATATTTCATTTGAATTTGAAAGATGTAACAATAAAACAATATTTGAAAGATGTAACAATAAAAGTGGAGGAACACACGTTTCCTGTTAACATGCTGCAAAGTTATCCGACAGCACCTTACTGGTATAGTGGTTAAAATGCTGGGCTAGGATCTGGAAGACCCAGATTTGAACCCCCACTCTGCCACAGAAGCCTGCTGCATGCTCTTGGCCCAGTCACACACACTTAGCCTAAACTACATTACAGGACCATTTCAAGAATAAAATGGAAGAGAGGTTAATGTTATGAGCTACTGTGGGGCTCACCACGCGAGAAAGGCAGGGGACAAATAAGAAAAGAATCTAACCCAAACATCCACCTCTAATCAATCAGCAGAATTTGAAGACTTATCATAATATGACATCTTAAACTAGCAAGTTGTTTGCCCTGTTCTCGAAGTCAAACATTTCAGTTGGAACTACAGCAGCTGGATTACCGTTTGTTCAGAAAGATTGATCCTAACAAGGGAATTTCCTGAAGCCTTTGCCAAGGCTGACACTAAGCTGGTCTTCCCGACACCCGGAGAGCCTTCCAGGAGAATGGGCTTGTTGAGCTGCAGGGCCCGTAACAACCGTTGTGCATTCATTGCTGTGGTACTTGCATTTAGAGCATAGTCTAAGACACTGTTCTTTTGGTAAAGAGGACCTACAACAAAGAGAAAGAAACTTTTTTAAAAAGTTAGACTACAGGCTGACTAAGACAGTTGCAGTAAGATTTTTATCCCAATGGGGGGAAATGATGAAGTGAACAGACACCTAGCTCAAGCACTTTAAAACTTCAGCTGGGGGAATCCAATGTGAAACAACTCCCAGGAAAATGTAGAAAGTTATTATGTCCCGGGGGGGGGGGAGTCTTCTTCCTGATATACTGCCCTTCTAGGTGCACAGATGTACTGGGGAGAGTGAACAGGGATACTTCTTTAAAAATGCAATTCCCCAACTAGAGTTTGAAACAGGTCAGTCTTGGGAAGACTACAGCATATTAATTTTCCTATCATTTGACTTTGCTCTGCAGCTCTAGACTAGTAACACTTGTTCTCTCATTTGTTCTGTTAGATCATCTTTACTGTTTACTCAAAAACACAGGAATTTCTTGCCTCTTGGTATAAAAAATGGCTGGATTCCTACACAGTTCTCCATCCAAACAATTTCCCTCTTGTTCTTCAGATCATAAATCCTCAATTTGTTCTTCTGCTCCTCAGTGAGTTGCACAATCTGTGAAAGCTTTCCACACAAATATTCCAGACATTTTTTCCGAGCCAGCAGAGCAGCATCAGCTGAACAGGTCATTGTGCCTAAATTAATAAGGAAACCAAACACAAATTATGTATTAATGACAGAAGTGTACACACAGAGTAAAGTATGATGAGTTTTATAAACTTAGTCCACGGTCCAAGTCCATACCACAGTGACTGACACTCACTGTCTACCTACCACAATTTTCCCCATCCTTACTCCAAGTTTATCTGGTTCTTCCTTCAGTTTTTCCACATAGCACCCTGTGAAGTTATGCCCAAAGTTATTAAGTGAGCTTTAAGGCTGAATGGGGAATTTTAACCTGTATTTTTCTGATCCTAGTCTGACAGGCTAACCATTGTCTGGACTGATGTCTACATGTTGCTGGCATGTGTCTCCAAGGCAAATTTAACTATTTTTGCTCTATATGGCCAATTTTACACAGATATACCAGCTTGAAAGACCCATGTTTGATATCAGAGAGCAGAGGGGCAAAAAAGAGATATTTCATCACTAAGGTGAAAACAACAAAGCTCCTTAGCACAGAGGTCACCAACCAATCTATTGTGAGCTTTCCAGAGCTTCCTGTCTCTCCAAAAATAGTTTGTGAAGGACACTCCCTACACATTAGCTGTTCAGTACTGACGGGGAGGGTGGGGAGAATCCACCTCCTGGTGCAAAAAAGCTGATGAGGTCAGTATGCTCCTGGCCCCATCAGCTATTCAGCACTTATGGGGGGAGCTGAGCGTTCCCCTCACATAAGCAAACAGCTTGTTCTGGGACCAACATATCTGTGGGACTGCCTCCTCTGTTATGTCCTCAGGAGAGCTCCTTAGGTAACAATCTGCTGGTGATCTCCATCCCCAAAGACATCTAGCTGTCATCAGCTAGGGCCAGGTTATTTTCAGTCCAGTCAGTGAATCTCTCTGCCAAACAGCATCAGGGCCCTGTGGGACCTTATGCAATTCTTCAGGGCCTGTAAGGCAGAAATGTTCCACCAGGCTTTCAGTTGAAGGCAGCAACAGTCTATATTCTGGCTGGCACCTCTGCTGTCTCTATCCCCTCAGACGGACTTAATTCTTCTCCCCACATCCACAAGGTGTCCACAGGCCAGAAATGGGAGGAAATTGCAAATTTCACCACTTGATCTCTTAAATTAATGTATTAATATGGTTATGTACTGAGTTTATGGTTTTTAATGTTTTTATAACGTACGGTACATTGTTTAGACCTCTACAGAAGTGGGGATTAGGCAATTCACGAATGCAATAAATAAATATAAATTAATGATTTATTATGGTCAAAGACCAACACAAAAATATTATTTATTTAACTTATATCCAGTCCTATCCCACAAATGTGTTCAAAGCAGCTCACAACATGATAAAAATACAATAAAACCAATGATATAAAAGAGTTAAGCAATTAAAACAAGATGTCATTAACACATAAATAATCCAATGTCTCCTGTGATGTTTCAACAGGCAATGTTAACCAGCCTAAATAATAAAGAGTTCTGATCAAATGGTGGAAGTACCTATAGTGCCTCACAGATAATGAACAGTGTCTGGAAAGCACTTGATAATATTACACAATATTAAAAAAATGTCACTGTGTTCCTAGTCCAGTAAACAGTATTCGTTTGAAGCTACAAGATCCCCATGCTCCTGTCTCCTGGTCTAATTTTCTCAAGCCATCTGCAAATTAGCCAGGAAAACCTGAAACTGATTTCTTAGAAAGTTAATCTTTGCAAATACTTTTTCACAAGGTTTCTGCAATCAGATGTGTCTGAGATGATGCAAGAATCGCCATCTTCTCACATCTCTTCTTATAACTAGCTTTCTGCTTCTATAATTTGTCAAGAAACCTTTCAGGTCAATAGGGTGGCTGGGGGGGGGGGGGCGCAGTGTGGAATCCTCAAAACAAGCCAGAGCTGGCACATCATTTAGTAACTGACAAGTACAGTTGGTGGAAGTTGTGAAAACATTCTTCCTCTTACTCTGCTTTGCAGCTGGCACTACCCCCCATAAGGAACAGACCTTCCCCCCATTACTATTATTAATCTACCCCAGGGACCAACCTATATAAAACCAATTAATAAAAATAAAATAAAATGATTCCTAATAGATTAAGACCATGTAACTGGGCTTGTAAACGACAAGCCGCTGTTAAGTTAAAATATGACTCTAATAAAACCTCCAGATTTAAATCCACAGAGATAATCCGTAATGGCAAGTAGAATATAAAATATATGCTATAAAAATATAGTGATAAAATACTAATACAGCTAAAATAGCTGTAAAATAAAAAGGCTAAACTCAACAGTTACAGCTCAGAGATACTGATAACAAAGCTGCAGAGGTAAAGCTAAACAGGTAAAATGACTAGAATAGAACTGAAAATATTAACACATTTGCACCATAGAAGCACAAATCCAGAACACAATCACCCCTATAAGAATGATTTTATAACAAATAAAATAACAAACCAAACACACAAATCAGTAAAACACAAACCACAGCCATGGCCACAATCTAGGTTAAATAAAGAATAAGAACTAGAAAAGAAAAAAGAAAATCTCTCTCCCCACCACAACCAACAGCTGGATACTAAATTAATTAAGCTCGTCATTTTCTAAATCGGAGGGAAATGATTCCAGCAGACCAAGGTCAGCCACTTCAAAAGAAAAATAACTACTCTCCTAGACTGCAATGACCTATAACACATGAAGGTGTGAGGGGGAAAACTCCCAATACAAAACTAAGCTACAGCTAAAATGAACAAATTTACTCAGAGTGGAGGTCAGTGTCTGCTGACTGTCACAGGAAATAGAGCTGATGGACCCCAGGGAGAGTCCAGTGGGTTCTTGAATGCAGGCAAGTACTGGCTTCAGCTGATTATTTGGCTGTAATAGGGGGAAACACCAGAGAGGTGAGGAGGCAGCATGTAAGAGAGAGGGGCCCCGCCAGTCCCCCCCACCCTGTAACAACTCTGGATTCACACTCTGTAAGAACATATCTCTGGTTAACAAAAAGGATGACTACCCTTGCTCTAGCATGTTTGTTTTTAATGGGTGAACAGCAGCCTTAAAAACTAGTCAACTATTATAACACTGAACCATATTTTATGACAAAAGATAAACACAGGACATACCTGAACCAATTCCATCTATGTACACCAGACACGCAGCATGTACAAATGATATCACTGGAGATATACCAGATACCTGACTCTTCTCAGAGGAATCTGACAGACTTTCTTTAACCATGGCATTCATGAAGTGGACCCATGACAAAACATCCCGGATGCTGAGGATACACTGGTGTCCAAATTCTTGGTTTGTTAGCCACTCAATGAAATCCATCATGACTTCTGCTATATCACTCCCTTTGGAGAGAAAGATTGGAAAGGCATGAAGAAAAGAAAGATAATACAACCCTAAGCAATTTTGCAAGTACATTTTAAAAAGATACAGCAGCAATAATCAGAAGACCTTAACAGCCCTTCACAATGCATTACTACTGAGACAAAGGCTTCCTCTAGTCTAGATAATTTCTTAAAGATGTCATTACAACCATGTAAACTACTGTAAAATTATTTTAAGTTCTTGTAAAAATGGATATCCAAACAAGTTTATTTGTGGTGCTGGAGGCAATCTTTATCTGGAGCAGGATGTTTGATGAATACACTATATCAGATAGGAGCTGTAGGTATGGGGATGGGAGCTGTAGGTATGGGGATGGGAGCTGTAGGTATGGGGATGGGAGCTGTAGGTATGGGGATGGGATTGTTCCTTTCCCCTTTATAATGTGTGTGTGCGTGCACCTGGAAGTCATGGTGACGTCTAGTGACTGACCCCTACTGGGGGCATGGTGGATATTCAGAGAGATGGTGTAATAAAGCCTGCCCTTCCAACTTCTGGTATTCCAATGAGGTCTTGGGATAGGATTTTTCGAAGATGGGCAGTATTTGGCAAGGATGCTCACTGCCTATCTAATCTCCACAGGTTTCCAACAGTCAATGATTCAAGGGGCCTTCTTTTCTTAACTTCTTTCCCACTTTTTTGCAATACCATATCAGTGAAACACAAAACTGCATGCCTGTCCAGGAATTCACAGGAAGAGAAAATTCCCCTGGCTTCCATAACAGAGACCTGACTGGAAGAAAATGATATCCTCTGTCTATCCCAATGAACTCCACCTGGTTATATAGTCATCCACCAACCATGCATAGAGGTCTGGCTATTATCCTCCATGAGTCAGCTTCTGTAGGCTCACAATGCAAACTGTCACTAGCACTGTTTGTATGCTCCTCACATCGGAGGCTAATGGTTGATTAGGTATCCTGCTGGTTCCCTGCTAGGTAATCTGTCTCAGTTGGCAGAGCTGCTCTCAGCTGTGGCTGAACTGATTCTTCCATTATTCAGAGGAGTGCCTGAGCTCCCAAGACCATGCACTGTCCACTCCACAGAAGGGCAGGCTTCCACACACTCTCACATCGCACAGGAAAAAGCAGGAGAAAATGCTGAAGCACAATAACCTGAAGGAATCAGTAGCAACTCCCTTCACCTCCTGCTTGTGAGCGGTGGCAGCAAAGAATAAGAAGAGGTCTCAGGTAGAACACCCCACGACACTACCAGATGCTGGCTGTGGCTGCTCCATCCTCTGAGGCCCAGGGACAAGTTTCCATGGTGACAGCCAATGCCATTTCTTCAGCAGGGCCACCTGCAGCTCATTTGAGCTAGCACCTCTCACCTCATGAACTGTACAAGGTCAGAAGGCTCTAGCAAGTACCCAAGGCACTGAGGAATCAACAGAGGACCTCATTTGCCTTTAGAAAGTAGCTCTTCCTTTCCCTCCCCATCATCATTGAAGGGGCTTCACTTAATCTGAATCTCTGTGCTTAAATAGCTAAAAGGTGATAAAGGTTGCTAAACAGAGACTTCATAGATGAAGATATAAGGATTTTTCCTCCCCTCCCAATTCTTCTTCCCCCTTCCCACCAGGAGAAGATGGAAAAATGGATTTCACTTGCAGCACTGCATCTATTGTTGGTCTTGCAATGACTAAAACCCATCAATAACTTTCACTTCCCTACAAAAGACTCTCCTTACACACCCACAAAATCTACCTATTACATATACACTGATAAGACATACCTTTCTGGTTTGTTCCTACCAGACAAAGTTCTGGATGAATGTTATGCTTTACAATCTGTATTAAATCTTCACGATGGTTGCTTTGTGGACACCATATTTCTGTGAATCTATTACGCAGGGCAGGAGATAGCTGAAAGCAGGAATACATAACTATATTAAGTGTGTATTGCCTTACAAACATAACAGGGACTTTGTTGTAATTTGTATTATTTGACTTCTGAAAAAGTTCTCTGCAGGCCGAAATGTGTCAGGTCATATATTGTTCTTTTTTTGTGCATTTGTCACTTTGATGATTTTATGGGGCTTCATTTGGGCCCCTACAAGGTTTTTATATGTTCTAGTAATAAACACGTGTACTTTTGTCTATAACTACTGATGTTTTTAACTTCTGGGCCTTTACTAGCACTCTAAATTTCCTTTGGAGATTTTTACCAGAAAAGAGCCACCAATCTTTCAGGAACTCATTCTGTAATGGTCTGTCTTTTTTGCTTATGAACCTCCAGAAGTGCCATGTACACTAAAGGTGCCAAGCTGCTGTATATGACCATTGCAACTTGTCATTTCCCTAGCAGCAATGCAAAGACTGAATTTTTTTTATCAAAAAAAAAAAAAACTTGGAGGGGAACATTGCAGAAATTTATAAAATCACACAGCGAAAGAGAATGGAAGAGAAATTCTCTCAAGGCAGTGCTACTATAAAATGTATACTTCACATATGGAATTCATTACCAAGAGGTGGTGCTCAGCTGTTACTCTACTGAGAGACAGTATGGTTTGAGTGTCCAACCTGGGGGACACAGATTTGAATCCCCACTCTGCCATGAATGCTTGCAAGTCCTTGAGCAAGTCCAGTAACTCTCTCTCAAGCTAACCTACTTCACAGGGGTGTTGTAGGGATAAAATGGGGTAAGAATGATATATACTGTTTTGGGTTCCCACTGGAGAGAAAAAAGGGTGTAAATACCTTTTAAAATGAACAAAAAAACCTAGATAGCATTAAAACATATACAAACACCTGGTCTGCCAGAATAGCTGTTAACACATGGAATGAAATGCCATCTTGTTCTGTCTATGAACATCTCAGAGACATCTGAATCATCCATCACTGTTGAATCACAGGTCCAACTCAAGCCAAGGTACTTATGTTACTACACTGCAGCAGTATGTGTGTAATTAAAAGTGTCCCCTGACAACTACTAGAAGATACAAAAATAAGGTTTCTCTTACCTCTTTCTTCCCGAAGTCACCCCCAGGATTCATTGTGGCTAATATGCGAAATTTATTTCCTGCAGTGAGTAGCTCTACTTCATCATTCTCACTACCTTTCTCTGCTAACACCAAAGTCTTTTCAGTTTCAAGAACACTAGAAAGGAATAAAAAGTCAGTATGTGTTCCCATGAAGCGTCTAAATACACATGCACCATTAAAAATGTATAGATACAGATTCAGAAGCTATATATTTCTGATGTTTAACCAGGAACTGGGTAATTTCAAGAAGTCTGATCTAATTTGGATTTGTGATTAGTGCTCCAAGAAGTAATAAAAACTACCATGTTACAAGTGCATACCTATTAAGTCTTTCTAGCACAGAATCATCAGCTAGTGAAATTTCATCCATGAGGAAAAAGCTATCTCCTCTCATTGCTAGAACAAGGGCTCCATCATGCCACTCGAACAGCCGAGGATGGTCAGAGTCCTCCTATTTGAAAGGGAAGGGGGAATAAATCAGAAACAAACAAGACTGAGCACATCTCTGCCATGGATTTCTTGTTTTAAAGCATTGTTATGTATCAGATACCTTACTACAACTTACCTTGTCCTTTGACCACTGCCTAATTGGTCGTAGACCACCCAAGAAATCAGATGTCTCCATGTGCAAGTGACAATTTACAGAATACAACTTCTGATTGGCTAAGGCAGCAAACATCTGACAAATAGTTGTTTTTCCACACCTGTGTAGGCAGAATATCAGGGACTCAGTTTAAAAACCCAACGTCACAGCTTTAGAGAAAAGAACTAATTCAGAATTGCATTGTGAAATGGAAGTGCAAACTGCTGACTCTCCTGCAATGTGCTTTTTGTGACTATGATTCTCTGGAAAGGGTGCTGTCACCTGGATATCACTATAAATGAGATGTACAAATCCATTCCTCACACATTCCAGAGAAGTAACAGAGAAAGCAAATTCTACCACTAGCAGACATGTAAAGGGAAAGGGAAGCAGATAAGAGGGGGCAGATTCAACCCACAGATGATCAGTCACCATGCCACCACTAAAAGTTATTTTTCTTACAAGAGTTTATCATAATTTTGTCAGAAGATGAACAACTAATTAGTCGCAGGAGCAAAACCTGCACACGTAACACAGTACACACAATTTCTGAAGGCAACACAAAACAATAACATGAAGAACAGTTTACCCTGTGTCTCCAACGAGTAGTACAGGCTCACCAAACTCCAATGCTCGGCCTACCAACACTGCAAGCCGTGTCATCCTTCGAGTCCATACAACATGGCCAAACTGGTCATCCATTACAGACTTCCCTGTAAACTCTTTAAAGGGAAGGGAGAGGGGAAAAACAGTTACCCATACACAGAGGTCACAGTCAGCAATATTACCTTTGATCAAGCATTAAAATTTCTCATTTACCATCTTTTGTAAACTGAATCATTTGCTTCTTCATACTTTCTTCTGAGAAAATGTAGTCGGGATTAAGTTTCTTCTTAAAATGTTTTTCAATGACAGCTTGAATAACCATTTCCTCCTCCTGTTTCCGGACTCTCCCTGCCAGAAGCATAAATCCTAGATACAAAAAGACAAAATATACATACTCCAATATGCTTGCCCATATCATTTTAGAAGCCAAAGTTAATAATCTAAGACTTGGAATCATAGTTGTCCCTATACAGGAACAATACTAAGCTGAAAAGAGGAGTAAATTCTCACCATCATTGGCTAAGTGCTGAAGCCAGTCATAGTCCTCTTTTTGTTCTGCCAGCCGGTACCTCTCAGCCCACCGGAAGAGATCACGAAGAGTAATAAATCCATGCTTGCCTGAAAACACCGATGAACCTCTGCGACGAGACTAGGTTAATAAGGACATAAAGTAAGTCCCTGTGGCCATCCACTGTCCTCTGGATCTACCACTACTTTCAATCTTTATTCCCCTTGTAGTACTCCCTTGTCTTCATGACTCCCTATCAGGCCGAAGGATGGGCAAAAACCAGATAAATGCAGTTTGCGTTGTTTCGTGGCTCATGGCCAAACCATGAACAGAACCATGAACTTAACCAGTTCACAGTTCCGCAAACCCTGCTGAATGAGATTGTAATTCCTTTAAAAGGGGTTTGTGGAAAACCCAAAAAAACAGCTAAGTGGTGGGGGGCAGCATTCCCTGATGCTCAGCTGTTTTGGGCTGCCTTGCACAGCCTCCCCATCATGCAGCTGTTTCCAGGCTGTTTTCTGCAGTCCCTTTAAAGTTTACAGGAACTACACAAGACAGCCCAAACAGTTTAAAGGACTGCACAAGACTGCCTGAAACAGCTGAGCAGCAGGGACCACCTTCCTGCTGTCCAGCTATTTTTGGGACTTTTGCAGGGAACAGATCTGGTTTAAAGGGACTCTAAGTATCTACCAACCATCATGAACTGCTTTAAAAATCATGGAAGTTCATGACAGGTCATCCTGAACCACAAACAAGTCAAAACTTTGTCAGCAAGAAAACTAGGTTAGAGTCATTTTTCCTGAAATTCCTGTTTTTGAAAAACCTGAATTTAATCGAAAAAGTTTGGTTCGCCAAAATGTGGTGGTGGTCCTGACTGCAGCTGATGAAGGAAAATGCACTGCTGTATCTCATTGGTCCACCGTCCTATTCAGCATTTAAGGGTTTCAGAAATACATTATTTAAATTAAAGATATTACAGTCACCAAATTCTTCTTAATACAAAACTCCTGCTGTAATACTGTATTTTCATCCAAAAAAAATAATTACTAGATTCTTCTAGCTGCTGCCAAACTGCTACTCAATAGTGGAAGCCCTGCACTGCTCTTTATGTATAATCCAGACTTCAGTTTATCTAACCAGTGAGGCCTAAGTGGCCAAACTCTAACTTGTCCCTGTAACAATAAAGCCTCCAATAAACGGAGAGCCTTTAATCCCACTCAGAAATGGCCCTTCCCTCACCCAATGTCATATAGTAAAAAAATTAGCTGTTCAAGCACAGACTACCAAAGGGATAAACTATCCCCCAAGGAAAAAGAATTGGCTCCAACAAACCTTAAAACAGAATGAGTTCAGACAATCTCTCCTCATTTTTAGTAACTTTTTTATTTTATTAAAAGAATTTATGCATTTCAGATACAAAAGAGAAGAGACATAATCCAAAAACAAAAAGAAAATCTGCAAACAGTAAAATCTTATTACAAGCAGAACCACATGACCTAATTTATCAGGGAACATCATAACCCAATATAAGCACATCTTACAAAATTTCAATAATATAGGAATATTTCAATAATAAGAGAAGGAAAATTTCAATAATAAGAGAAGGAAAATTGCACCTCACAACATAGGCCACACTCTATATTATTTCTAGGCAAAAATTTATTTTCACTCATATAATCTATGACAGGATTCCGTACTCCCTCAAAAGACTTCTTATCTAAAGGGAGGACAGATGTAACAAAAAATGAATTTTGAACTATTTTATCCATGAAACAGATTTTCCATATTTTCCCTTGCCACTTTTCTATTGGAACTCTAGAAGCTTTCCAGCATGATGCAATAACTAACGGGGCTGCTGCTACCAATTTAGAAATGAGCAACTTAGTTTGCTTTGATATACTGATACCTTTCCATATATCGAATAGACAAAATTGGATTGATTCTAGAGGCTTAAATGTAGTTATTGTATATATGGCTTCTAACACTTGCATCCAAAATAACTTTATTTTGGGACATGTCCACCAAAGATGTATAAGAGAACCTATCTGTCCACAATGTTTCCAGCATAAAGGACTTACCCCCAAGTTGATTTTAGAAAGTTTTAAGGGGCACAGATACCAGTTTGCTATTAATGCATAATACTGCACTCAAATAGAGTGTATAGAAGATTTGTATGAAGGAGAATTGTAAATAATATTCCAATTGTCCTGACAGGGTTTCCGGGGTTTCTTTAGCCTACCTTTGTATATATGATGGAGGTTTAAAAAACTGAGAATTTAATATTAATTTATATATCTTTGAAAGAAGACCATTAGAAGTTTGTGGGGGCTTCGATAATAGATTTTCAGTGAGGTTTCTACAAAACTTAGACTGTTTGGAATACAATACCATAACCTCTCTTAATTGTAAAAATTGGAACCATATTGATTTTTTTTTTATCTATTTCCTGATTTGTCAATAACTTCTCCTGGTGGATCCACGATTTATAAAAATCCATGCCTGAGTTCATCCATATATTGAAATCAAAAAGATTTTAACCTGGGGGAAACCAATGATTATTTAGGACACTTGCTATAGGGGAAGGGGCCAATTTCTTTCTTAATCTATCCCAGATCATAAAGGTGTTGACAAAATGCTGTTAGCTGCTAGTGATAAAGATCTTTTTTGGGGGGGAAGCCCATATAGCTCCTCTGAGAGGAATGGGAGCAGAATAAGCCCCTTCAATTTGAACCCACACTTCATTAGAAAGAGGATTGTATAATTGTATTAACTGTGCTAAATAAGAAGCCCAACAATAAAATTTCAAGTGTGGGACTTGAAGGCCTCCTTGTCTCCTTGATTTACAAAGCATCTGAAATGCTATCCTAGCTTTCTGCCCTTCCCAAATAAATTGATTTAAAAAGCTTTGCCACATATGTAAAGATTGATCTGGAATAGAAAAAGGTATAGTCCTAAAAAAACACAAGAATTTTGGTAAAACAAAGTTCTTAATTATAGAAAGCCTTTCTTGCCAAGACTCTTTTATTCCAATTGCCCATTTGTACTTGTAGTTCCCTGTATAGCTGACCAAGATTATAATCAATTATAGTGGAAAGGCTGAGAGGTATTTTAATTCCCAAGTACCGCCAATGGTTTGTAACCCATGAAAAGCTAAAGCTAGCTTTTAATTCTGATTCCATAAGTGGAGAAAGATACCTGTAAAAATTTTATTATCTTGATTAATGAGAGCGATTAGCCTATATGAGGAAGGCTGAGATTCATCTTTTCCTTCCTTAGCAATAGGTACTATAGTAGCGTGGGACCATGAGGCAGGTACTTCTCCCGTAGACATAATATGATTACAATTTCTGGTGAAATATGGAACTAAGATCTCGTGGAACAATTTATAAAGCTGCCTGATAGCCATCATTTCCGGGAGCTGAGTTAGATTTTAAACTTTTATTAACTCCACCACTTCCTCCTCCGTTACAGGTTGATTCAAAAAAGCTCTGTCAGCTTCATCAAAACTAGGTATCAATTCTGATTGTTTAAAAAGCTGATCTAGAGCTAACCTATCAATAGAGCTATTAGCATACAGAGGAATAGAAGGAGGCAAACAAATTTGCCATATTAGGGTTTGTAGAATCTTTCGGGCTCAAGTGCCGTGTTCTACTGGAGAAAGTTTTCCTTCCAGACGTTTCGTTCTCAGCTGCGGAGAACATCCTCAGTGGCGTTGCAGCCGGAGCAGGCGCTCTGACCTTCTTGGCTGCTGTGCATTGAGTGGGGCCAGGGCTGCTGGAGAGCTGCTATTTATAGGCTGGAGGGGGTGTGATGAAAGGGCAATTGGTTTGTGGATGTGCCCATTGTTTGGTGGGGCTTCCTGGAAGGGTAGTGATAAGGAAACTGGCTGTTGAATGTGACCATTGTTCTGTGTTAACTGCTGGGAGGGTTGGAAGGGGTGTGAAGATAAGGAAGATGGTTGTTGACTGTGCTGATTGTTCTGTGGAATTTGCTGGTTGCTCTGAGACTTTCTGCAATTTATAGTCTGTAGGGTGTTTTGCAGAGCTGGGTACCAAGATTGGTGGATGAAAATGCCTTCTTCCTTTCTGTTAAAATTGTGCTGGTGTTTGTAAATCTCAATAGCTTAACACGGCACTTGAGCCCGAAAGATTCTACAAACCCTAATGATGTTACCAGCCGTGAAAACCTGAAATCTTTGATAAATTTGCCGTATCTTTTGACTTTGTTAAGGTAGCCCCTTCTAAACTCAGAGAATCTACTATTCTGGATCTTTGAATATTTTGAGTTTTCCATTTCAATAGTCTTAGGGTCTTGTTGGATCTCTGCCAGTAACATTGTTTCGTATAAATTTTTTTGAATCTGATTTCTAACATCTCTAAAATCTTCCGCTCAGCTTGTAATTGTTTGTATATTGTTTTAGAACATATTTTAGAATATCCAGATCCCAAATTCTTGATGTTTTGTAGTAATTTGTTTTTGGTGTTAAATTTTTGTTTGTTCAAAGCCCCGAATAAGCAATCAATTTCCCTCTCAAAAAGGGTTTTCATGCGTCCCACAGTACTGAAGGTGAAACCTCTACTGTATCATTTGTTTCAAAAGAAAATTTTAGTTCTTTCGCTATCATGCGAAAGATACATTAAGTTGCAATGGACCCAGGAATGATCTGTAAGTAGCTTTGGCCCTATTTCTGCAGATATTAAAGCATCCTTTAAAACTGAGGAAATCAAAATAAAGTCAATTCTTGAGCTAACCTTATGAGCATGGGAAAAAAAGTGTAATCCTGTGTAGATGGCTACAAAAATCGCCATGTATCAATTAGATCATGGGACTGTAGAATTTTAGATATCTCAGTACTTATTGACTTCCTTTTAGCCAGTTTTTTTGAAATCTGGGATTTATATTTCATAACATCTAGGACCGAGTTCAAATCAGCCCCAATAATTGTTGCACCTTCCTTAAATTGTGTTCATTTTTGTAAGGCAGCCTCCAAGAAGGATTCTTGATTCTCTTTGGGAGCATAAATTGCACCGAAAGTTACTTTACAAGAGCCTATCCACCCTTTAACAAAAATATATCTACCTAAATCACCTTTTTCAGAAGCTTCAAATTTAAAACATAGCCTTGTGGAAATAAGGCTAGCCACTCCTCTAGATTTGGAAGAGCCTATAGACTGATACTGCAGTGGGAACAAAGTTGACCTTAAAAAAGGTTTTGCCTCAGAACTTTGGTGTGTTTCCTGTACAAAGATAATGTCTGATTTACCTCTCTTCAAATGAGCCAAAAAACTAGATCTTTTAATTGCTGTATTGATACTATTAATATTCACTGAAGTTACCCTGATTTGCTGGTCTTTACCAATGATTAAGGAGTCCGTAGAATGGCCCCTCCACCACCATTAAGAGTCTAAACCGATGCAAACTCATGTATCTAAAATCTTTATTTCTTTCCTCCACCACTGTTAAGAGTCTAAACCGATGCAAACTCATGTATCTAAAATCTTTATTTCTTCCTAACAGTCGATGGCTCAAAACAGGAGTCCCCCCTTATTAAAAATAAACAAAGAAAGAAGCAAAGAGAACTGTGTTTTCAAATAGAGCCAATAAAAAGACTTCCCGAAGACATCAACCACTCCCTCCCATTAGTATATCTAAGTCATTTGTTTACCATAATTCACCTTGATGGCAGAACCTCATTGCCACAGTCTATTAAGATTAGTATGTTTATACTTAAAGAGTTAAGAAACAAAAAACTTCAAGTCTAATTCTCCTTATCTGGAGGAGTAACTAGCATACGCTTCCTCTTCTTTTGATTCCCACCTGGCTCTGATTCCAGGCTTTTATTGCTTTGGACTGCACACAGTAGCCTTTCCCCTCTTGCAGCATCAAAAGCTGAAAAGAGATTCCCTTGGTGATAGAATGCCAATCTTCCTGAAGAAAGTCAGGTGTATCTGATTTTATCCTCTCTCAGGGCACTAGCTGTCTCTTTAAGGTCTTTTCACTTCTGCTGGTATATCAGGAAAAACCATAAACTGAAGAAGCAGAGAGCCCTTTTCCCTTGCTAGTCTTAAAATGTTTTTCCTAATGTCCTTGTTCCCAAAAGTAGCAATTATGTCCCTTGACATTTTCCTTTTGGGATTGATAGTCTCATATCTTCCAACTCTAAAAGCAGAGAAGATAAAGGAGGGTGGTTTCTCTTTTAAGTGCAACAGTGAGGTAAGCCAATCCATCAGAAAACCAGATAATTCTTCTGATAAACAAATATTTTCTGGTATCTTGCGGAATTTCAAATTTCCACTCTTCTGAGTCAATTCCAGGTGGATCACTTTATCTTGGTGCTGTTATAATGTATCTTGTAAGGAATTAATTTCAGTAGCATTCTGAAGAGCCAATTCTTTAGCTTCCTGAGCATTACTAGCTGCAAGGTCAAGCTTTGCTGTAATCTCTTGCAATTTATTAGAAATTGGAGTAAGCATCAAAGCCAACTTATCTGTTAAACACTCCAGAGCTGTATTTAGCATTTTTTCAGATACTACTTGGTCTTTTTTGTTTTCCTCATTAGCAGGAGTTACAACAGAGTTTATAAACATGAGAGTAGTGTCCTCCACTCTCCCCCAACATGATAAATCTTCCTGCACCGACAAGGCTTGTTTTGAAGAAAAATATGCACCGTATTTTTCGGACCATAAGACGTACCGGACCGTAAGACGCACCTTCGTCCTCCGCCATCTTCTGCTGCCCGCGCCTCCCAGCACAGCCATCGGGGATGTGGGCGCCATTGCAGCCTTCGGGCTGGAGCTAGGCATGCAGGCGCACGCAAAGCGCTGGGGCGGAGGGAGCCAGGCATGCAAGTGCGCGCGAAGCGCTGGGTTTGCAGTGGGAGCCAGGCACGCAGGCGCACGCGAAGCGCTGAGTTTGCGGTGGGGCGGAGGGAGCCAGGCACACAGGGAGCTAGCCACGTGTCCCGCCGGCAACTGCGAAGCGGGTTTGCAGTGGGGGCGTTTATGGTCCGGTGAGTCTGGGTCTGCGGTGGGGGTGAAGGGAGCGATCCCGGCACTTGTCTCCTGGGGCTGCAGGCCCCCTTCCCCCCATCTCCTTTTTTTTTTCAGTCTCGCTCCATAAGACGCATGCACCCCCCCCCCACTTTTTTTGGGGGGGGGGAGTGCGTCTTATGGCCCGAAAAATACGGTGCTTACTGTGTTTGCTGTTTTCCCTTCTTGTTGGCTTTTATTTTTCCTTGTTACAGGAGGTGTTCTTTGAACCTTCTGAATAATTATTCCACGGGATAAACCAAAATGTTAGAGGAAGAGAGCAGAGCTCCGCGACTAGCCTGCCGTAATGAGCGGAACCAGCCCTAGAAAGCATGATTGAACTCCCAATCTCTCTCTTCTCTTTGTCAGGTATCTGATGAAGGGAGCTTTAACTCCTGAAAGTTCATGCCCCAACAATCTTGTTGGTCTTTAATGTGCTACTATGCCTGAATCTAGCTTCTCTCTTCCCTGAAAAGATGCTCTTGAGCACTGAAGAACCCCAAGAAGGCGGATGGGGGCATGGGGGTTGAAGCTTGTTGCTAACATTCTTAAGGTGCACTCTTATCTCTCATACAACAAGGTGACCTTGCTTGGCCACTACGCAATCTCAACTAAACAAAATCAAAATATGCCTTCCAAAGAGATCAAAGGACATGAAGAATTCAAAGTTTTAATCAGGCTATTGTTTACAGATTCAAAATGTCAGCAAGAACTTCCCAGTCCACAGCACACTTGGAAGCCTACTTGCCAGCCTGTTCACGTTAAGTAAAAAAACCCCCTCCAAACATAAAATGACAAGTACCTGCAACTCCAACATGACTCGGACAAGTTTAGAACAGTAAGAAGGTGGAAGCTGGCATCGTTTGTGCAGGATTGTTTCCAGCTCTGAACTTGGTAATTCATCAAAATGCAGCTCTACAAATCTATTCCTGAAGGCTCTGGACAACACCTAAAACATGAACAAACAAAAACAACAGATTCTGAAACACCACCCCCTTACAGCCATTCAGAACATGACAAAGCTGGTCTACTGTCCACGTAGCAGAAGTTCTATCACAGGTGGAAGGGCATGTTTTTTGTTAATTTCAAAGAGTTCTCCTTGAAATGTTTGCCCATCGAAAACTGATGTATTTAACTGTATTACAAATACACACAGCCATCTTCAGGACATAACAATTACATGCAATACACAGATACCTAAAACAAATAACTGAAAAATGGAGCTTGGGGGATCCAACCATTTGGAAAAACTAACGTTTTCTAGGCCAGATATTCTTTGGAAAAGTTAAGGTCACAGCTAGCGTTGTGAACAGGACCTAACTCAATGTTATTTTAAAGTTACTCATAAAACTCTGTGATCCTCTGAAATGGCCACTATTCTCTACTGCCAAGAATATTCTGCCCTGCAGAACCCACTACTTTTCTATACTCCAAATGCACATTCATACACAAAATCCAGATTTTTCTCAGAAGTTTTCAGTCTACTACAATAGGGATGTACAGTCTTTGTATTATTTATACATATTGTGTTATTCATACAAAAAGATATCATGTTTACAGTACCAAGTCATTCAGAGTGATTCAAAACCCTTCCAACCATGCTGTGACCCACGGTTAATTGTGATTGTTGTGAACATTTATGAGGAGAGAGGAACCTATATGCCCCAAATAAATTTTTCAGAAAGACCACAAGGGGGAGTCAAAAGAGAGCCTACATCCAGAACAACAATGGTCTCAGAATCTTTCAACCAACCTTCCTGCCTCCATAGAGCCCTGGGGGATTTTGTGTGGCAAAGAGCATGAATCTTGGGTGGGCTTTGACAGTTTCTTGAGTCTCTGTTATAAACAACTCTCTGTTGTCATCTAGCAGTCTGTTCAGGGCTTCCAAAACGTCAGAAGGTGCCAGGTTCAGTTCATCTAGGATTATCCAGTAGCCTTTTCTCATGGCATCAATTAGGACACCTTTAAAGCAATTACAAAAGGGACAAATATAGCAGCTACTAAGATTTTAAATATACCCTGTTTTGAAGCAGCTATGGAAAAACCTCTGAAAATAAAAGTGCTTTTTTGTTGCTTTGCACTAAAGTCTAATTGTGCACATTTGTTGCTTTGCACATTAGGTGACTTCTGCTATGTATTGAGAAGAACAAAAGACACTCCTTTTAAAATAAGAGTAGAAGTAGCAATCAGTATCTCATTGTACAGGTGAAGCCTAGGTTGTCTACATTAGAAGAAGAGGAAGCAGGAGGAGGAGGAAGAAGAAATTGGATTAATATCCCACCCTATACTCTGAATCTCAGAGTGGTAACAATCTCCTTTACCTTCCCCCCATTCCACAACAGATACCCTGTGAGGTAGGTGGGGCTGAGAGAGCTCACAAAGAAACTGCCCTTTCAAGGACAACTCCTGTGAGAGCTATGGCTGACCCAAGGCCACTCCAGCAGCTGCAAGTGGAAGAGTGGGGAATCAAACCTGTTTCTCCCAGATAAGAGTCTGCACACTTAACCACTACACCAAACTGGCTCTCATTTGATGTGACTGGGCCAATCCTGAAAATCTTTCCCATTTAAGGCTTCCCTAGAAATGGGAACCGGAAATTGTATATTTTGGATTTGTTCAGGTTAATGAAGATTTGGCACAGATCACAATGAAATTTCTTGTCAGACTGTTTGCAGGCTCATCTAGAAAAGTCTACTGAAACTCACAAAACTGATCAAACAGCAATATCTCCTTAAATTTGTATCAGAGAAGATTGCATGTTTCGCCTAAACATACAGGGGAGGGACGGTGGCTCAGTGGTAGAGCATCTGCTTGGGAAGCAGAAGGTCCCAGGTTCAATCCCTGGCATCTCCAAAAAAAAGGGTCCAGGCAAATAGGTGTGAAAAACCTCAGCTTGAGACCCTGGAGAGCCACTGCCAGTCTGAGAAGACAATACTGACTTTGATGGACCGAGGGTCTGATTCAGTATAAGGCAGCTTCATATGTTCATATGTACAGGAACATAGCAACAGTTTGATTTGGGCTGAGTATTCAAACAGAGCTGCTGAAAGAAAAACCGAAAGCCATAATTAATTTCACAAGTTTTTCAAGAATTCAGAGACATTAAGAGAGGTCAACTGACTGGTTGCTTGAATATTGACATTTAGTGCAGTCCCAAGGCTTCTACAGAAAGAGCATGAGTCTTGGGCACCTCTGTTAAGGAAGTCAACTACACGGACTAAATTTTTCTTTATCCTACCCTTCCTCCAGGAAGGTTAGTGCCATCTCCCCCACCCCATTTCCTCCACAGCCATCTTGTGAACTAATTAGACTGAGACAGAATATCACCCAGTGAGCTTTATGCTAGGACCACACTTGCTTTTATGAGAGGAGATTTATACCCTGCCCTTCACTAGTTTCAGAGCAACTTACATTCACTTTCCCTTGCTCTCCCCAAAACAAACACCCTGTGAGGTAGGTGGGGCTGAGAGAGTTGCGAGAACTGTGACTGACCCAACGTCACCCAGCAAGCTTCATGTTGGGGAGTGGGGAATTAAATCTGGTTCTCCAGATTAGAGTCCGCCGCTCTTAACCACTACACCAAACAGGCTCTCAGTTTCTCTTAGCTTCTTTCCCACACAACTCCAAATCTTCAGTCCTAAATCTTGAAACAATATGTTCTCATAAAAGATTTATTCCAAACAGCACTGCATAGGGAAAGGATCCTCATTCCCCAGCCCTTGTTAACAGGGAAAGGTTTTGCACTACAGCTTTTTAAGCACTATATAACATAGTGCTAGATGATAAATCCTAGGCAAATCAAGAACAGATAAGAAATTAATGTAGTAAACACAACTCTACCTTCCTTAAATATCAGTCTGCCAGATGTATCTGATGTGTAACAGCCGATATACTCCTGAATGTCAGTGTGTTCATGATTGTTTATTCGAACACAATGGTTCCCGCTAGCAGCAGCCAAACAGCGGATTAAACTGGTTTTACCAACAGAAGTGTCTCCTTGGATCAGCACTGGATATGTCCTTTAAGAATTAACAGACAGGAAAGCAATTTGTGATGGCCGAACATTTTTAAATCCCTTCAACCCTTGCTTGGCTTCACAGCACATTGTCTAAGAGAGCTTCCACAAGCCGAGATTTACCCATGGCATGGCATGCATTTTCAAAGGTTTTGCCAAATACCAAAGTTCAAGGCAATGAACATCTGCAGTAATAATTTCCCTGCCAAGCTCTCTCCTGCATATGAAACAGTAAAATCTAAATAGTGTATTTGCAGGTACAGTCATTATAGGTATGGATATTACACACCCCAGTGACAATATTGCTCTGCAGGAATCTCAAAACTGCTGCAATAACCTCAGTGATTGCAGTGCTTAAAACTCTTTGATTCCAGCTGCATTGAGGCCTACACATACATTCCCAGATATGGTTAGAGACCAGAATCAGCATGAACTTGCTAGTAAGATAATCCGCAGCTGGGCCATTTTAAGTAAAGGGAGTATCATCTTATCCTAGACATCCAATTAACACATTCCAAGCGACTGAGTTATAGTTTTCACCTCTGGGAATGAGAGGCCTATCTACAGTAAAATTTTGTTTCTTCCCTTGGTCTATCACCCCATACATCACGTGCTTAGCAACACTGAAGACACTGACATCACCTCTCAGGTTTCTGATTGGCTAAACAGGCCTGTAGCCAATTTGAAACCCTTACCGTAGTCAGTTAGTGTTTGCCATTCAGTGGTACATTTGCTCAGCTTGAAGTGGCTGCCTCACCAAGCAGTTACTTTGCTCCTGGCGTCCATCTTGAATCACTGTTTGTGTAGGTTAAAGCCCTCTGTGTCTCAGAAGACAAGAGCCACTTTGCTGCTGAACCTGTCAGCCTTTGGATTTACATCTGGTAACTTGGAACCTTGTTTCATAGTACTAGCTAAGCTGGATAAGCACAGAGTTTGTTATTTTATTTGTTCACAGCCTGTCTTTTATCTATTTTTTGCACCTTAATAAAAATAATTATATTTTTATCTTGTGTATTTTTGCCTTCACTGACCTCAAAGCCTTTTCCCAGAAGCCTTGACTACTGACCACCCTACCAAGTAATCTTTGCATTTTGAAACTTTGTCTGCAGTCCTACTCTGTAGGGCTGATATTTCTTGATAACTCCCCAAAAAGCTAGATTTGTTCTTTCACCCCGAAGGGATAGACAAAAAGGACTGGTGGCACCTACCAAGACTAGAGTGAGAGCAGCCCCTCTGTTATTTTGTAACTTTGTTTACTACCACACCTTAACAAAAGTTCTTATCCTAGGTTTTGGACTTTTGACACTACTGCAGCCCACTGACCTCACCCCAAATGCTGTTCCTTGCAGACAGGTGACACCTCCCCTGCAGAACAGTGGGAGAGCCAAAGTGGAAATCTGCAGTGGGAAGTAGAGTCTGCAATTATTTTTATATATATCACTATCAAGTTCCAGCTACTCCTCAACTTGAATAATATTATTTCCTGAGAACAGAAAAGATGTTACTGATGTCCAACATACCCAGCTGACACAACTCTGACGATATCTCTGAGATTAAGTTTAACTGATGGTGTAAGCACATAAGTTTCATCCACAGTAGGTTCCTTATCACCAACCGGAATCCAGTATCCCTCAATCTTTATCATTCCGCCTCCTTTAGGTTCTGGTAAGGGCTACAGAGATATTACAGAAACAAATTTTGTTTAGGGACAATTAGTGCTTCCTCACTTAAAGGCAATGCTATTTGCATCTGAAATGTATTAAGCAACAGTATGTCACAAAACACATCTCCTTGTTTGTTGCTTCACAGCAAAATAGGCTGTTTACCTGCAACCAGTGTGGTGATCTGTGCAGTCACACTGCTGGGAATCCATCAAGCATGTACAGATTCAAAAAGAAGAAGGTTTTAGAGTAAGCTCTAAAGTGTTGGATCCAACCACTAGAAGCAATGAGTAGTAACATGCATGCTCAGGGAGAGCAGAGCCACTCTTCCAACTCAATTCTCCTTTCCAAATGCATCAGGTAAAAAAGCAGAACTTTTTTTTTGTAGCAGGAACTCCTTTGCATATTAGGCCACACACCTCCCTGATGCAGCCAATCCTCCTGGAGCTTACATTAGGCCCTATACTAAGAGCCCTGTAAGATCTTGGAGGATTGGCTGAATCAGGGAGATGTGTAGTCTAATATACAAAGGAGGTCCTGCTACAAAAAAAGCCCTGGAAGTATCTGCCGCCTGGAAGTTTGGAGGTTCATTTGACTGCACAGTTCATCACTCAAAGAACATCAAGTTACATTCTGATGTGTGGTCTCTGCCAGGGATGGGCACAGTCCAGAAAAATGTCGGCCCATGGAGGTTGGAGATCCATGCAGTTTATGGACCCCAAAACCATGAACCTCCATGTCTAATGGACCAGATTGTGATCTGTTTGGTCTGTGATTCCACACGGCTTACAAAGCTATTTAAAGGGAATGCATTCCCTTTAAATGGCTTTTGCAAGCCCCACCAACACGGACCTTATGAAACTCCTGGGAGGTCCATGTTGGAAGCTGGCACGGACTAAGCTCATGGACCAGGTCTGTGCCCATCCCTAGTCTCTGTACATCACACTGATCAGACTAGCAATCTGACTTACCTGGAAGTGGGAATAGATGAGTCTTACTGGAAGAAGACATTTAGTATGGCTCAACTAAAAGCTGCAGCCTTTTAGGCTTTAATGCTCAGAGCACAATAAGGTACAAAGTTCAAGGGCTGTAATGAGGTCACTACCTTGCAGACATTTGGAATGGGTATGCCCTAGCAAAAGCCACAGAGGGCAGAATGGTCCATAGGGTGGTCTGGCAACAGCCAGTAGTAAAGCTTATGTACTGAACAGAGATTCTGAGCCTCTTCTTTCCACTGTGGCCTTATGAAAGATGGATGTTCTGTTGAGATGGAAGATTGAAGCCCTGTACATGGTCTGGACATGTTGGCTCCTCCTCCTAGTGAAGGACTTTTTAAAAGAACACCAGCAGAACTACCTCTTGCAAGCTGCTCTATAGCAGCAGCGGAAAGGACCATCTAAGACTCGCCTATAGAGAACATAAATCTGAATGTAAGATCATAGCATCGAAATGTTAATTTTCTATGTTTTTAAATTGTTTTATGGTTTTTATATCCTATTATATGTTTATTCCCATGCATACGCATGAGCATGTAAGCTGCCCTGAGCCTGCTGCGGCGGGAAGGGCAGGATATAAATGGAACTAAATAAAAATAAACAAACTATAAATAGGGTGAGGTGAAAAGAACTGAGCACTTTTGGACAGAAGACTAGATCAGGACACAGGGTCAGCCTGTCCAGGTGAAAATGAAGATACAGAGGGGGTTAGTCCAGAGAGTATGAAGTTGTAGTTGGTCTTTTAAAAAGGCATGTTCTTGAAGAATGAGGTTGCCCTTCTAAGGTATAACAATAGCACTAGGGTGGAGGATATGCTCAACAAATTCAAAGTTGATCCCAACAGGAGTTGTATTCCCTATAAAGCAG
The DNA here is from genome assembly GCF_032191835.1 of Heteronotia binoei. Taxonomy (NCBI): domain Eukaryota; kingdom Metazoa; phylum Chordata; class Lepidosauria; order Squamata; family Gekkonidae; genus Heteronotia; species Heteronotia binoei. The sequence continues at coordinate 83,611,935 of NC_083223.1, forward strand.
GTGGTGCTCATCTAGGGGAAGTCCAAGAATGAGGGGATCTCAATCAGTACCAAAGTGAAATAACGATGACTCTGGTAATGTAGGGAGTGCAGCACCTGCCTCTGAGATTGTAAGCAACTATAACAAGATTGATCAAGGGAAGAGTCATAATAAAAAACAGACTCTGGAGTCTTCCATGGAGAAGTGCTGGCACATTCGACAACACTGACAGAAGACTAATGTATTGTACTTCAGGGACTGTATCACAGCCTCAAGGGCTGTTGGGAGTTTCAGATAGATTAGAATTTTTCAAAAATGGACACAGTCCAGAAGTGTGCAGACTTAAGTTTTAGTGACCAGAGGATTCTGGAACAAAGGTGGAGGAGTGGACACAAAATTTGGTATGGATACAAAATCGGAGGAGAAGAGATTGGATTTATAGCCTGCCCTTCACTCGGAGTCTCAGAGCTACTTACAGTCTCCTTTCCCTTCCTCTCCCCACAATGGACACCCTGTGAGGTAGGTGAGGCTTAGAGAGCTCTTTCAAGAACTGCTCTTGAGAAAGCAACTCTTTCAAGAACTGTGTCTGACCCAAGGTCACTCAGCAAGTGCCTGTGGAGGAGTGGGAAATCAAACTCGGTTCTCTCAGATTAGTCCATGCACTTAACCACTACACTAAACTGGATCTTTGTCCTTAACCCTTCTCTTTGAGATGAAGGCTTGAAAGAGGAAAGATTAGACAGAGGGATGCTTACAGCTGACAGTATCCTTCCTTGATTAAAAAGAAACAACCGTTTTCCAAAGAGCCAAGGGTAACTTGCCACTTGTTTCTTAGGACACAGTGAATGCAAGGGGATGTGCAATGGTGTTGAGAGGGAGAGCTTGAAAAGGAGAAGTCAAAGACAGGAGAGTTTGTTCCGACATGCTTATGCTGTGAATTTCAAACAATGTGAACAGGAGTCAACCTGATGCTCTTTTCTTAAACGTAGTAAACACTCAAAGTGACTTTGAGTAGTGGGCAATTTGACCTGACAGGAGATGCAGCACTTAACAGTAGGCTTGAGATGGCATAAAATGGAGCAAAAAAAAAAAAATTAGGAGGAGAAGAGGGGAAACAAACAAGAAAAATCTCCTGGTCTTCCAAGTCCTGCAGGAAATAAAGGGTTTTGGACAAAAAAAAGGGGAGAGAGGGTCTTGAAATATTTTTTTCTCTTTTGAAGAAAGGAAGAAAACTGGCCTAGCTAATATGGTGACAGGAGTTCCTCACAATGCTTCTGCTGTGGTGGTCACAAAAGAACTGAATAGGAAGCAATGTTCCCTCTAAGCTATGGAGTCTTTTGAGCAAAAATTCTACTTTGTGAGGTACTGGCATTAAAGTTGTGAGCTACCACATGAATTAGTCTGCTCTGGGGCCATTTTTTCTGAGCTAAGACAAAAATGTGTACGCCAGAGGCAAAAAAACTGTGAGCTAGCTCACACTAACTCAGCTTAAAGGGAAACTGGTAGGAAGTGCAACTCCACTTTCTGAACATGGTGCTCCTAGTGGCTGGAGCCAGCACTGAAAGATCCTTTTAAAGTTAGGTCTAGAAGATTCTCCAGTTTAAGTACCTGCACAACTGACTGCAATTTGTGTGATGCAGAGACCATGAAGAACACTACTGTTAATACAGCAAAGCATATAGGCTAAGTATTTGCACATAAGTACTCTTGGCAATAAAATAATGTCAAATCAGGATATTGGAAGAACCATTCATATTCTTCACACCTAATTTGCAATGTACAATTAAAAACAGGTAATCGGAAAGTACACCCTAACAGCCCCAAATACAACTGACATAATAATTAGATAAATCTAAAATCAGCACTTCATATTAAGCATTTTATGATCAAAGGAAAAAAAAACACTAGATGAGAAGGCATTAACAGTAGTTGAGTACATTGCTTCTGTAAAAATGTTAGGGGAAAAAATCACAAGAAATCTTCGTGTTACCTGTTGCTTTTAGGATGGATCAAATCATTCAAGTATGATGCATGTCTATGAACACAGTTAAAAGTTACCTCTAAGAATGTTCAAATTATAGGTTAACATCTATTCTATTAATATTTTTTATAAACCCTACCTTTTAAGAGCAAGTTACTTACCTGCTTGAGAATGCTTTTTATGTTTCCAGAAAGGATGTAATGGTGTATTAGCTTTTGAACTACTGGGTAAGAAATTCTATCAAGTTGTGTGAGGAAACCCAAGCAAAAACCCTGTTGAGAAGGAAACGGCAGATATTTATTTTGAAAGGTTCAATGGGGACATTTCAGGTTTTAACACCAAAGAACCCTGCAGACACTTATCCTTACTGGACTTTTAAATTTAAAAAAAAAATAGTTTAGGAACACAGAATAATGATAGTCACCTCATAAAGTGAACGCTGTATACTGTTGCATGGATTGGATGAGGCAAATCTTAAAGCTCTGCACAGAGTACGAAGGCTGTAGTGAGGCCTGTGGCCTATCCCATCTACCAGCTTTGTTTCACATTCTTTTCTCACAGACAAGTAGAAGCTACAGAGAAAGAGTCAACAAATGAAATACTGTACTCTTAAAGTATGTAATATCAAACTTTGTTTCAAAGAGGATGTTTCATCAATGCCTTCTCATTGATTAGGAAGCAGGGGATTTGATAAGCAGCTTTAGCTTCACACCTTTGTTCAGTGTTCCAGTTAATCTTGCACTGTCATTTCTAAATGCCACCACAGTCATTATTCTCTGCTATGTAATAATGCTCACATGCCCAAAGAGATATGATAGGCAAAAGTACCAGACTATTCAAAAGGCCATGTTCATCATTTTTATCCCACCACAGCTGCAGTTAACTATTTAACAGGATAAACAAATTAAAAGCTGAAACAACACACAGTCCCTGAGGATAACTGGTCAATAGACAAGTTGCACCTTTAAGATTAACTTAAGTTTTATTCAGAATGTAAGCTTTTGTATGCTCTAAACAGACTTCATCAGACAAAATTGGAATGGCAAGCTGCAGCTCTTAATATAAATGGACAGTGAGTTGATATGCAGAATCATGGGAATGTTTTTAGCAGATTAAAAGCATCACAAATTAGGGTCTGTGTTTGTTAATGTTGTTAACTGGGCTAAAAAAAATATGGGCTGTTTATCTCATTACATATACTAACCCACCTTCCACTATATTTTAATGTACCCTGTTTTTCTAATGGATAACTAATATGTATTTCTCTTTTAGAACAGTGTAACAGAATATTGGGGGGGGGGGTTGTACTGACATACTCCAATAAGGGATATTGGCTGTTTATCTTATTACATATACTAACCCATCCTCCACTGTATTTTAATGTATTCCTTTTTTTCTAATGGCAAACTATAATGATGTTGTAACCCCTTGAGTAACTATGCCCTCTCTTTAAACCCAAAACTAACAAAGCCAGAATGTTACCCAGATTTATGACACTTGACATCAATCTGCTTTTTATCACCCTCCAATGTTTTTTCAGCCCAGTTAACAACATTAACTAACAAACAAAGACCCTAATTTGTGATGCTTTTAATCTGCTAAAAACATTCCCATGATTCTGCATACAAACTCACTGCCCACATATTAAGAACTGCAGCTTGCCATTCCAATTTTGTCTAATGAAGTCTGCTTAGAGCATACAAAAGCTTACATTCTGAATAAAACTTAAGTTGGTCTTAATGGTGCTACTTGTCTACTGCTTTGTTCTATTGCTTCAGACCAATACGGCTGCCCACTTGGATCTGGTCACCTGACAGAATCAGTTTTCAAGGGACAATCTATACCAGTCTGGACAAAAATAAAGAGAATGGTCCTTGGTTAATGGAGTGCTCTCTTATCGAGATGACCAAAACTTATGAGTTCAAAGGTAAAAAAAAGTTAGGCCAGCATGAATAAACTTTAGTGTATAGCTTAAAAATGCTAACATATAGTTGTGACATCTGGAACATGGAGACAAGTTTCAAGGTAAACTCTTTAGAGGTCTCTCAACAAGGACAAAGAAAAAATTACCTTATAAATCATACTTATGTGATAATATAGATAATTCTCACATACAATTCTACTAAGTTGAAACATATATCAGATATTAATATATCCAAAACTGCTGTGTGGTCAAGTTTGGTGCATTACACAGGTCTGTATACAGAACTTTTAAAATATGACTTTTAATATGTGCATACAACTTACCTTATGATCCCTTGCACTACTTTTTTGCTCACTTTCAAACCTTTCAGATAATCCATGATAAGAATCTGCAGGTCTTCTTCATTTTGTAGTTCTTGCACATAAAGTTCAGTAAACCTAAGCAGATGACATTGTGCTGTTTAATTGTTCATAAGTTCTTAAGTCTGACATTTCCTTATGTCCAGCAGATTTAGCATTAATACTATATGTTGTAATATTTATTTATTTACTTTAGATTTATATCCCACCCATTCCAAAATGGACTCAGGACGGCTAACAGTCATAATAAAACCAACATCTCAATTTCAGGTATAAAATAATAAAACATAAACAATTTACAATTTAAAACAAAATATTGGTGCTAAACAGAATCTTAAAGTATAGGCGGATCAGATTGTATTAGATTGTAATAGTCAATAGCTAAATTAAAAACATGTACTGATTTTGCAATGAATCAAACAAAAACATTATGCAATATGTATCCCAATATTTTCTGAAATTGCAAATTAATAGTCTGCTGAGGAATATTTGCTGTATCCGTGAAGCCTTACAAAGTAAAATATTACAGGCACTGCAGAGCACTGCAGTAAAGCAGGGCTGTGCAACTATTTAGATTTAAGTGCTTGGTATTGGACATCCCATTTGTTCATCAGTTCTTAAGTCTGACATTTCCTTATGTCCAGCAGATTTAGCATTAATACCATATGCTGCAACATTTATTTATTTACTTTCAATTTATATCCCGCCCATTCCAAAATGGACTCACGGCGGCTTACTTGGAAATGCCTAATTCATTTCACTAGGCCTCTATACATTTACTTCAACATGTTAGGAACCAAGAACTCTATTCAGCAACACATGAGAAATCTCCCTCACCCAAACCTGGAAAAGGAAAGAGAACCCCTCTCAAGTTGTGCTGAGATTCACAGTAGGCAGCCAAGCCCAGCAGAATAGGAGAACCCTCTTCCTTCTCCTGGAGCAGGCAGAAACAACATGGAAGATCTACTAACTTCTACCTGCTCCTTTATGTTATGACAGATCATCTCTCCCTTGATTTCTGTGAAATATATAGAGAACCTGAGGGTGCAGTAGGAGAGAGACCACAAATTATGGCTATCAGCCCAGTCGAAATTTGTGAACTTCTGCATTTCAGTCTTATTTCTAAGACATAGCATGAGGAGCCACTGATTTATTCCATTCAGCCCTATATGATCAATGAGAAGCACATTTGAATGCCTTTCCTTTACAATAACTAGGGGTGTACACATAAAAATAATGGGTTTTTTTCAGGGGGGGGGTATTCAGGTATACTGAACCTGAAAAATATCTTTATTATTCAGGCTTGTCGATGTTTTTCAGCATGCAGATCTTGCTGAGATTGTCCTGCCTAGCAGTATAAAGCAACAGGAAAAGCTGGCCTCAGCTTCTCCATGCAGCGAGGAGGCCTCTTGCTACCACACACAGACGTGGCTGGGTGTTTTCTCCTGTCTGCAGGGCAGGAGAAGGTGGCTCCAGGATATGTGCACAGTGGGGAGGTGTCAGCTCTCATCATCCCAGCTGGTCCTGACCTTGGTATAACCCAAATAAAAGCCAAAAACCCCTCAGCTTTTATTCAGGCTCAGTGTATCAGTAGCTGAATCAGATCCTTTGATTTATTTGGGTTGATTTATGCTGAACACACACTCCTAACAATAACCATACAATCCACAATACTTCAGGTACTATGTATATACAGAAGTGAAATTTCATTACCAAGTCTGCTTATAAAGCAAAATGCAATGTTGTGCTGCTAGAATTGTTTTGGGCTCTGCAGTAACATCAACACCTTACATTTGTCACCAATGTCAGCACATGGTTTGTAACAGGAAGACTTGTTGGAAATGCAGTGGGAAATCAAAGTGCAAGTTGAGAATTTAATGCTTAATGAAAATTTGGAAGGCTACCACCAGCCACTTAATTCTCAGCTCTTGCTTGGCTAATTGAAATGTATGACCTAGGAAGTATCAAATGACCATAAAATCCACTCATATATCCAAGGAGCCTTTTATCCAGCTGTTTTTCAACTAACATGTAATGCTGACTTATCAGAAAGTAACCAAGAGAGCAAAGCTGATTGCTCTCCCTTTATCTCTCCCAGGAGAGCACTGAATAACTTTATGCTCTATTCCCAGTTTGATGACTTATGCATATTTGAAGAAAAGTGTAGCCTCCATTCTGCCACTCCATCCTGACAGTGGCAACAGTAATTATTTTACCACATGCCAATCTACTAGCATGGGCCAACTACAGTGTTATGGACATATCTATCAAAGACACTTGTCTTTATGGACAAGTGTTATGGACATATCTATCATGCAAACCAGGCGTAATAAAAAAAAGTGCTGCGACCAACTACCTCCAGCAAAAACACTACACAATACTTCTGAACCAGCTAGATACACTGGCTATTCTGTTTTACCTATTCCGTATTCCTGGAGGTAGATTTCTTTTTCCAATATCAGTAGCTGGATTCATACAGGCAAATAAACGAAAATTTGGATGACGTGCCAATGGCTCTAGAAAAAAATGAACAATTTCATTTCTGTTCATTCTCAAACAAGAGAAGCAAATCAATGTGTTTATATCTAAGCCCCAAAAAATCTTGTACACATAGCAACACTGACATTAGCTAATTATTTCCCTGCTATGGGCCTGCTGTGAGCTATGTAATTCTACTTTTGCTTCTGGGATGAACATTCACCAAATTCATATAACAACTTTTCAGACGACAGTGTGAAGAGTATTCTTCATCAGTGGAGGAATGTATCCTTAATACTGGTTTATGCCTCCTTCTCACTCCATAGGCAAAGTATTAGCAATATCTCCCAATCCACTGATTAGAAGAAATCTTCATGCTAAATCCAATGCTTTGTTCTACCACTTTCAAATATGATAAACATATTTGGTAGGACAAGATGAAAGGGAGTGACTAACAGCAAGCCATCAAGAGTTGGGACTCTTAATCTAGGTCTCCCTATTCCAAGGTTAATACTATCCACTGTAACAAGGACTGTAATATATGTTGAAATTAAACTGGCTAAAATAGAACTACAGAAAACACAAGCTTGTACAAAGTGGATAATTGAAAAAATATCAGAGATGTGGCTCTGAAACAATGGCTATCAGTTTGGGAGTTAGAGAATCCTATTACAAAGTTTCAAGACAAAATTTACAATGTGCAGAAAAATGATGCATGAAATGCAAGGAAGCATGCATCTCTACCTAAAACAGGTCAAGCATGACTGCTAAATGAAATATAACTCTTTGCATACCAGTAGTACAATACTGTAGGTGAGAAAAGTTTTTGTTTTTAAAACCACTTTAACCATGTTATAAAACTAAATGTTTGAACTTGCACCACCAGCAACAGCAAACACAAAAATCCCAGATGATTCTGATCCTTAAATCCATGATAACACACTTTATATATAGATTGCATTTAAAAACTAAATCATCATGAAGTCTTATGGATGTTATGGTCATTTTAAGGACTGATTTCCACACAAAAATACTTATTCAGAGCTTCATTACTGAAAACCTTTCTAGTCGTACCTGAGGACCAAAATTCAACAGACTGGTCACCAGTTTTCTTTTTTCAGATAGAACAAAACCAAGGACCAACGAAAAATTTCAATGGTATAGGCTTTTGTGAACAAATCTCACTTCATCAGAGCTTTGACTCACAAAAGCTTATACCCTGGATATTTCTGTAAGTCTTTAAGATGCTATTGGATTTGAATTTTGTTCTATTACTACAGATTAACACAGCTACCCATGTGAAACTATCTTTTAGAAGAGGCACTTCAAAAACATCCTACTATGCTGCAAGAGAAAAGCTTTTTTAGAGAACAAAAATACCTGTGTCTCCTCTATCCAGCAATACCAATGAACCAGAGAGCCCTTCAAGTAAACCACTCAGGCATTCTAAAGTCTCTGCTGCAGCCAAGTTAATCTCATCAAGTAAAATCCATTCTCCTTTCTTCACAGCTTGTGCCAGAATGCCCTGAAACAAATCAAGGTTTCTTTTTCTGAGGCCACCATCAAAATGGAACAAGTTTATAAAACTGTACCTATGTTGAACAGCAGAAGGATCAGAAAACATTTCACTGATAATCCTGAATCCATCTCTGATACTCATCTTCCCCACTCCCTAACTGAATACCATCCACATACTAAAGTGCTTTCACCTTAAAATTACACATTAATTTTAGAGGATTTTTAATCTTACCCAATTGATTTTAATATCAAAACACCTAGTCACATGAGCATTTCATGTTGCCAAAGGATCCTTCCTCCTGGCTTCCCACACTATGTTCTGCCTCACCTCTTCCCTGGACCATGAAGAAACAGACTAAGGGTGTTGCTACACAGGGCAAGTTAAGACAGCCTGGGATGGAGAGAAGTGAGGGCAGATGAAAATACTGAAACCATGTCATGGCAACACAGGAACACTGCTGTCCACAAAAAATAAGGAAGGCAACTGAGAGAAAAAAAATCAGTCTTGGGAAGTATCTGGGAATACTGTATCAAACTGGTGGGAGTGGGATCGATCAACTATAGATGTCACTGAATATGCAAAAGAAGCTAGTCTCTTGTCAGAAGATCTTGTCAAAAACTAGTGGTAAGTTTTCCCCAAAGGCGCACCAAGGCTGCTGGTCTTGGAGACTGAAGAGTTAACCCTTTGTTTCCCTACTTTTCTACGTGAAATTAGTTTCTATATTTTCCCGACAGAACAGGAACTTTTAAAACTCAAAAGTTTTAAAATTTATTTAAAGACACACAAAATCAGTTCCGTCAGTCCTCCCCATTCCCAAATGTAGATAATCTGTACTACAACTATGCACTATTAGTGTGGACAAAGTGCAGTTACATTGTTATCTAATGGAGTTTTCCCACTAAAAAAGGCAAAATGAAGCAATGTCCGCTAAGAAGAAGAGACTGGATTTATACCCTGCCCTTCACTCGGAGTCTCAGAGCGGCTTACAACCTCCTTTCCCTTCCTCTCCCCACAACAGACACCCTACGAGATAGGCAGGGCTGAGGGAGCTTTCGAGAACGAAGGAAATCAAGAATGGAACATCTACCTCTACAAATGCAAAGACCAAAGAATTTTCTGTCATCTTCATTTGTTGCTGTGCATGGTTCAATCGAATCCCAAATTCTTCCCACCTTTCCTTTAGCAGAGAACCTACAAAAACAAAATCAAGCTATAGTCAACATAATGAAGAAAAATTATGAGGTGCATGAATCCACAAGCAAAGATTTGGCATCAGTCCGAACAGTACTGTGCAAATCATAGGTTCAGTGTTAATAATCAAATTGTTTAAATCCTGAAAGAAATCAAATTGTCCTGATCACTTTTCAACTACTGCCAACAGTAGGCAACATCTGGCACACATGCCGAATGATGGCATGGCAGACCATTTTCCTTGGCACATCAACAGTCTTGCTCCATCACAAAAGCTGGGGTGTACTCGGCTCAGTTCAGGCCACAGCATAATTTCAGGACTTGCTTGTGAAAAGGTGATGTCATCAACCCAAACTACTCCTGGCTTTATCCCCCAGAAAGGACCATCAGCTTCAACACAACATCAAGTCCCATATCACAAAGGCATGCTGCACTACTGCTCAGTGTGCTCAGACAGAGAGGTAGACATGGGAAGTTATGAGCAGTGGTGCTGCCACCTCTCTGAAAAGCAGAAGCTGACTACTGCCACCAATACTCCCTCTAAGCTGTGGAGTCTTGCGAGCAAAAATTCTACTTTGTAAGCTACTGGCATTAAAGTTGTGAGCTACTACATACATTAGTTTGCTCTAGATCATCCTTCCTGAGTGAAGACAAAAATGTGTGAGCTGGAGGCTAAAAAACTGAGCTAGCTCACACTAACTCACCTTAGAGGAAACACTGACTGCCACCACTATTCCCCCAGAATAACTCTTCTATGGCCAACAATACTCTGTCTCTTGTTTCCTAGTATCTTAACAGATAAACAGAGTACTTCACTCAGCAAAAATGGCTGCCTACTCCTGCCTTATGACATTCTATTGTCAGAGCACAGGGCTGGCTCCAGGATTTGAGGAACAATAGGTAAGATGACACCCAAGCTGCCTTCACAAGCATCCACTAAACTTCAGTGTCTCAAGGAAGGTTTCAGACTGTTTATGTACTATTGATACACCACTTCAATACACTGCAAAGAAGCTGCTTCAGTATTTTTACTGCAATTTTCACTTTTACAGTTCAAAAGAATCATACCTCAATAATCAGATACACACTGAAGGAAATTCAGCCAAATTTAAGTGCTTTTTAATTTCATTAATTTCAAGGCAAAAATCAAAACCTGCTTAAATCTGTGAAATTGAGCCACTAAAAAGTACTCAGATTCTGCTGAACAGCACTTTCTAGGTACAATGTCAAGTCCCAAGTATTTTATAGTTACATAAAGTCTTACCATTTTCTTTTGCTTCTTTATTAACAGCTGATTTATGAACATGCTGCATAAGTTTGCTAAGATCAAGCCACCGTTTCTGTCTATAACATGTCTGGATGTGCCCCAAAAAAGTCTGGTTTTGTTTCTTGGAAAACGTTTGAGCAAAAAGCTCCTCAAAAGACTCTCGCAAGGGCATCCAAATCACTTTGTTATCCACGGGTTTATAGCTATAAAGGGTGTAAAAATACAAAACAGGAACTGAAACCTTCAATAGTATGCTGCAGTCACATATCACGGAGATGTTAAGAGAAATGTTTTAATTAATCAAATAATTCAACTGCATGCATGAAGCACTCATTTGGAGCCCACTGTATATATACAGAATAAAGTTCTTAATACAGAAATGTAATTAAATATGTAGCCACACATCAGCACATCCTTTGTAAAGGTGATTTGATTTGAATTTTGTTTGCTTGCAGCAAATATGGGGGGGGGGGCAGTATAATCAGATGCACTGCACATAGCAGTCCTAAACCATTATGAAAAACAGTCTACACCAACAATATGACAGCTTTTAACCACAGTCGCATTTGGAGAGCACAGCAGAATGCAGTGTGCTAACAGAAACTGAACTCATGATTAAGTGTTGATATGGTTTATTCTAGTAGTTGACAAGAGCAATTTACAAAATCATTAATCACTCACCCCCCTAGCAGATCTGCAGTATCACTCTGCTGATTCATATTGACAACCCTCAGGTGGTGTCCTTGAAACATGAATCAAAAACAGAAAACGTAATAAATCTAATGAACAACTCTAGAATTTTGATAGAACTTCCCAGGTTTATGCTACATTTTACCTGTAATATGGGCCAGGTACTGTACAGTAGATGTTTTGCCAGTTCCTGTTTCACCAACCAACAGCACAGGTTCTCCTTTCTCAACACATACTGCAAGCTGCTCAATTAATACCGAAGATGGACGTGTGGGTGCAAATGTCTGCTTTTTCCTGTCAACATACAAAAGCGCAAAATCTTCTGAAACACTACTGCAGTTTTAAGTCTGTAGTGTATCAAGGCAAATTGCCATCACCAATTCAACACATTTATGTTCTCTCTCATGATATTCCCAAATCAATCAATTATAATTGCTAAAAGAATTACCACAGAATTTTACACTACAAAATGGTCTGAAAGTCTAAAGACATCAAATACCTTTCCATTAATAGTGCACGGGTTTGGTTCCTAAAGAGATGGACTCTTCCTACTGTGACTTCTTCTTCCCCAATTATGATTTCTGGTTTATAAAGCTGACAGTAGTATTCAGCCTGCAGGAAAAAAAACACATGAATGAACTCTGCTTTGCTGCTCTTATGTGCTGCAAGTTCCAACTTACGGTGACTCATGAGTTAATGACCTCCAAAATGTCTTACCATTAACAGCCCTGATCAGGTCCTACAAACAGTGGCTTCCTATACTGAGTCAACTGACTGTCAGGGTTGGGGACAAACCCCAAGGCTGATCCATCCTCAGCCATATTTAGAATGACCTTGAGGGCCCCTGGAGGTCTCAGAATGGGGAGGGGTGGAAGTTTTTACACCTTGTAATACCTCTGTCAGAGCCTTCTCACACATGCATGCAAGCTGGCCCAAGTCTTCTCCTTCCCAATCACCACATCTGTCCTTCTTTTATCCTTTCTCCCCTTCCCAGTTCCACCACTTTGTGCTTCAGATTGACCCTCTGCCCTACCCTTCCCATGTTGGTCCTTTCCCTCTGGTATATTTCCTCAAATTTTTCTTTTTTCCTTGGCTTTTCTTTCTTTTTGTTTTTATATGTATATCTGAAAAACTCTTTAAGAAATCAGATGTTGTGGCAAACTCATTTATTTTAAAATTTATGTAGATTTATAGTCCGCCCTTCCCCATAATGGGCTCAGGGTGGATCACAAGCACGATAACACAGTAAAACTGTAAAAATCCAACAATAAAACCATAAAACAATCAATGAATAATCAAAACATGCAGAATAGATGGTACACCACATTTTATAGATTAAGAGGATGCTAGCTTGCCTCAACCAAAAGCCTGGCGGAATAGCTCTGTTTTGCAGGCCCTACGGAAAGGTAGTAAGTTCAGTAGGGCCCAAATTTCCATAGGGAGCTGATTCCACCAGATCGGGGTCAGGGCCGAAAAGGCCCTGGCCCTGGTCGAGGCAAGCTGAAAGCTCTTCATGATCCACACGATCAAAAGATTTGCTGTAGTCTATGACCAATACTGCCATTAGCCTATGTCCTGGTTTTGTTCTTGGCTCTCAAGTTTGCACAGGGCAGGCTGCAAGCAGGGAACACATAGGCTCACTGCAGAGATGCAAATGAAGAATCTGGGAGAGCCACTGTGAGGAGCCCCATGCAGAAGGGAGGCAAGTGCTAAGTGCGGGATTAGTCTATGATACAGAACCTGATTTTCTTCTAAAATTCTCTGCTACGCTCCAGTAACCATCATAAATTTGCAATATGATCTCTAGTGCCTCTTCCTTTCCTGAATCCAGCTTAAACATATGGGGTTTTTTTTTCTTCCATATACGCTAAGAGTCTTTGTTGTAAAACTTTGAGCTTCACTTCGCTTCTGTATGAAATTAATGTAATGGCTTACTACAATATAAATACAGAATGTAGCCTTGTACTATATATCACACAACTGAGTATTAAGATGTGTTGCCTACAAATCCAAGAGTCACTTTAGAATAGTGTAAACTCCTGCCCCATCCCAATGGATTTTGGACTCTGAACAATCACCTCCTATCACTAGGTGTTTTTTCCAACCACTTCCAGCTTCAGAAGCCATGCAGCACAGAAAGCTACTATTCAAGAAATATACATCTAATGCCTATATATGAGTATAAGACTAGTTGCATAGTTCTTAAATCCCAGCTGTTGTTCCTTTTTTTAAAGCCACAGATACTTAGAAAATAAGATGAATACAATATTTCATTGACTGAAATCCCTCAGGAAGAGGCAAGAATGAACATTACCAAGCTATTTCATCAGACTGATTTTCCCCCTGTGCAACAGGACACTGACAAAATATCTGTTAAAAGTGTGTGACAACTTTTAAAGTACCTTTTCCTTGGAAATGTTCAGTTGGCTCCCAATGATTTCTGCTATCTTCATTCTGCTGCTATGCTTGGACAACATAGCGGTGAAACAGTCCAATGCCTGTCCAGGGGAGGGAGGAGAGAAGGAAAAAAGAATGAATAATTTCTAAGGGGAAAGCCAAACTGAGAGTGATGTCCAATAGCACAGCAATAGCCAGAAGCCTGGGAAGAGGCTGGCTGTTAGGGGATAGAGCTGCTAGGTCAGGGGAGAGAATACTTCTCAGATGGTGAGGTCAAAGAGCATGACATGGTTGAGGGCTCTGCCCCAAACCCCAATGCTGAGCCAACGCTGTAGAAGGCATTAAGGACAGCTGCAGAGCGGAGTTAGGCACCACAAGGCAGGAGTAACACATGTGCCTAAGAACATGAGAGGTAATTACAGGAGAGTAGGCTAGGAGAGGGACTGAAGGCGGCTGTATCAAGGGAGTGCTGAAACTGCCTTGAGGGAGCCCTGCATGCTATAAAGAAGCTGAATGTTTGTTGCCACAACCTGCGCCATGATCATAGTGCCTGCTCGCTGGAGGGCATCAACCAAGCTCGCTAAAACCTTACAAGCGGGACGTGGCAGTGTCGAGTGAGATCCAATGACCACACTATGGGTAAGTTCAGTTATTCAAAAACTCTCCTTTCATGAGATATCTCTGCCCTAATGCAACTCCAGAACAACTATCACTTCCTAGCAGTTATTCATGTCACTACAATCATATGTATCACCACATGGAAGCAGCAGCTCTACCTGGGTTGGACAGTATCTGAGGATAGACTATTAAATTTCTGAACCAGTCCATTTCTTAAATGCAACCTAGATTTGTGTCAATATCACCTGAAACAAAGAGCAGCTCATACCTCATGAAAAACATTCAGCACAGTAGAGGGAGAAGATCTGTCAAAGCGGTAAGCAACCCTGTTGCACCAATTCAGTAAGTCCCTAAGGTAAAATGAGAAATTTTTTGAAGCAGCTGAACAGCAGTGCTTTCATTTAATACTCCCCCACCTGCACACTTCTACAGTTCCCTCTTCATTAACTGCTTGGCATTAAAAAGAATACCAACTCATCACATTTTTTATTCAATTAATGGATTCTCGCTAGGAATTTCAATTAAGGCCAAGAGAAATGGCCTCCAAAACTTTAGGGAGCAGTTGTCCAAAGATGATTTGTTTCCCAGACCAAAATATAAATCAGCTTAGATATATATTACAATACCTCAGAGATAACTCTCTGCCCTCTAAACTTGGCCTTTTGGTTTCTGGTAATAAGTGAGATGCATCTTCTGTTGTTTTCTCATCTCCTGAAATCTTATTTTCAGACTGATGTTTGTTGCCAATAAGTCTAATGTAGATGTCTAACAGGCAATCCATTACTGTAGAAAGTTTAGGAAAACTCTTTTGAAGAATCTGTAAAAGGGAAATATGTTATTTCAGCCAAGGGCTTACACTAATGCTTCAACAGTGAAACAGCACCCTGATTTTTACTCCAATACTGACATGTAGAATCCTAAAAATAATATGAAGAAAATTCGTTTAGTACAACTGAACTCCATGGTCCAAGTTGTTTAATCCTCCTACTCACATGTAGTGAGAGAGCAGGACTTCACCCAGCCACCAGAAGTGGTTATCACATCTTGTTAGCACCCGAATACACACAAAATTTAAGTATGTAAGTGCCTATAGCAAGTCAACTCTGATTGCATATGGGATGTCAATGTTATCTGAATAGTAGCTACTTGGAAAAAAAAATTCTCATGTGAAGGCACAAACGTAATGACTGAAAGCCTGTATCTGGAAGGCAACTTCACAGTGCCGGATGTATACATGTGGTTATCACATTTTGTTAGCTGATTTCACATTTAGCCTTGAGGTATGATTCAGCCAAGTCATTCCACAGAAGCTGGCCTTATTTGCTTTGTACAAACTAAACATAGTTGGGGTTGCTTCCCACGTGTGATGCGCGTGTGTGTGTGTATGTAAAATATCTGTTTGATCCACTGTCATGTTTGGCAATATTAACCAAGTTTCAGGTGTAATAAAATCAAATTAGCTAACATTACTGAAAGATATATGCCATCAAGTAGCCTCCAACTTATGGTCAACCTATGAATTATTTACCCCCAAATGTCCTAGCACTAACAGCCTTGGATCAGGTCTTGCAATCTGAAGGCCAGGGCCTCCTTTATTGATACTACTATTATCAATAAACAAGCCCTTAAAACCTTTTTTTTTGTCAATGGGCTCTGGGTTCAATAAAATCAGCCAAATTCTATTTGACCATTCTTTTAGACCTAACACAGGTTTTTCTTTACTTTTTAAGTTGACCATCAAGAGCACAAGCGAACTGGTTATGCCAATAGAGCTAGTTTGGAAAATCTCTCTATGGCAGCTTCCATTATTCATTGGCTTGCCTCTTCACAGGTCACCTGAAATCATGCATGAGCTATGCATTCATCTTCCCTAAGTGCCTTCTGTAACATAACAATCATTTTTATGAATACTGCAGAAAGCCAACATTGCTTAAACAACATTCTTTACTAGTTAAACAATCTTAGGCACCAACATATAAGAAATCATGAGATGTCAAGGTACTGAATTTGAAGTTTTTAAAAGAGTCTTAACCTTTTTGCCAAGGATCACAGTTTTTATCTACAAAAACAAGAGTAGTGAATGCATTTTTTAAAATTTCAAATGAAAGGATTACACAGAGGCTGTCACCTATTCAAAAGATTACACCTCTTCATCTCCCCACCCCAAAAAATACCTCTTTGAGTTCAGCCTTAGGCATATTATCAAGCCGAATCTTCATCCAGTACTTGTCTAGAAGAGCAGCATGGCTGTTCTGTTGTCTGTACCAACCACCACTATAGTTGAAGACTCTAAATTTATCAAGTCACAGGTTATTTTTCAATAAAGTTGAAGAATTAGAATTGTTATAGAACAGAACAGATCAAGCCTAACCACTCACAGATTAGCAGGGGTTCTAGAGATCACTCGGCCTGCAGGGCCAAAGCCCCAAAAGTCATCAGCACAAGAAACTTAATATACATCATCTACAGTTCCCTTACTCAAAAATGGTTATTTCTTAATTTTAAAATGCCTAATAATGAATAGTGTCATTTATAGTAGCAACAACAGTCTTTATAATAGTATTCATGCTAAAACACTCCAAATATATAACTTTGTATGTGCCTTTATATAAACAAAGTGTTTACAAAATGGCACGATCCATATTACTGAAGTTTTCCGTTTCTATTTTGATGTGCCTACATTGTAATCATATCCAAACATAGTGGTTCGGTTTCATTTAGCTGTAACAAGATTTGACAGACAGGTTAGGCACTCCCTAAGAGCAACCAATAAAAGCTGACAGAACGCTAGGGAAAAGCAGTTGTAAAACAGTAGTTAAGAGAGCAGTTGGGAGTTTAGAGAAAAGAGTGTCTGGCTAAGTAAAACTATGGAGAATAGCCATTTTAAGCTGATTAAAAATGGGCAACCTGTAACAAACAATCACAATTACAGGAATAGGGAAACCATTCAAAAGTTCAATTGGAAATGAAATGTTGTTGACATCTACCTTACTTTCTTTGATGTTATGTTCCATAATAAAAGTTAACTTCTTGTTTTGTTTGACTGTGTATTTTGAGGAAAGAAATGAACATACACAAACTAGTGAAGATCTTGGCTTAAATATATGTTTAGGATATGATGGCAGTGTGTGAATGGAACAGTGTCTAAGAACATAAGAGAAGCCATGTTGAATCAGGCCAGTGGCCCATCCAGTCCAACACTCTGTGTCACACAGTCGTCAAGTGCCATCAGGACATCCATCAGCAGGGCCAGAACTCCAGAAGCCCTCCCACTGTTGCCTCCCAAGTACCAAGAAAAAGAGCATCACTGACCCCAAGTGTTTCATCTATACAATGTGGCTAACAGCCAATGATGGACCTCTGTTCCATATTTATCCAATCCCCTCTTGAAGCTGTCTATGCTTATAGCTACCACTTCCTGCAGCAGTGAATTCCACGTGTTAATCACTCTTTCAGTGAAGAAATACTTCCTTGAGCCCCCGACACCAGTAACTCAGTAAAGTGTTTGAGTGAGAGCCTGTTATTAAAGAAGGCTGGGCTACCCTGACTGCTGTACTCTGAGTGAGAGCACCTGAGGTGTGAAATAATAATGGCTCTCTATATATTTTGAAAGATGAGAAGGGTAGCAAGTGTGATGGCCTGACCTATGTGTAAGCCAGAACTGGTGAGAAAAGAAGAGGTTTTAAGAGGGTGGTAGGCACTCTGTGAGAGTGGAGAAGGAGCACCACACAAGACTATCTACCTTCTTGTTGCAAAAAGATGGAATCCAGGAGCCACTTTTATACAGTCACTACGCCCAGGAATCAATAGTTCTCTGTTTTCCAAAAGAGGAATCAATACAGAGATCTAAGCAAGAAAAAAAACACCAGAGAATATTAGTTCACCATCAATACTTACAAACATACAGCTCTAATACAGCCTTACAGTAGGAGGCAGAACTGCATACCACATCCAGAGGAGCATAGTCAATATCTTCTAAGAGTATCCAGTGACCTTTGCTCACTGCCTGGGTCAAGGTCCCTGGTTGCCACACGAATTCACCTGGTATGTCTGTACAACGGTACATGCCCAGTAAGACCTATCAAAAATAAAAGCAAGCAAGTTAAAGAACTCATTACATGTCTTTGCATAAACAAAAGATCAATGCATGCAAACACAAAGATTTCTGAAATACAACTGCTGTTTTTTCTTCTATAATTGCCATCCTGTCAATTATAATTTGGGTTGGATCCAAAGGCCACAGAACAAAATTCACCTGTCTTTACCTCCCACTGCAGACCACAGAGTTCCTCAAAATGTTGATCTTGAGGGACGGGGACCTTGGGGTGGGGATTTGTAGTGCATATGTGAGGACTCTGGGAAATTTTTCCCCTCACCCTTCTTCTGATAGAGAATCACAAGATTCAATCCTTAGTTTCTCAACTTTGGAACAATCTACATTACATATAAATGCATTATACATACGTTTTAAAAAATCAACTATAGTCAGGGGAACAAGTATCAGTGTAGTATTTACTACTAAGATTAAAAAATGACTATATAAGGTTGAAAAGCTTTATCAAATACAAATTTTACTTTTAAAAAGTATAAAAATTCTAACTAATGTGTGTAAGCCTATTTACAGATATGCCATGATGGATCTAATTCACTAATTTTCACTAATTCATCCTTTCTGCTACACCCTGCTGCTCTGCTTCTAACAAACCAAGATTGTTCTAACATGCTTTTCAAGGACTTAGGGGGCTGCAATTTGAAGAATCAAGGCCATTATCAGCAGGGGCACCCATCTGTGACATGCTGTCCACATGGAAGTTTGTGCCATCTAGCTTTTAGGAGCCAAGTCAGGATGCTTTTATTTGCTTAGGGTTCCATCTGAGTTCTCTCTTAGTGACTACCAAAGATTTTAGGGCTTTTCAGCTCATTTTGGGGGGTTTTATCTATTTTATTGCCCACATATTACTTTATATATTTTTGTCTGAATTTTATCTGGTTACAATCATTCTCATTATTGTTTTCTTCTTCTATGATTTGCTCCTATTCATGATTCTCTTTCTTTAGTAGTATGGTTTGGACTGCTTTACTGTTAACTGATTACGCTTACATATTTTTCTGGAGATGTAGCGAAGAAATACAATAAATAAAATTCTAGTATTAGCACTGCGTTTGGAATAACCACTTTGAAAGGTTTTAATATGAGTAGTTATTCCAGTAAACCTATGTAATTGCATCAAAATGCAAGACAAGTATAGGCGTCTGATCAATGAATCCATTTTTGTCTCATTGTAAGTTTATAAACATATTGTAGTATTTTTATAAAGTTGGTTAAAACCAGGGTGGATACAGCCATCATGATTTAAATCACTAGCCAGTAAGACTTGATTTAAATCATAGTTTTCTACATAAAGACTCATTTTTGCTGGTATAACCTTAATATTCACAATTAGATGAAGATTTCATTTTTAGAATAACAACTGTTCATATTAGTTTTATAGTTATATAAAAATATTGATTTCAATACTATTAGAAACACATTATAGATAGGTAGAGGAACTTCATTAAAATATTCCCAAACTGGGTCTCTTTACGGCCTGCTGCCATTATAGGTTTTCTCCTCCAGGGAAAGAATAATGTGATAAACCTTGGGTTATACACACAAACGATCCAAAGTCTTGTGGAGTATTCTGCTCAAAAAGTTTCACTTTCATTTTTACTGCCTGCCCCTCCCTCCTCACACTTAAGTTTCTTCTTGTGCAGATCTATTCCACTTAGGGTTGACAAGTCCAATTCAAGAAATATCTGGGGACTTTGGGGGTGGAGCCAGGAGACATTAGGGGTGGAGCCAGGAGCAAGGGTGTCACAAGCATAAATGAACTCCAAGGGAATTCTGGCCTTCACATTTAAAGGGACGGCACACCTTTTCAATTCCTTCCTTCCATAGGAAATAATGAAGGATAGGGGCACCTTCTTTTGGGGCTCATAGAATTGGACCCCGTGGACCCCTTTTTGAAACGTGGGGGGTATTTTGGGGAGAGGCACTAGATGCTATACTGCAAATTTGGTGCCTCTACCCTAACCCTCCCCCCCCAGATACCCGCGGATCAATTCTCCATGATTTTCTATGGGAATAAATCTCCATAGGGAATAAAAACAGGTTGCTTACCTGTAACTGATGATCTTCGAGTGGTCATCTGTGCAGTCACACACATGGGTCTTGCCGCAGGCAACGGATCCATACCTCGGAGCTCCAATAGCTCGTTTATAACGTCTTTTGGCGCGCTTTCCTCCCGCCCTGGGGAGCAGGCAGCGACCGCGCATGCCTGGAGCGGGGGGAGAGCGCCCATTCCACTCAGTTTCTTCCAGCCGCCGTTGGCACTGACACTATACAAGGTTAAGCAACAATTACAGGAGGCCAGCAGCGGGGAAGGCTGGGTGGGCGTGTGTGACTGCACAGATGACCACTCGAAGATCATCAGTTACAGGTAAGCAACCTGTTTATCTTCTTCGTGGTCTCTGTGCAGTCCCACACATGGGTGACTAGCCAGCTAGATGACCTGGAGGAGGGTGCTGGTAAAGAAGAAGGTTAGTCACATAAAGCAACCAAATGCAATGACAGCATATTAAACAGCATGGAATGCAACGTAAAGATGGAAGCGGATGCACTCACCCTGACTTCAGTGGAAGATGGATCTGAGGACCGCTTGGCCGAAGGAGGCGTCACGTCTCGCACGAACGTCTAGCGCATAATGAGAGACGAACGTGGATGGGGAGGACCAGGATGCAGCCGCACAAATGTCCTCCAGAGAAACGCCTTGCAGAAAAGCCGAAGAAGTCGAGACCGCTCTAGTAGAGTGGGCCTTAAGGCCTTCGGGCAAAGGCTGTTTAGCCAGTTCGTAGCACAACCTGATGGCACTGACTACCCATTTAGACAGTCTTTGGGTAGAAATTTTAAGACCTTTGTGTGGGTTCCCGTAGGCCACAAATAGGTTAGGGTCCTTACGGAAAGGTTGTGTACGATCAAGGTAGAAGGATAAAGCCCTTCTGACGTCCAAGGAATGCAGGGCTCGTTGTCCCTGGTCGGATGGGTTGGAGAAAAACGTTGGTAGAGAAGTTGAAGTTGATAAGTGGAACTGGGAGACAACTTTAGGCAGGAACGCAGGGTCCGGTCGCAAAACCACTTTGTCCCTGTGGAAAATGGTGTAGGGAGGATCGTAACGGAAGGCGCATAAGTCACTTGCCCGTTTACCTGAGGTAAGGGCTACAAGTAATGCTGTCTTCCAGGAGAGAAGGTTGAGGTCTATGGTGGCCATAGGTTCAAAGGGGGCCCTCATCAGGCAGGAGAGGACTAACGATAAACTCCACGTCGGAACAAAGGGCTTAACAGGTAGGTTGAGGTGCAACATGCCCTTAAGAAAGGACTTAGATAAAGGATGGGAGAACACAGTTTTGCCATCAACCGGGTTGTGGAAAGCAGAAATTGCAGAAAGGTGAACTTTCAAGGAGGAATAACAAAGTCCTGATTTTCGTAGAGATAGTCCAGGATCAGGTTCAGGGGTGCCGTTTCCGGCTGTAAATGATGAGATGTCGCAAAGGAACAGAAGCACTTCCATTTTCGCTGATAGGAAAGTCTCGTGGAAGGCTTCCTCGCGTTGAGGATAATATTGGCTACCTCTGCGGAGAGATAGGAGGATGTATTCTCCAGGCTACCAGGGCCAGGACTCGAGGGTTGTGGTGAAGAATCTGACCGCTGGCCTGAGAGAGAAGGTCGCCTACAGGAGGAAGTCGGCGGTAAGTGTGGCGGGACAGTTGAAGAAGCCTCGTGAACCACGGTTGCCGAGGCCACCATGGCGCAATGAGGATGCAGTCTGTGCCATCCCGAGCTATTTTGACCAACACCCGTGTCAGAAGGGGGGTTGGTGGGAAGAAGTAGTGAAGGGGACCCGTCCAGTTGTGTAGGAAGGCGTCGTTGCCCCTCCTGGAGTAAAATTGAGGACATTTGGCATTGTCCCTGGATGCAAAGACGTCCACCTTGGGTGTTCCGAAGCAACGGAAGATACGCCGAAGGTAGGTCGGATTGATGGACCATTCGTGGTCGTCTATGCGAAACCTGCTGAGGGAGTCGGCCAGAGTATTCTCCACACCCGGGAGATGAATGGCAGTCATGTATATGTTGTGCTTGACACACCATTCCCAGAGCATCACGGCTATACGGCAGAGACGGAGGGATCTGGTGCCCCCTTGCTTGTTTATGTAATAAACTGTTGCCATATTGTCCGTGGAGATCTGAACGTGCCGACCTCCTATCAGAGGGAGAAAGGATTGGAGGGCTCTGTGTACCGCAATCAGTTCTAAGCAGTTTATATGCATGGCTCTCTCGGAGGGTGTCCAAAGTCCTCTGACAGTCTTGTCCTCTAGGTGGGCTCCCCAACCCCACTTGGAGGCATCTGTAGTGACTGTGGCCGTGGGTGAAGTCGGTAGAAACGGCTTGCCCTCGAGGAGATTGTTGGGAACAGTCCACCACGTGAGGGATAGAAGCGCTCTCCGTGGAACAGTCAGCAAAACGCTTTGTGGTTGTGTCTGAGGGTGGTAGGCTCACACAAACCAGATTTGTAGTTGTCGCATCCGTAGCCTGGCAAAGCGGAGGACAGATGTTGTTGCGGCCATAAGGCCCAGCAGGCGCTGGATTGTGAACGCAGACTGACAGGGTTGTTGTTGCACTGACCCGGCTAGGTCGATAATAGTCTGTGCCCGATCCTCGGGGAGAAAGACACGATGTATGGAGGTGCATAGAAGGGCGCCTATAAACTTGAGGTCCTGGGTAGGTGTGAGGTGTGATTTTGATGCATTCACACGAAGGCCCAGGGAAGTCAGGAGAGTGAGAGCTGCGTTGAGGTTGTGCTCCAACTGTTGTTGTGTCGGGGCCACCAGAAGCCAGTCGTCGATGTATGGGAAGACTGGGATGTTCCGGATGCGAAGCGCAGCTGCCACCACTGCCATGCACTTGGTAAAGACGCGAGGCGCCGTGGATAGGCCGAATGGTAGGGACACATATTGGTAGTGGTCCGGGCCCATGGCAAACCGCAGATACTTCCGATGTTGAGGTCGGATAGTCACATGGAAGTAAGCGTTCTAAAGATCTAGAGAAGCCATCCAGGACCCCCTGGGGATGAGGGGCAAGATGGACTGCAGGGAGATCATTCTGAACTTCCTGTATTGGATGTGCTTGTTGAGCTTCCTCAGATCCAGAATGGGACGCCTGCCTCCATCCCTTTTGGGAACTAGGAAATATCTTGAATAGAAACCTGTCCCTCGGTGAAGGGGGGGGGACGGGCTCTATGGCGTTCTTGTGAAGTAAGTCCAGGATCTCCTGATGTAGGAGAGAAGACGGGGGAGTAGCTATGAAGTAGTGGTGGTGAGGTGGAGAAATGAACTCGATTGCGTAACCTAGGCGCACGATGGTCAGCACCCAGGAGTCGGTTGTTATCGAGTTCCAAGTGGGAAGGAATGGTGAGAGACGGGTGCGGAGCTCTGGTAGGGTGTGAGGAAAGTCAAAGAGACTGCTTAGAAGGGAGGGAGGACTTTTTGGGCTGCTGTGACCGAGGCCTTTGTTGAAACTGAGGCTTCTGCTGTCCACTCTTCCTTTTCCAGAAGTCATTGCGCCTAGGTGACCGTTGGCGCCTCTGGAATGATGGTCTCCAGGGTTTTGTACGATTGGGTTGTTGGGAGAACGGTTGAGAGACTCCCAAACGTTTTGCACGTTTGCGCCCGTCATCCACTGAGGTGAGAACCTCATCGGTGGAAGCGTGGAAGAGACCCAGGCCATCAAAGGGGAGGTCCTCGATCTTTTGCTTAATGTCCGGTTGTAAGTTGGTGGACCTTAGCCAGGCATGACGGCGTAGAGCAACAGAGGACGCAAAAACCCTTGAAGAGCAGGAGACAGCGTGGCGAATGGTATTTATTTGTTGCTTCGACACCCTAGACAGCTCTGATACCAGTCCAGAGGCCACCCGTTGAGAGGGTTCCGGAAGGGAAGGAATAAGAGGTGTAAATTGGTTGGCCAAGTTGAAGATGTAAGCCGAAAAGTAGGCTAGATAATTGTTCAGCTTAGAATTTGTTGACGCAAGGTTGAACATTTTCCTGGCCAGAGTGTCCAGTTTCCTGCCCTCTCGGTCTGGAGGTGCTGGATGGGAAGCCAGAAATTTAGCTTCGGGAGCATGGACTCTATAAAGCGAGTCCAAGCGCTTAGAGGTAGGTGGAATTGAAGCAGGTTTTTCCCAGGTTTCACGGAGGCCTTCGAGGTGCACCGGCAACATAGGAAGTAATGAACCAGGTGGAAAGTCAGTTTGTACAAGGTCGTGCACAATGTCAGAGACCTTAGGCGAGTCCGACGGAAGGGTAATGTCCAAGGCTTCAGCCATAGTAGTAATGAGATGGAGGTAGGCCTTGGAGGCATCAGATGGAGAGAGCCTGGGCTGTGGCGTCGAATCCGAGACTACCGAATCTGGATGGTCGTCGGAGTCAGATGAAGCTACGGAATCGGCGTCGGAACGGGAGTCCTCACCGGAAGGAGGATGTGGAGGCGGAATCGGGTCCGACGGGGTGGTCTTAGGCTTCACAACCGGATCGCGTTGGTCCGTGTGGGTAGAGACCGGGGGAGCAATCGAGGCAGAAGCTGACGGAGTGCGCGGCCTAGCACCTTCTAGCTGGTAGTGGTCCCGAGATTGCTGTACACATTCCCGTAGTCGCTCACGGAGTCGGGGGGAATAGCGAGAATAATCAGGTTCTCGGGTCCGATCAGGTTCTCGGGTCCGATCTTGACCACGGGCCCGTGGGTAGTACCGATCACGGGGTCTAGGTGAATCCGGAAAACGCTCGAGATCGCGGGGTCGCGGGGAATCCCGGTGTCGTGGGGAATCCCGAAGTCGTCGGTGGGAATCACGGAGTCGATCACGGGGTCTAGGAGAATCTCCGTACTGAATAGCAGAGTACGTTGAGTAACCTGAGCCCTCCACGGATGGGGACCGAGAAGGATGGAGGTACGGTCGGCGTCTAGGAGAAGGAGACCGAGAGAAATGGCGGTCGTACCTTGAAGGGGCATAGTAGTGTTGATAATACCCCGGAGAGTCGGAGTCTCGGCGCCGACGTGGCGATCTGGAACGGCCTCTAAGAGGCGACGACCCGGAGTGGACTCGATGAGTAGGTGAGCGAGGGCAACCTTCATTTGAAGCCTGAGTGGCCGAATCCTTATACAGGGGAGAAATCCCGATGTCCCGGAAGGATCCGATCCGAAGCGGAGGCTTAAAGTAGGCCTGGGTCGAATCAGTAGTCAGGTCAGGTTGCATGAAGTCGGTAGGAACCACGCTGTGCACTGAAGGTGAACGAGAGTGGACTGGTATAACCTCTACTGCTGTAGATGAGTGAGGAGTCAGCTGTGGCATGTCGGTAATGACGTCTGACGGAGTCGACAGTTCAAGCGGAAGTGCGGGCTGCGTCGAGGCCAAGGGATCCATAGGCGTTGAGGCTGGGGCCCGAGGCTTCTTAGGAGCCGAGTGCGAGTGGTGGAGTTTCCTCGGAGCCGAATCAGCTGATTCGGAAAGGCGAGATTTTTTGGGCGCTGAATCCGAGGATTCGAGATGGCGCGATTTTTTCGAAGCCTTATGGCCAGGATCGGCGTGCTTCGAAGATTTTTTCGCGGACCTGTGCTTCTGCTTAGAGAGAGACACGTCCGTAGAGGCCGAAGCTCCCGTTTGTTGTTGGGGAGGCGGCGAGTCCGACGCGGGCATAGCCCTCAGGGACAATTCAATAAGGAAACTCCGGAGCCTGGCTGCACGGTTTTTACGGGCCTGCTTGCCAAAGTTCGCACAGTGAGGGCAGGAGTCGACTCGATGAGCTTCACCCAAACAAAACAGGCAGTGGCTGTGGCCGTCTGACGAAGGGATTTTGGTCCCACAGCGCGTGCACTTTTTGAAGGTAACTTTCCCTTCCATGCGCTCCGGACAAGGGAGGGGAGGGAAGGGAGAAAAGGGGAAAGATAGCGCAGAAGGCGGGTTTTTGTTTTTTTTTTTTAATTTTTCAGGACGAAAGAGAATATGAAAACGGTGAGAAAGAGAAAATACTAGGTAGCGAAAGGAAGACGAAGAGATGAGGTAACGAACGAGCTAAGGAGGAACGCAGCGAGGAGGGTGTTGTCCGGGCGGCGGTAGGAAAGAAACTGAGTGGAATGGGCGCTCTCCCCCCGCTCCAGGCATGCGCGGTCGCTGCCTGCTCCCCAGGGCGGGAGGAAAGCGCGCCAAAAGACGTTATAAACGAGCTATTGGAGCTCCGAGGTATGGATCCGTTGCCTGCGGCAAGACCCATGTGTGGGACTGCACAGAGACCACGAAGAAGATCAAGAGTTCCCAGCAGACATTTCCCTCCCCTCCCCCCACTTTCTGACGATCCTGAAGTGGGAGGAGGGTCTCCAAACCGGGGGATCCCCTGCCCCCACCTGGGGATTGGCAACCCTAATTCCACTCCATGCAATCTTTTTCTATTCACTGAACTTAGTACTTAAGGGTTGATTCTGTGTACATAGGTTTGTAGAACAATGAGATTAAAGTCTTTTTCTTAACTCTGTTCATTTTATAACGTTTTTGCTGTGTAGAAGAGGCATGTGATCTCTGCAGACACAAATTACAGCTCTGAGAACTGCAAAACCAAGCATCTGTGTTCTGTGATAATATCTTGTAGACAGAGAAACTGCCCAGTAATCTTACAGAAACCTCTGGAAGAGCATGACATTGTGAATGGATTAATAGAATTTATTACCAAAAAAATCAAATATTGCATGCATATACAGCCTTATGCTTCAGAATTAAAAACTAATCCTTATTTCATAATGGAATAACCTTTGGATGATAATATATTTTCCTCAAAAAGCATTTTAATTAAAAGATCCGATTTAAATTTTTAAAATCTGAATTAAAAAAAAAATTCTAAAAATCATTGATTTTTATCCACCCTGGTTAAAACACTTTCCATTTTACCTTGCTGTCAGTTTGATCTCCTAGTTGGACCTTTAGAATGTGAGGTGGCTTCATTCTTCCTGTGACCGCTGCCAAGCATTCAACTATAGATGTTTTGCCACATCCTACTGGCCCTTCGAGTAACACTGCATTCTGTGACGCTACAGCCATAGCAAGCTTTTGAAGATTTGCACAGGTGGACTCAACCAACACAAACCGGTTCAAGATGCTGTCCTGCTGAGACAGAGAAAACAACTATAGCAACTGGACTTGAGTACTTAACAGAAACAGGATGTTTGAAACAGGCAAGGTCAAGATCTATGAGTGGAAAGTTGTTTTTACAGATAGGGACTACCTTTGATAGATCTTGGGGCAATGGCACTCTATACGGGCTTCTAAACTTGTATATTAACACCAACTTATTAGCTCAAGCTCCTGGCTCTGTGGGCAAAACTGCATTTCTTCAGTACAAGGAACTCTTTTCCTAGTGTTTCCCTCCACAATAGGAAGTACAGTTGGCTGTAACAGCAGACTTTTCTGGGGATAAAGATGTCAGGCTCAGTCACACTATTCAGTGCAACCATCATTCATGTTGGCAGTACAAGAGCACTGCTGATGCAGGATGGAGTCCCTTACTTTCACATCAACTATGCAACCAGTAAAAGAAAAACAGGGCTGCAGCACCAACCCCTCCACTGAATCTCAAAAAAACAGTTTAGATGGCTGTGTACTATTCCACATTTCTGCAGCTCTTTATCAAGCTCTTGGCTCCATTCCCAAGGTTTTCTCACTAGAAGGTCCTTTACATAGAATCTCTTTGCTTGCTAGTTCGCATCATGAAAACACCTCTAGCTAATCCAAAATGCTGAATTTCTACAACTATGGCCACTGTTGCAATGTAATTTGAATATGAATGTTTTACTTACATTTTCTCCAGGCCCAAAATTCTGTCTAGGTAGCACAACTCCACAGACTGCTACTACCTTTGCAGAAAGATCAGAAGATATCATCTCCCCTTGAGTGTACTGCTGTTCCTTCTCTTTGTTCCAAAAGATTGTGTCTGAGTTGGCCAAGACGAGGGCACGCTCCACATTCTGCATCCGCGATTCTTCTAGCAACCTGTCAAAGCCATAACCTGTCTTATTAAACTTTTTCTGAACAAGTGGAGGCAACCTTACTAAACCCGATGAAGTACTTCAAACAAAATAATCACCATCCATCTCCCCTCCAAAATACCACATGAAAGAAGCTAATAAAAAAAAAGTACCTACTTAAGTCTGAAATGTTTTAGTTCTTCTGGATTAAAGATCTTCTTCAGGAAAGCCAACCGATTATCATAATTCATACATGTAATCAAAGCAAGACAATTGGCAGTGTACCTAAAGAAAAAAAAGTAGTATTATGAAAGTTAGAGTAATAGGAAGAAAGAAGGCATGTAGGAAAAGGCTAGAAATATGGCTTAAAAAGCTATTTTAAGTTGCAGTTAATGGCATTCCTGGGTGAGAAAGGCCATGGTAAATTCTGAACATGGAGGGACCTTTCAGCTGAAGGAATGGAGCCATACAAAAACAAAACATTTCACAAGACCAAGCATTGTATGTACATCATGCTAAGGAGTGCTAATATCCACTTGAAGAAAAGGTGACTTTGCAGTATAAGACTATGCAGCATTATGCCAGTCTAAGTCTATGAAATCAACTGAGTTACACTGAAGTAACTCTACAAAGACTTGCACTTTATGCTTGTTATGCAAACTAGGTCTCTACTTTAATATACAAATTTTATTCATTTTCCTTTGTGAAAAAATATAACTGCTTTTGACAGTTTTATATTCCTTCAATGATGGCACGAAATGAATCTTATACTGAAACTTAGTCTTCAGACTTTAATTAATCTTCTTCTAGTACTTTGCAAACATAGTAAAAATAATGAAAAAAATTATTTCATTTAACAACAGTAAGGATGCAACCAGCATCTAACAGACATTAGGCTATTGCATGCTCACCAGCTTAGAAGATACGGCACATTCTGTTTTCCTTCATATTTAATACCAACATGCTTAGAAACTTTGTACCATAAAAACTGTGAAATAAAAGGACAACAGCCTCCTAATCATTTTAGGGAGTAACGTAAAATGAACAAGAAGAGATTGGATTTATAGCCTGTCCTTCACTCGAAGTCTAAAAGCCACTTACAATCTCCTTCCCTCACCCTCCCAACAATAGACATCCTGAGGTAGATAGGGCTGAAAAAGCTCTTTTGAGAACTGCTCCTGAGAGAACAGCTATGAGAGAACGTATAACCGACCCAAGGTAACACCAGCAGCTGCATGTGGAGGTCTGGAGAATCAAACCTAGTACTCCCAGATTAGAGTCACTATACCAAACTGGCTCTTTAGGGCCAAGAACCACAGGGATAATTATACCTAATTGTATAATAAGGCAATTGTTCATATGATAAACATGCACGTTTCAAAGGTAAAAGATACAGTATAAAAAGAAAACGACGTTATTGATGGTTCAATAAAACAGCAAGTAGACACACATTTTAATTTTGCTGTCCTTGGGCAGAGGTTTTTGGTATGAGACAAGAAAGGTGAACCCTTTAAGTAATGAACTGATGGAACAGGTAAGGGGTACTGAAATATCTTCTCATCTTTAATGACTTCCCATATATTATTGTACCGGTTTGTGATTGCAGGCACCAAAATTTTGGCTGCTATTAGTAAAAAGATATCCTTCTGATGTTTGGGTCTAAACAGCTAGTGACAAGGGGATGATTTTAGTCTGGTTAAGTAACCAGAAACAGCTAATCTTAAAATTTAGTGTAATCCCAGGCTTGGATATCTTGGTACATACTGCAGTTCAACCCTGGCCAAATAAGTCTCCAATCAAATACTGATAATTTAGTCCTACTGACAGAGTAAATGTAAAAAGACACCCCACTGTAAGTACTATACATCAACAATTCAGACTTACCATCGGACCAAAGTATCATGACTCCTCAGTAATGGAACACAAACACTCCAGTCCCACATCTCTCGGAATACAGACTGATCTTTCTGTAGGAATTTATAAGCTGCTTCCATGAGATCTCTTAATTTCATTCGTCTGCGCCCATACCGAACTGTGTTTGTATCCGAACTCTCCAGAAAGAGTCTTTGGAACACCGGTGAAGTATCCTTAAAATATCTCAAAGTAAATCTACAAGAAAAAAAGGCAGTGAAAGCAACTGGAACTTGAACAAAAAAATAAGGACATTTTCACTCAATCTAACAGAGCAGGACCTTTCATGTAAAGGCTCATTGTCACATAACTTGTTAATTGTAAAATATCTCAATGGTTTTATTACTTGAATGTGGACAGAAGTTGATAAAAAGTTATGGGTTGCATGAAGAGTAAAGGATAAGCTAAATGTTTTAATTGTAATAATGTTAGTATTAAGCGGAAAAAATAAGCACCATCAATTTTGCTAAACACACTAGAGGTCTGTTGTAAACCTGTGAGGTAGCACTGAAGGCAGCAAAGAAGCCTTAGTTTTCTGCCTCCATTGTGACTGCTAGTTCGCATCCAGCTGAATTATTCAGGGCAGTTTGGAATCTGACTTCCCCTGAAAAGTAGAGTCCCAAATTGATAATAATGATTTGGTATTTAGCAGAGATATTTTGCTAATTTTTTTGCAGATAAAACCTCTCAACTCCCCCACGACCTTGCTTCTAGTTCAAAGGCTGGTAGAATACTGAAGGCTCCATTGGCTCCATCTGGTCTTTTTTTTTTTTTTTTTACTACTTCTGCTTGCTCTCCTTATAGGAAATTGACAGTATTCTGCTAGGTGTGAAGCCTACAACCTGCTCCTTGGATCCTTGCCCTTCTTGGTTGGTGAAAGCCAGATGAAGGTGATAAGAGGCCTCCTAAGGGAGACTATTAACCAATCTCTCTGAAGGTTACTTTCATAGGTTCTTGAAGGCTCCTTAAGAAACCATCTCTAGATAAGAAGAACCTAGTCAATTACCACCCAGAGTCAAATTTACCATTGCCGAGAAAGATAATTGAGAGAGCAGTGGCTGAATTGCTTCAGGTCTTCCTGGATGAAACCTCCATGCTCAATCCTTTCCAATCCAGCTTCAGGCCTGGTTTTGTGCCCGGGACTGTGCTTGTAGCTCTGGTGGATGACCTCCACCAACAATTAGGTGGTTCAGAACTACTGATTTTACTAGATCTGTCAGAAGCATTTGATATAGCTGACCATTTGGTCCTGGTCAACTATCTGGCCTCATCAGGGGTACATGGTATTGACTTGAATTAGTTTTTCCTGTTCCTCCAGGGACACTCTCAGAGCTTTTGGGGTCCAGGTCTTCTCCTTATATGCAATAGATTGCAGTGTCCTGCAGAGTTCAGACTTGTCATTGATGTTGTTTAATACACACACACACAACCTCTAGCAAAACTCATCAGGAGATTTGGCATCAGGTACCATCAATACAATGACGACACTCAACTCTTTCTCCTGCTAGATAAGCAGCCAGATGCAGTCCTCCTGGCCTTGGGTCAGTTTCTGGATGCTGTGGTTGGATGGTTAAGGGAGAACTGGCTGAAGCTAAAACCATCAAAAGAGGAGATCAAGTGGCTGGGGAATGCCAGGTCTCTGGCGGGACTGCAATTCTGCTGGGCTGTACAAACAGAGGTGTAGTATCCAGATCATGTGAAGTGATGTTATCACTTCACTCTGTTCAGACCTCACCTCAAGTACCATGCTTAGCTTTGGGCACCACAATTTAAGAAGAATATAGATAAGCTGGAACAAGTCCAGAGGAGGGTAACAAAGATGCTGAGGGGTCTGGAGATCAAGTCCTACAAGGAAAGGCTGAAGAAGCTGGGTATGTTTAGCCTGGAGAGGAATAAGAGATGATATGATCACCATCTTCAAGTACCTGAAGGGCTGTGTGGAATTGTTTTCTATGATCCCAAAAGGTCAGACCAGAATCAATGGGTTGAAATTAAATAAGATTTTACGGCTCAACATCAGGAAGAACTTCCTGACAGAGCGGTTCCTCAGTGGAACAGACTCTCTCAAGAGGTGGTGGGCTCTCCTTCTTCTGAGGTTTTTAAACAGAGGCTAGACAGCCATCTGACAGTAATGCTGATTCCGTGAATTTAAGATTATGAGAGGGAAGGCAGGAAGGGCTGCATTAGTGCTTAGTCCTTGTTCTTACACACCCAGAGAAATGATGAGACACTTTGGGTTAGGAAACAATTTTCTCCAGGCCAGTTTCACCAGAGATCCTGGAAGGTTTTGTGGGCTTTTTTGCCATCTTCTGGGCATGTAGCAGGGGTAACTGGGGTGTGTGGAGGGAAGGTATTTGTGAATTTCCTGCATTGTGCAGGGTGGTTGGACTAGATGACCTTGGAGGTCCCTTTCAACTTTATGATTCTACTGGCTCTTGATGGAATCCCATTAAGTCTGCTGAACTCAGTAAAAAACCTGGCAGTGTGGCTTGATTTGTTGCTTGTGTTGGACAAACAAGTGCCCATGGCAGCAAGGTCAGCATTTTTCTTTCTACATCAAGCCCACCAATTGGCCCCCTCTTTGACCCAGCCTGATCTTGCCACAATGATCCATGCCACAGTCACCTCAGACTGGACTATGCAAAGTGCTCTATGCAGGGATGTCCTTGGGAATACTTCAGAAACTTCAAGTGATCCAGTATGAGGATGCCAGGCTGTAGACGGGCTCATCTTGGTCTACTCATATACAGCCTATCTTGAGGCAGCTGCACAGATTGACAATCAGTTTCTGAAGTAGGTTCAAGGTGCTGATTTTAACCTTTAAAACCCTTGTCTGGGACCAGCATATATGAAGAACCACATCTCCTAATATAACCACACACACTGCTTGTGCTCATTTCTGCACAATTTTTTAAATAATGCCCGGTGCTCAAAAAGTCCACCTAGCTTCCACCAGCATAAGGGCTTTTTCCATCATAGCCTCATCCTAGTGGAATGCTTTATCAGCCCTCAAGACTTACTCCAACCTTGTCAGTGATCACACAGACATTTCACATGACTTACGGCATCACATCTGGATGATCACCAATAAGTTTGCTCATTGCTACGCAGAATCTCTCATGAAGATCATGGTTGATCTGGCCACTAGATTTAATAACTTCTGCATTCCTTTCCAACAGATCCAGCAATATTGGACGAAACTGGCGGCTGATCAGAAGAGTGCATTCTTTGTCCAGTAATAACTGTGCTAAGACACTGAGGATGCATTGACGGTCCTGCTGATTCCAGACCTAGGAGGAAACAGAGAGGTATTTATCCCACATTTTTTAAAAAAATTCCCCTCTATCTAGTGCAGTATATGTCAAACCGTGACAGGCCTTTAGTACCAACAATAGCATGAGATAGATGATGCTCAGACCTCAGGGGATGGGAAGAAATCATAAACTAGAAGGAAGAATGAAAAAAGTATTCTACCAAGAGCATGCAAGAACACAAAGAAAAGGCTTTTTATTGGACCCCAAAAATATCAGCATTCCCAGATATTCCCAAATCCTTGTAATTTATGTAAATATTTAAGAAACCTGGATTTATTGACCTCCATTATATCCTATGGGGTCTGACCACATAAGAGTACAACGGAGTTCAGAAGGTATTTAAACTTCAACTCATAGTCATTCCACCGCCACAATGTGACTCAGCAAAAGAATTCAGAAGGCATTCAGAAGAGACTATGGTCACTTTTAATGCCTTCTAGTCATGCCCAAATAAAAACCAAATCATATCGGCTTTTATTTGGGCGTGACTATTTTAACAGCCAAATCAGATTGTATAATTTGTATTTGGTTGAACAAATATCTGAAAAATACAGATAAGGCATTTTTCAGATATTTATTTGGCTCAGTACATACAAAGCACATACTCCTAATCTGAATTTGAATGAATTGCCAATTTATTTGCAGATATGTAATAGTTCCCAAACAGGGAGAAAATGAAAACTAGAATTCTGTTTTATGTCTGTTATGCATGTGACATCTTATGTAGATAATAAAATATTACCTTAAAAATACACTAACTCACAAGCTATAAGGGATGCTGTCATTTCTTGACATGGCAATCAAATTTAGTAGAGGCATTTTAACAATCTGATCAACGCTGAGCTAAAATAACTGGAATGCAGAATTTTTAAAAAGCAACCCAAAACCTGATGAACAGTAATAAAAATCTGTTATGCCCAGACTAATGCAACATTGAGAAAAATCTGTACAATAATGAGAAGGGTCTGCACACTTTTAAATTTTCTAAATTAAAAGCATCAACACACTAGTGGGGAGCCGAGCAATTAAGAGTTAAATGCCTGACTGAACAAATATTTGAAGAATTATTTTTTAAATGGTTCAACTCCTATAGAATTTAAAAAAGCAACAGGTAAAGGTAGTCCCCTATGCAAGCACCAGTCATTTCCGACTCTGGGGTGACGTTGCTTTTACATTTTCATGGCAGACTTTTTATGGGGTGGTTTGCCATTGCTTTCCCCAGTCATCATCTACACTTTCCCCCCAGCAAGCTGGGTACTCATTTTACTGACCTTGAAAGGATAGAAGGCTGAATCAACCATGAGCCAGCCACCTGAACCCAGCTTCCGCTGGGATTGAACTCAGGTCGTGAGCAGAGTTTAGGACTGCAGTACTGCAGCTTTAACACTCTGCGCCACGGGGCTCTTACTGAAGGGTTTTTTTTTGCAATTTGTGTATAAAGTGAATAAACTATTTAAAAAAAAAAACCCACCCAAAAATGATAACTGAAATAAATAACCAACTGAATGTATCATTAACAGAATTTTTTTTAAAAAACACTTACATAATTAGCAAAAGAAAGCTTTCATACTGCCAATGAGGCTCACATTTTACAGAGGGACAACGGATACAGTATTCCGCATCCTACAGAATTATCACTGAAGGCATTTTTGTGCCTCCACCAAAAGCTGTTCCAGATGTTCAAGGAACCTTTGGAAGTGAGGTGTGATGAGAGGAGTATAGCAGCTAGAAAAGTGAATAGGAAGAAATCCTCCCTCTTTGAGTGAGCTCTTCAGTACCTTGCACAAGATGTGGGATGGGTGGGAGAACTACTGATTTCCCCTTCTGATTCCAGCTGCCTGCTCTAAATTTTATCGTGCTCTCTTTCTTTCTCCCCCCCTCCTTTTACAACTTGCTTCTGGGCTCCATTGTTCAAACCCCTTGTGAGAATTTTGTTGAACTCTAAGATCTGACAAACTTTCTAATATTTCCCCCCACAAAAAAGTAGGGAAATAACCAAAACATATCAAAGAGACAGATGGAAATTTTCATCATGCCACTATGGCCACATAGGAGAAAGTAATTTAAAAAGTACAATGGAAGTAAGGTTTTATTATTATACATAATTCAAAGACGACGACATTGGATTTATATTCCGCCCTCCACTCAGTCTCAGAGCAGCTCACAATCTCCTTTATCTTCCTCTCACAGTGGCTGCCCTTTCAAGGACAACCTCTGCCAGAGCTACGGCTGACCCAAGGCCATTCCAGCAGGTGCAAGTGGAGGAGTGGGGAATAAAACCTGGTTCTCCCAGATAAGAGTCCACGCACTTAACCACTATACCAAACTGGCTCTCGAGGCATTTTAAGGTAGATACTGAGTTGATATAATTTTGTACACCTTCCGGTGATGTCAGGGGTGTGTGGCATATGCAAATGAGTTGCGCTAATGAGCTCCAGCACCTCTTTTTCAATGAAATGACCCCTGGAAATATCCAACACATTATGGACTGTGATTTTTTTTCCCCAGTATGGTAATCAGCATCCAGTCTGGACTGGAAGAACTGAAATGTCAATATAAAAATGTTAATTTAAGCATCTCATTTGCTGTAAAAGTTAATATTTTGACAGAAGTTCCTAACCGCCCTCACTGGCTAGGAAACTAAACTATTTTCCCCTAAAACCAATTACAACATTCATCAAAGTGCAGCAAGATGATTCAGCAAGATGGTATGACAGCAAGGTGGTATAGCACAAAACAGTATGCAATACAGCATCACAGTACGGTAGTGCAGTAGAGCAACAGAGCAGTAGGGGGGAGGCCAACCGATCGATAAATAGATGCCCGCTGCCTCATCCAAAGACCTGGCGGAACAGCTCCATTTTGCAGGCCCTACAAAGGGCCATCAAGCCAGGAAGGGTCTGGATCTCCATAGGGAGCTGATTCCACCAGGTCGGGGCCAGGACCGAGAAAGTCCTGGCCCTGGTAGAGGCAAGACGGGCATCTCTTGGGCCGGGGACTATCAGAAGATCTTGGGAGGCCGAACGAAGTGGGAGGAGATATAGTATACAAAGGCAGTTTATGCTGTATTCCTAAATTCCCAGAGTGCATGCTATGCAGGTAATAGGATACTATTTCAAGCAAAATATTATTAAAATTAAGCATTAAAATAATGGATTTAATAATAATATTTAATAGCAAGTCAAGTGAAAATCCAAAAGTTTCCCACAGATTCATTGAAGAACCTAAAAAAAGTTAATAAAAGTAACTTAAACTTGAGTTACATTTCTGATGGGACTTCAATATTAACATCCCAGAGCTCTATCTACAAATCCCTTGTTATCGTGTAGACCTTCAAGCATTTTTTTTCTTTTATAGAAAGTAGTTGGAGAAGCATAAACATTACAAGAAGAAGAAGCGAAGCTCAAATCAAGAAGAGCCAGGGGCTTTCTGTTGCTGCCCCTAGCTGGTGGAATGAGCTGCCGGAAGATATCAGGGTCTGTGAGAGCTTCCGGAAGATATCAGGGCCTGCAAAACAGCACTCTTCCGCCATGCATTTTCATAATTATAACATCCGCAGCAGCAGGATTGGCCCATAGAAACATCACCGACGGTCTACCTCTTCATGCTATTGCGATCCTAGGACCTCTTAGGATGGCTAACCACCATTTAGATCGCTGCCTGAAACCCTAATACCAATATAAGTAGATATTTTTAGAAATTGTTTTTATTTGTTATGTTTTTATTGTTGTTTTATTTTATTTGGTCACACAATGTAACGGTGTGACAATAAATCTGTGAGCTGCCCTGAGCCTGCCTCGGCAGGGAGGGCGGGATATAAATCAAACAAACAAACCTATAAATAACACAAAAATAAATAAAATACACTAAATGTAACCATCCATCAACCACCTCACCAAATTTCTGTCAATAATGTCCAAAATATACTGGATAGTGCTATGTTAAAATAAAGCTCAGACCCAGGCTCTTCCTTTTTGGAAACTGCAGACAGCGTGCCTTCCTGTGATAGCATGACTGGGGGTTTGTTCCATGGGATTCAAAAACTTTCAGTGGCACCTTAAACAAAGTTACACCGTTTTAGCTTCACTGATATCAGTGAATGTAGAAGAATACAACTCCGTATAGGATTGCACAATTTCACACACTTCCCCATGCCCCACTACACACCAATGCTGTCAAATTTTAATGAAATGAACAATATACACATCTCAGGCATTCTTGCCTCTTTTTTCACAGCCTTCATAGTTATTGACATTTTATTGTTATTGTCATAGTTACTTACAGTTATTTAACATCTTCATGTGCCCCCTTGCCCAAATTATCCAGCGATATGGGCTGAGGTGTCATCAATATGCAGATGACACCCAGCTCTATCTGCTGATGGATGGGAACTCAGATTTGGCCCCAGAGGAACTGGGTAGGGCATTGCAAGCCTTAGCTGGTTGGTTGCAACAGAGCCAGCTGAAATTGAATCCACTGAAGATGGAGGTCCTGTGCCTAGGTTACAGGGAGCTGGGATCAGAGATCAGGCACCCATCCTTTGATGGGGCTCCATTGATGCCCACGTCAGGGGTGAAGAGCTTGGAGGTATTCCTGGATGCCTCTCTCACTATGGAGGCCCAGGTTACCACCACTGCCAGATCAGCCTTTTTTCCATCTGAGGCAGGTCATTTGGATCCATATCTCCCCCCCCCCCCCGACCTGGCCACAGTGATCCATGCAATGGTCACTTTCAGGCTAGATTATTGTAATTCTCTCTACATGGGGCTGCCCTTGACCCTGTTCCAGAAACTCCAGCTGGTGCAGAATGCTGTTGACATCGTTGCCTGTTCGGGCATGGATCCATCCTGTGCTGTGAACTGCACTGGCTACCTATTGACTACCGGATCTGGTTCAAGGTGCTTTAAAGCCCTATACGGCCAGGGACCAGCATACCTTCAGGACTGCCTCTCCCTGTATGAGCCTCATAGGTCTCTACAAGCAGCGACCCAACAGCTTTTGGTGATACCCAGCCCCAGAAACGTCCATCTGGCTTCAACAAGGGCCAGGGCCTTTTCAGCCCTGGCCCCTGCCTGCTGGAATGAGCTCCCCCTGGAGATCCAGGCCCTGTTGGATCTACTTCAATCCCTCAGGGCCTTTAAAACAGAGCTCTTTTGCCAGGCTTTCTGCTGAGACAGTGGACGTCACTTGTTATTGGCCTTTCATTCCATCCCAGAGCTGTAGGACCTGCTGGACCTGGACAATAGGCCATATTTATGAGACAGAAATTGCCATTTTAGTCTCTACTCTAATTTTAGATTTTATATATAATATTTAACCTTTAATGGCATAACAATAGCTTACAGAAAGGAATGAACATACAATTTACCCACATGTCAAGATAAAACAATAGATACATCAAATTGTAACACCAATTGATAATTAATAATAGGGATAAAAAGGACAATGATCTTAATCTTGAGTATCATAGACAACAAAAAAAGAATGACATTTTACAGTAAAAGGGTTTAACAGGGGACATGATAAAACATTTTAAAAAACCCTTTAATGGGATAAAACATAGACAGGATTCAAAATGGGTGAAACCGAGGGAAAAATTACACTGACCCAAAAGGCAGTCAAGACAACACCACAGAAGAACCAATCAGATATTCATTGCCCTTACACAAAATTATGATAGCCCCTAAGCAATACACTAGCCACACACCCAGCTACCAGCCTCATCAATATGAGAAATCCACTAGCAAGCAAATACTGGGCATTAGATTTCATATATTTTAACTGGTTTTTTAACTGTTGTCTTTTATGATGTAACCCACTCTGAGCCTGTTCTGCGGGAAGACAAGCTAAAAATCAAATGAAATAAAAGTGGTGATAGATGAGGGTCCAAAGCCCATCCAAACACACATTTATAAACAGATAATTCTGTATGAGCCTGTACAGTATAATGGTTAAAGTGGTGGACTAATAGCATGGACATTTAAGACCAAATCTGTTACTGCCAAGAAATTTATTTGGTGATCTTGAACTTTTTTCTTTCAGCTCAATCTACTTCACAAGGCTGTTGTGATTAGGAGAGAAGCACACAACCCTCACTGAGCTCCTTGGAAGCAGGATGGGATAAAAATAAATACACTTAAATAATAGATTGCAGCTATTTCTCAGCATCAAGGAGCTCTGACCCGAAAATCTTGTTAAGTCTCTAAGGTGTGACTGGACTCCAATCTAGCTGTTCTACTGCAAACAAACACGGCTACCCTCTGAAGCTATATGTTTATTAAACAGGATAGCTAGTCCTTGCTAATAAAAAAAAAAAAACATCCTAAGAAGGGACCATACACTACTGAGACAAAGTTCGCCATTTCTTAAAAATGTTTAACTTTCACCCAGACAGACGGGCCTCAAAGCTAGAGATTCCGCTACAACTGATCTCCGTCCCTTCTTATCAGTTCACTAAACGCGAGTAACGACTAGGCAGAAATTACGTGAGGGAGATCGACTCGTTCTGATGGAGTAATAAAGCATTGCTCCGGTGCACTTTAAAACACGGGAAGGATCATGGAGGAAGACTGTTGTCTTCCACTGCCGTACTCTTCGTCCACTACCCAAGCCCACCAGAAAACAAAGGCAAGGCAGAGCTTGCACTCTTCTCCCTCGCTCCCCATTCATGCAAGCCAATCCCTCCCCCCAGGAAAGACTGTGCCTTCGAGTGGGCGTGAGGATGGACTGTAACCCTCAGGCAGAGCTGCCGAGCGGCGCCCCTCCCCCATCCATTATCTCCCCCCCCGCCCCTTCCTCACCGCGACTGCTAAGGTCGAGGGCGCTGCTATTGTTCCCTTCCCACCTGTTTGGCGAGGAACCTGCTGAGCTCGCCGCTACTCCTCTCGTTCCTCTGCGCTACCAGCTGCAGCGGAGCCGCCAGGCTGAGCTTCAGGTTCTCCATCCTCCGCGTCTCTGGGCACGGGATCCTCGCCGCCCAGAGACGGGCAGAGGGGTGTGCGTCTCAAGCCAACCACCGCCACCCGCCGCTATGAGCGCGACACGTGCGAAAGAAAAGGGACTTTCGTTTTCCCAGTTATGCGTCGCGTCATCTTTCAGGGACACGCGCTCTTGCCCCGCCTCTCCCCTCTCAGACAAAACTACTGATCCCATAGCGCAACGCGGCATCTCTTTTTCAAATTCCATGCGTGAATCGTCGCCTTGCATGCTGGGATCAATAGGCTAGGATTCCGCTTATGTCTTCACAATGATGTATTTATTATTATGAACTCCGAGTTTTAGGCCGCACTTCTCTGAAAAACAGGGCTCAGGGTGGAGAACAACAAGTTTCTATTTCCATGTCAGAAAGACAAGCGCCGGTTTCTCTGCTTGCCCAGTTTTAATTTTTTTTTAAACTATTATTTTTGTTTGCCACGTCTCCTTTTCTGAACAATTAACTGTGGGAGCTACCAGATAAGTAGCCTGAGAAAATCTACTCAAATTACGGCATGAATATTCTGAAGTACGGGATTTGAAAGGCTACCATCTGGATATAGTTTGTCGCAACTCATGACTCTTTTTAATCAGCAGTTTGCGATCAAAGCTTTGGTGTCAGAGCTGGCAATGGATCCGTAATGATAAGGACTTCCAAGAAAACTTGTTTTGCATTCTGCGAAGAGGTGGGTGTAAGAAAGGGCAACAATCATTGCCCTGAATATGGACGATATGTAAAGTTGGTGCCAGTGAATGCGGCTGACGTAAAGGAACACAACCTGGGGTAAAAGTGCTTCAGGACACTAGCTTTCCTCTTTTAAAGCCGAGAGTTATCCCTACATGAAGTTTTACAAACACGTTTAAAGCAGAGAAACAATAAAGCGAATCCGTTTAATTTAAGAAATAGCCATGAGTTAATAGTATGTACAGTTCAAACTGCAGGAGTAGGAACGTGGCCTGTTTCCAGTGGGGAATCCAGTGATTTTATTTTAGTACACACACACCCCGTTTGTCCCCCCACCCCCTTTTGTCATCTTGCACTAACTGCACTCCCAACGAAACTCTCCTAGGAGTATGCCTAACTGAATGGATCTGTTTAGAACCCATGTAAGAAGCATAAACAATTTATCTGGTTATACGTAACATTTTTTTTTTACATAGTAAGTGTATTTTTCTATGTGAATGTATAATTTGCTAGACGCTGTTTATACAAATGCTTGTGCTGAGATAAAACCTATTCTACTCAAGTCTATTCCGTGGGATTTATTCCTAGGAAAATGGATTGCACTGTTAGTCTTTTACATGCCACAGACACAACTTACATTTTAAACCCTGTAAATAGATCCAAGTAGTCAGCCGTGTTGGTTTGAAATAGTAGAACAAAATAGTAGTTTTATTTAGAAGCTTTCGTGTGCTCTCTAAGCACACTTCATCAGACGAGGAATCTGGTAGTGAGCAAAGCCTTTGCCGGAGGAATTCAACAGTGCGTTAAAGTCATAAGCACTAGCTACCCATATGACGTGAACTCTGACTCAAAGATTACGCGTTGCTAAGAATACCATTTGTTAAACTTTAAAGAACCACTGGACTCCCGTTTAATTTAACTTTTATTTAATAAAAACAAACGTCTGGGCGGGACTCCCAGTTGCTGCAACCAATCAAGAGGCGACTCTGAGGAGCGCACGCAGAAACCTTTTGAGAAGAGGCAGATCTCGGTCTATCAGTCACCCAAATCTTCAGAAGGACTCAACTTCACTCCAAGGGGTGGGTGACGCTTCCTTTTGGCGCCAACTGCTTTTGCGGAGGAGGTGGGACCCGCCTGTGTCGCGGCAGGGTACGTGCTAAGGCGTCTTAGCGGATTGGCTAGGTTTCTTCCCTTGGCCCCACCCCTTCAGCTTGGCCTGTGGGATCTGCGCGCGACAGGGGCGGGTGGAAAGGAAAAGACAGGGAAGGCGTTTGGGGGGCTGTGAAGGCACCCGCGGCGCGAAAGTGGCAAGGGCGGCGAGGAGGCAGGATACGTCATCCCGGTTGGTATAAAGGAGGGGGGAGAGAGTGGTGGAAAGATTGGGGTGGGGAAACTGATGTAGGCTCTTGCTGCCTCCGTCGTCTGTTACGGTTGCCGGCCCCTCAACATCACCCAGCCCCCCACCCCTTTTCCTCATATCTTGGATTTCCCCCAGCCAGTATTCCTCCAAGTCTTGGATTTCCCTCAGCAAATATCCCTCTCCCTGCCAGTCTCATAGCTCCACAAATCAACGCTCCCCCCCCCACCCCCGAGAGAGAGAGAGACCGATGTAATCTGAAAGCAGGACAAACCAGTAGCACTATCTCAAATATCTCTTAAGTCCACACCAGGCCTTAGCGCACAAATGCATATGCAGAGTGCCCGGTATTGGGTTAGGGCCCACCTGGGGAGGTGACGGGGTGAGAGAAAGAATTCAGATATACTAGATAGGGTGTGGTTCACTAGACAGGTTTGGGGTCCGGCTGCAAGCCCATCACCACAATATTGTCTCTGTATTTTTGCAGGATTATGATATAAATTGTGTCAGGACTGATGAGATTGTGTGTGTGGAGGGGCGTTAGAAGATTGTAGTGGACTCAGAAATCATGTTTGAAGTCTGTCTCAAGCGAGTCCCTCACCATCTGAGATTGGTGCACGGTCAAAAAACCCCCTCTTCCATGTGAACCCTGCCATCTTTTGATCGGTCACTTAGGGACTCTATACATTGTCTCCTGTTGCTTCTTTCTGTAGTGCCCTGCCACCGTTCCCTCTTCCTTTG
This sequence comes from Heteronotia binoei, assembly GCF_032191835.1. Lineage (NCBI taxonomy): Eukaryota > Metazoa > Chordata > Lepidosauria > Squamata > Gekkonidae > Heteronotia > Heteronotia binoei. The sequence goes on from NC_083223.1 coordinate 83,655,413, forward strand.
TTTCTTTGCTTTTACCCATCAACTTCTGCCATGTTAGCTCAAATTCCCCCCCACAGCCTAGAGTGCCATCTCTGTCGTCTCAGTAGTTTTCAAACAAAGCTGGACTTGTGAGGTCTTCGGCTCTTTCCAAGTTACGAAAGTTTGCTGTTTAGGAACTGGAAAGGTAACTACAACATTTATAAAAATATATAATGCTTGTCTTAAATACTTATTTTAAAATAAAGGTTAAGGTCCCCTCCCATTTTAATATTATACATCAGGAATCACCAGACTTGCTTAATGTAAGAGCCACATAGAATAAACATCAGATGTTTGAGAACCTCAAGGAAAGAAGGAAAGTGAATAGATGGGAGGGAGAGGTGGAAAGAAAGCAACTTGAAATGCATTAATCAAATCACTGGCTGCCTTGGCTTGGGGATGTGATTTAAAGAGACAAATGCCTTCTCCAAGCTGGCTGATAGGGCAGTGGGGGCTTCAAGAGCCACATGTGGCTCCCAAGCCACAGTTTGGCCACCCATGTTATACATCTACCCATCTGGAAAAACTTATATGTCAAAAGTGATCTAGCTTCTCCTGAAATGTAATGCCTTTGATATTCCTAACTTATATGTTCATTTTTAGATGTAATGCTCTTGATTTTCTCTTACTGTAGATGGGGATTACCTAGAAAAGCACTATAATGGCAACAGATGATGATGATGCAATGACATTTTCTAGTGTTTTGCGTGGAAGTAAGCATCTTTTCTTTTTTGACCGGTCATTTTATGTTTTTTGATGTGTATGTTGAAAAGCTGCATATTGTAGGACTGTCTATAAAATCTTTGAGAGAAAACTATATATTTTTCTAAAGAATCAACACACATAGACCCTTGTGTGCATTTTGATGCTCTAAGGTATGGCTAGTGTGCTGTCCTTGTTATTTTTATGAAATGCATTGGTTTACACCCTCAATATTGTAGTACTACAGATCAGAAGAAGTTGGAATTGCTAACAGTCTTGGCATATGGCTAAGAGTCTCACTGACCTTTGAGGAAAGAGTTGTGCTGGCGGATATAGGGTACTCCTGTGAGGTTGCAGTATATTTGCTGTATTTTGTAATGTTATGCCATAATGTCTGACACACAACCAGCTAGATATTGGGAAAGGGCTCTCTAGTGTTCTGGGATATGAGCTATCTCCCCCACCCACTTCTAGCCCCAGGACAGTTGAGGACTGGCCCTCTGGGGAAAGAAAGCCTCCCTTGACTGACTGAGGGACGGAGGAGTAAGGAAACAGCCATAGAGGGAAGGCTTTCTCTCGATTGGCTGAGAACTCCTCCCTATCCTCCTCTGGAAGGGAAACAGACAGAGTGGGGGGGGGGGAATAACATCCTGTAAGAGCAGGCCAGATACAGAGAGAGAGAGAGAGATAGGGAGGGAAAGTGAGAGACAGAGAGAGATTGAAGTCTTGTGCTTAAGACCTGTGCTTATCAGAGAGAGTGTTGCTCTGAAAGGTAACACTAAAGGCCTCTGATGGAGAATTCACTGGGGCTGTCCTGACTAGGGCTACCAGTTCCAAGTTGGTGGAAAATCCCTGCAGATTTTGTGCTGGAGTTTGAGAAGGGCATAGGAGCTAGGATTTCAGAGCAGGGTCTACCAGACCCAGGTTCTTGTTGTGGAAGCTGACTGGATGATTTCAGACTTTCAGCCTATTCCACAGGGTTGTTGTTCAGATCAAATGGGGGAGAGAATAATTATGTAAGCCGCCACTGTGGAGAGAGACTGTTCTTTTTCTAGGTGGAAGCTGCAGAGAGAGGGGAGGCAATGGAAAGCTGAAGTCAGAGGGGCAAATGAAGGAGATAGGGTTGCTAACTCCAGGTTAGGAAATTCCTGGAGATTTAAGAGGTGGAACCTGGAGAGGGAGGGGTTTGAGGAGAGGTGGGATCTAAGACAGGAACAAGGCCATGCACTTGCACCCTCCAAACCAGCCATTTCATTTGGGAACCACTGTTGCCAAACTCCAAGTAAGGACTGGAGATCACTCAGAATTACAACTGCTCTCCAGATTGCAGGGATCAGCTTCCCTTGAGGTGTGTGTGTGGGGATGAATGCCTTCAGTTGGGTGGGTGGGAAGACAGCAAGGATGGGGGGCCACTTGCCCAGATCCTCTTTCTAGAGCCTGTTATATTTTTCTCATCAACAAGCTTATTCCTAGTAATAATTTTAAGTAAAAAGCAATAAAATCAGGCTTTAAAGAAAATATTGCTGAGCTTTTATTTTTAGTTTTCAGAGTCTTAGTTTTGAAAACCCCATGAGTAAAATAAGAGCAGAAGAACCATTCCATTGGGGAATTGGAGTAGGAATGAAGGTTGAATCAACAGTCCGCTAAAAATCAGATGAGGCTGGGTACTTTGACTGTGTATCTTGTAAATGTTTGCAAATGTCTAACATAAGCCATTTTAATTCTTAGTTCTTTGTACTGAATTCAGCTTCAAATGGAATCGCAGTATAAGCCATAAGAGGTTCCCCCCCCCCCCAAAAAATAACCCCAATTTGGTTGCATTCACATGTCACACTTAACTGTATTAAGTAAACATATGCTTGTTGCAAGATACGACTAAAATAAAGACCTAGACATATAATGTAGGGAATCATGCATGCACCTTGCTTTTTGCAGTTTAAAAACTAACTGATGTACAAATGCAGGCACATTGGTTAAAATGCAATTCTAAGAGTATTTCCATGGGAGTGAGTCCCATTGAATAGATGTGAGTAGGATTCTGAGTGGTCCTGCTTAGAATGGTGCTGTTACTTACTGAGTTACCTTGTGGGCCTGCACTCATGTGCTATAGTAATTAGAGCCAATTTTTTTTACCAAAATTCCTCTTGTGAGTAAGGCAAAGGTTCATGCACACTTTTAGTTAACTATGATCAAGCTTGATGATTGAATCCAGCCTTGGTTTTTCATTATAGGTTAGATAAAAGCTCTTTACCTCATTATGATTGTCAATGTTTCATTTAGAGGGACTTGTTTCTTATCCATTCCTGAAACTTTTTGCTATCTTTGCATATTACTTGCATGACTTGATGACTTGCATTTTTTTTTGTTTCCTTTGTTACAGTTTCCCCTGGTAGAAGAGAAGATAATGATGAGAGTTCAGTGGATATTTATGATGGGTTAGACAACACTCCAATTGTTTTTGGTATGTTTATAGTGGAAAATTTGTGCTGCTTGGTTTTTTGCTAATACCAAGATTTTTTTGGTTATATAAAGTCCCTGTGTATGTGGACTGTCAACTAATAGTAACTTGTATAAGCTGCTAATGTACCAAAAATAGAAATATACAGGGCTGGTGCCAGGGTTTTCGGTGCCCTAGGTTAGGCCCCCCCATGCCCTTCCACTCCTACCCACAGGCAAAACCAGAGCTTTCCAACTTACTCCAACGTGCAACTGTGGGGGTGGGGCTGGAGGTGGCAAAGGCAAGTGCAGCAGCAGAACTGGCCTGAGGCGGCGGGTGGCTGCTAGTGCTGTGGCTCTGCCACTCTTGACACTGCTGTGCCCCTCCTCCCTTCCCAAAGGCCCGTTCCCCCCTCCACCACCTCAGTCATCTTTTCTTCTCACCTCCCCAAGGAAGAGAGAAAGGAGAAGCACCTCTTCTCAGTGCCCCCCTCTCTCCTGCCTTCCCTCCCAGCTCGGTCTCTCTGGCCATTTACCTTCCTTGAGCAGCTTCCCAGGCAGTGCATTGTTCTGGAGCAGGGAGGCCACTGCTGAAGCTGCCATGGCTGCTGCTATGAAGCAGCCCTACAGGCTCGGTGGGGATGTGAAGAGCCAGGACCAAGTTGGGAACCTCAGGCTGCCTGGTGCTGCCACTGCTGCCCAGCAGCAGGGAATCTGGGGCATTGCTCACTCCAGCACTGCATTCTTGTCCAGCTTCTCATTACCTACAGAGGCGTGCAGGGTGCTTAATCGCCACCTGTTCCCTTCCTGTCTGCCTACCTTTCTCCTCTCCAGCTGTGGGAGGGACTCCCCTGAGCTGCCACCACTTGTGCCTCTCAGAAGCCAAGGTGGAGGCCCTGATCCACCCAGCTGCCATCCACCCCCACTGCCGGCAGCCCTTTCGGGCCCAGCCCCAGCTGTGGTGCTTGCTTCACACCACAGATGCCAGTGGGGGGGTGGGCTCAACTTTCCAGCTCGGTGCTTCAGCTTTGTTTGTTTCCAGCCTGCTTTGCATGGAAACCTTGCACCTGCCTCCTGGAAAAGGAACATCAGCAGCAGGGCAAAGAGGAGCCTGTCCACTGCACCTGTTCCTCACCCACCTTAATGGCTCTGGTGCTGCTCCAGCCTGGGAAGCTGCCTACCTGCTCATCAGTTCCTGCTGGCTGACTCACTGTGGGGCAAGGTGCAGCAGCCAAGATGCTGAGCTGGCTGCACTGCCTGACCCCTCCCCCCCACAGACCCGCTGCTGCTGTGAGTCATGGGGCACCCAGTTTGGCGTCCCCCAGAGCTGCAGCGTAGGCAACCATCTAAGGTCACCTAATGGATGTACTGGCCCTGGGTATATGTGAGAAGCTGTGCAATTACTTCTTCTTTTGATTTTATTATCATTAATTGAATGCTAATTTGGGAGAGCCAATATGGCGTAGTAATTAGAGCATGCAATTAGAATTAGAGAGATCCCTCTGAAACCCACTGAATACCTTGGACCAAGCACTGTCTCTTGGTTTAATCTGCCTCATGAAATTGCTGTGAGAATAATTGTAAGAGGAAAAATCAAAATATGTAAGCCTAAGCTCTTCTGAAGCTAAATAAAAATGATATTTTTAAAAAATTAAAGAGTTTTAAAATGCCTGTTTTTAATAATGGCAGAGTGGTTGTAAACTCCCATTTTGTTGTAGCCAACGGTATAGTCTTGGGTTTCAGTGGCTGGATATTGCAGCTTTCTTTTGCTGAATTATGTAGTAACCTGGATATTTGATGGATGACTATTCTGAATTGATTTGGTGGATTACTATTCTGAATTGATTCCTAATATGCTCTAGAGATACATCCAAGGGTTCTAAAAGAGCTTGCGGATGTAATTTCTGAGCCTCTGGCTATTATTTTTGAAAATTCCTGGAGAACAGGAGAGGTGCCGGAAGATTGGAGGTGGGCGAATATTTTTCCCATCTTCAAGAAGGGGAAAAAGAGAATCTGGGTAACTACCGACCTGTCAGCTTGACGTCTATACCTGGAAAAGTTTTAGAACAAATCATCAAACAGTCGGTCCTGAACATTTAGAAAGAATGAATGTGATTACTAAGAGCCAGCATGGTTTTCTCAAGAACAAGTCATGTCAGACTAACGTGATCTCTTTTTTTGAGAAAGTGACTACCTTGCTCAGGGGGGATGCTGTAGAGCAGAGGTTCCCAAACCCGGACCGGGACCAGTCTGTGGCCTGTAAGCAGCCAGGCCCCCACTCCCTGCCCTCCGACACCGCCCTTGCTGCCGCTGCCCGCCCTGCACTTCGGAGCAGCGCTGCTGCTCAGTCCCCCCCCCCCCCCCAGCATGATGAGTTTCAGCTTGCCGCCACTGCCAGGACCCGTCCCCTCCCTTCCTTTCCCCAGCGCCCGAGACGTGCTCCGCCCCCCTCCCCCACCCGCATGATCAGAGGAAGCTGGGAGGCCCTGCCCACTTCAACAGGGACCGGCCTGATTCCACGTTCTCGGTTGGAGGAGGAGGAGTTTCGCCTCTCTCTCCCTTCTGGAAGGGGAGGGGGAGAAGCCTCCTTCAGCGTGTTAGAATCAGCCGGGTCCTGCAGAAGCGGTCCAAGCCTTCTTGTGGCTTCCCTCTGATCAGGCATGGGGTGGGGGGTGGGGAGAGGCTGGCTTTGGGGCTCAGTTCTACCCTCTGCAGCAGCAGCATCCTTTTGGGATGGGGTTGGTTTCTGCTGCTGCTGGCCTGCCCGGGTGCTGAGTGAGCTCAGCTCCGTAGTCCTCTCCAATCAGGTGATCAACCGGCGGCGGGGGGGGGGGGGGGGGCTGCCTTTACACAGCCCGGAGTGGAGCCCTTCCAGACATTGAAATTGACCTGGGGTAGGGAAAGGAGGGAGAAGGAGAGGAGGCAAGCTAGGCAGGACACCATGGGGGGAGGCAAACGCCTAGTTTCCTCCTCCTCCCTCCCTCCCTTCCCTACCCCAGGTCAATTTCAATGTCCTGAAGGGCACTGAAAAACAACCCTATTTGCTTTATTAACCCCCCCCCCTTTCTGTCAGACAGTGTTTTCCCGTCTTCCTTCCTTCTTTTTTTCTCTGTCAAGCAGTCTTTTCCTCATCTTCCTTCCTTCTCTCTCTCTCTCTTTCTCTCTCTCTCTCTCTGTCTGGCAGTCTTTTCCCATCTTCCTTCCTCCTTTCTTTCTCTGTCTGGTAGTCTTTTTCCCGTTTTCCACCCTTCCTTCCTTCCTTCCTTCCTTCCTTCTCTCTCTTTCTTTCTTTCTTTCTCTCTCTCTTTCTCTCTCTGTCAGTCAGTCTTTTCCCTGTCTTCCTTCCCTTCTTCTCTCTCTCTCTTTCTTTTTCTCTCTCTCTCTGTCAGTCAGTCTTTTCCCTGTCTTCCTTCCCTTCTTCTCTCTCTCTCTTTCTTTTTCTCTCTCTCTCTGTCAGGCAGTCTTTTCCCTGTCTTCTTTCTTTCCTTCCTTCCTTCTCTCTCTCTGTCAGGCAGTCTTTTCCTGTCTTCCTTCTTTCCTTCTCTCTCTGTCAGGCAGTCTTTTCCTTCCTTCCTTCCTTCCTTCCTTCCTTCCTTCCTTCCTTCCTTCCTTCCTTCCTTCCTTCCTTCCTTCCTTCCTTCCTTCCTTCCCTCCCTCCCTCCCTCCCTCCCTCCCTCCCTCCCTCTTTGTCATTCTCCCCCCCCCCCCACCCCGGTCTTCTTCTCCTGTGACTTGTGCTTTTTCTTGATTTTTATTTTTAAAATTGCATTGCAAAATCCCCCTATTTTCCTACCTTTCCTAAACAAAATATTGCAAGTGTTTTAAGCATGTTTGTACATCATTTCTTGTCTCCTGGCTCCACCCCCAAAGTCTCTTGACTCCACCCCCAAATTTTAGTGGGCCACGAAGGAGAAGTGTCAAAATAATTGGGCCACAGTGTGTGTGGGGGGGAAGTTTGGGAAACCCTGCTGAAGACGGTTTATCTTGATTTCAGTAAGGCTTTTGATAAGGTTCCACATACTATCCTTGTTGACAAGTTGGTAAAATATGGTTTGGATCCTGTTACCGTTAGGTGGATCTGTAACTGGTTGACAGATCACACTCAAAGAGTGCTTGTGAATGGTTCCTCATCCTCTTGGAGAGGAGTGACAAGTGGAGTGCCTCAGGGATCTGTCCGGGGACCTGTTTTGTTCAACATCTTTATCAGTTATTTGGATGAAGGAATAGAGGGAATGCTTATTAAATTTGCAGATGATACTAAATTGGGAGGGGTTGCAAACACAGAAGAAGACAGAAACAGGATACAGGCTGGAAAACTGGGCTAAAACCAATAAAATGAATTTTAACAGGGATAAATGTAAAGTTTTGCATTTAGGTAGGAAAAATCCAATGCATGGTTATAGAATGGGGGAGACTTGTCTTAGTGGTAGTATGTGCAAAAAGGATCTAGGGGTCTTAGTGGATCATATGCTGAACATGAGTCAACAGTGTGATGCGGTGGCTAAAAAGGCAAATGCAATTTTGGGCTGTATCAACAGAAGTATAGTGTCCAGATCACGTGATGTGATGGTATCACTTTGCTCTGGTAAGACCTCATCTGGAGTATTGTGTTCAGTTTTGGGCACCACAATTTAAGAAGGATATAGACAAGCTGGAATGGGTCCAGAGGAGGATGACAAAGATGGTGAGGGGTCTGGAGACCAAGTCCTATGAGGAAAGGTTGAAGGAGCTGGGAATGTTTAGCCTGGAGAAGAGGCGGCTGAGAGGTGATATGATCACCATCTTCAAGTACTTGAAGGGCTGTCATATAGAGGAAGGTGTGGAATTGTTTTCTGTTGCCCAGTGGGTTAAATCAGAAGAGTTTCCGGCTCAACATTAGGAAGAACTTCCTGACCGTTAGAGCGATTCCTCAGTGGAACAGGCTTTCTCAGGAGGTCGTGGGCTCTCCTTCCTTGGAGGTTTTTAAACAGAGGCTAGATGGCCATCTGACAGCAATGAAGATCCTGTGAATTTAGGGGGAGGTGTTTGTGAGTTTCCTGCATTGTACAAGGGGTTGGACTAGATGACTCTAAAGGTACCTTTCAACTCTATGATTCTACTTGCTTTAGTTCAAAATTAACCTTAACTCTGTGCCTTCTTTTTTTTAGCAAGTTTGGTAATTCTTATTCTCCATATGGCTCTTATTTCTGTTTTATGAACTGATGTAGGCATTGAAATTCTCAAAAACCTGGAAGTTTTCTAAAGGGTTAGCAATCAATTACTGCAGGATTTTTACTAATTTTGCACACAGTATTCTACATTTTTGAAAGAGGTTCTGAGCCTCAAAATGAGCCTCTAAATGGTGTTGTAGGCAGAATATATCTAATTCTGTATCAAAAAGAAAAAATATATTTTATGAGAAGTGACCTTGAGCAAACTTCTGGAAGGATATGGACCTGTCCCTGGTGTTTTTTAATTGATATTTTTGGTAGGTACATTTCAACATGTGTAATGACTGCAAAATTTAACAGAACCTTTGCCTGTTTTGCAACCCTGATGTGTTTTGATCCTTCAGGGCATGGCATGAGCTACTGTCCTTCACTAAAAAATGAGGGAAATGATACTTCCTGGTCTTTTAATGGAAATGAGAAATCATTTATGTAAAATCATCCAATTCTGTCCTTCTGTCTCTAGATAGTCTTGCTACAAAAGCAGCCCCAACTGGAAGTAGTTTAAATCTGTTTGACGAGATCCTGATTGCAGAAGGGACAGCAAGGGAAACTTCGTATCATGATGTATGTATTAATGCTGTGGTTAAATAGTTTAGTGATATACTGTAAATTCATTTAGAGTTATTCTAAATGAATGTTAGCATGTTGTTGCAAAAATAACAGGAATTTATTAACACTAAAGAATTAACATTACTTTTCCGGCATGAGCTTTTGTGAAATTTGTTAGATGTATGGATTCACTGTTGCTTGCAGCAGTTAAGTAAACTATAGTGGCTTTGAACTATCATTAGATAATGCACTCTCCGTGCATTATAGCAATCATTTGCAACTGGAATTTCTTGTGTTAAACAGGAAGATAGAGTTGCTGTAGTACACTGAGAGTGCATTATCCAGTGGGCATGAAAGCAGCTTCTGTTATAAGCTATATATGAGATTCATTTTAATTTTTAAATCTTACTTTGAAAAAAAATAAAATGCTCCATCTTATTTTATTTTTTATAAAATCCCAAACTTCGTTTTTCAATAAAGATAATTAGTTCTGGTTTTCAAGTTGCAACCTACAATTAATCTTCCTAATTTCAGTCTTCCTGTCTCAACAGTTACAGGCCGAACATGAGAAATGTCTGCAGCAACTTCAAGAGCTGATGAAAAAGCTTCAGGAAATACAAGAACAGGTGCTGCAATATTAAACAGTAATTTGATTGATACTGCATTCTGAAATAGAAAATCCCATATACAGAGCTTTTCAATCAGCATTACTTGAGTATGCTTGGCTGAGGCAGCTCTTATCATTGGGAACTATATCATAACTGGATTTGTTCAGTGATGCTTTAAAACACCCAAGAAACTTTGCAGTATATGTGGGAAGTTCTTGAAACCTTTCTTTAGCACTTTTAGTATTCGGTTACAGCACAAATTAGATTGCTATATAGTTCTTGTGAAAGTGACCTATGGGTTGATTACACTCTGTGATTTGGTTGCATTGAAACTCTATTGATAGTGGAAAGCAGGTGCAAAGAACTTTTTTTCAGACCCCCACCTCCTGGATGTCACCCATCATGTCTTGAAAATATGTTCAAGATGCTTGGGAGCAATGTAGTGGGATGGAGGTGAGAAAAGCCACACCTATTCCATTTGTATGTAAAAGAACTCTTTATGTACGTGTAGAAACCATAACTAGATCCCAAAGAATGAGTTATTTTGCAGAAGGATTTGTTCTGCCTCTTGAAAAGAACTCAAGATAAGAGAAGCATTGCTGAAAGTTTTGGACAAAGTGTGGAGAGCATCAGGAAGGGAAACCAGTTGAAATCTCCTTTACCATTCTCTTGCAAGCTGTTCCATAAACTAATTTTTACCACCACCCCTTCTGGCTTCAGCAATTCCACACCTGATCCTTGAAAGCAGCTGGTCTGGGGATTGGGTCATGCAGGGAGAAGGACAACGCAGCAAAAAAAAAATTCAGTGAATCAATCAGTGTCTCTCCCCCCCCCCTCTCAATTTAATGCAGTTGCATGTCTGAGATTGCAAGTGATTGTTTAAGATTTTGCTGCATGTATTAGTGAAAAGATTGCTCTGCTTCAAATAATTTATAGTCTAAAACTAGAATTCCAGAAGAGTTTATGGAGATGTCAGAACTATTGAACTAGGTTCATGCTTATGATCAACTTTAGGTGTTGTACTTGATGTCAAGCTTATTATATTACAGATAGTAATTACGGTAATTTAAATAAAATTGTTTTAAAAACTAGTTCTAGTGTCCTCTATCTGTGCAGATCTATGTTTGTGATAGGTAAATGTTTGCCTGTGCTTTTTTTTAAATGTAGAATTTGACTCTACAAAATGAAAACCAGTCCCTTAAAAAGAATATTTCAGCTCTTATCAAAACGGCAAGAGTAGAAATCAATCGCAAAGATGAAGAAATCAGTAATCTCCAGCGAAGGTACCAACATCTAATGCTAATTGCTTTTTTGTCAGAATATAATGTATTTTTGCAAATATTCAGCAAGGTCTGTAACTGGAAATAAAGTGAGAATGGAAGCGTGCTTCCTAAGTTTGTGGAGCGTGTTGTTTTTAATACCTTGCCTTTAATTAACATGGTGCTTTCCAAAAGATGAAAGGTCCCTGGTCCAAGAAGCTTACATGGGAGACAACAAAGGGAAGGAGGTGGTAAATGGGAAACAATATTCATTCCTTCTAGTTACATATGCTTAGACTTCTGTTTAGTAAGGTGGTACCAAAGGATTCTTGATAGTAGAAAGGTCTCCACAGGAAAAAAGTCTGCTTTGAGGAAGAAGTTTTAAAAAGCAAGGAAGTAAGCACCTTAGATCAGGGGTCCCCAACCCCTGGTCCGTGGCCTGTCTGGAAACGATCCGTGAAACCTGGTCGCCCCCCCAACGCAGTGCTGTGCAGCCTCACCGCCCCCCGTCTCTCCTTGCATGCCTCCACCACCACTCTCTGTTTTAAGGTAGAAGAAAGGGCAGTGAAGCACTGCCTTCCCTGGCTCCTTAAGGGCTGACACCCCCCCCCCCCCCGTGCTGATCTCAGCGGAAAAAACCTTTGTAGCAGTGGATAGCAACGTGCTGAAGAAATGGCCCTGCCCTTGCCTCCTCTCCACTTCCTTCCTGGGCTTGGGAAGGAAGTGGGGTGGCGACAATGGCGGCACCACTTTTTCAGCAGGTTGCTGTCCACTGCTGCAAAGGTTTTTCACACCAAGGTGGGCGGGGGGGCAGTCAGCCCTTAAGGGGCCGGGGAAGGCAGCGCTTCACCGCCCTTTCTTCTGCCTTAAAATGGTAGAAACGAAGGGTGGTGGAGGAGGCGTTGCGATGACAGACGGGGCAGGAAGGCTGCATGGCCGCGGAGGGGGTGGCGAGGAGGCTGCACGGCCACCAGGGGGAGGGAAGCTGCATGGCCACGGGGGGTGGTGGGAAGACTGCACGGCTGCGGGGGGGGTGACGGGGAGGCTGCATGGCGCCGCAGGGTGGTGGGGCCGAATTTGGTGCCCCCACCCTGCCAGCCCTGGCACCATGGTGGGTGGGCTGGTTCTAGTGCTGGCCTCGGCACCACAAAGGTTGGGGACCACTGCCTTAGATAATTAAGTAATTTTTATGAATGTATGCAGTGCTTTTTTTTTTTTTTAGAAAAAGCCCAGCAGAAGCTCATTTGCATATTATGCCTCACCGCCTGGCCTAGGAGCATGTGGCTGCCACATGGTGAGTCGGGCCAGCTGGAGCCCTGGCTAACTCAGGCAGAGCTCTGCTCCTGTGGGCTCCTGTGGAAAAAAAAGCCCTGATTGTATGTCTTCTGAGAAATTAACTTTTGTCAAAGTTTGGAGGGCTTTTTGAACGGGAATACTTGCACTTGCAGTAGGCTGAGCATGCTTGTATCAGTTGGTGCATCCAGTGTTTTAGCATAAAGACTGCTTCATTCGTAAACTGCTTTTCCTACAGTTGCTGAAGGGTTGCTGGATATGCAGTTCTTTGGTTTTAATATTAATAAAATCAGACTAGATTTAATATAAGAGCTAGACACAAAGAGATGCATCTTACAGATTAGAAAGGAACTGACTTTTGACTCTCTTCCCTGCCCATTGCAGCCCCTCAAAAATGTTTTGCTGGAATCTATGAAAGCATGGGGGACTGAAGCTAGAAAGAGAAATGGGCAGATGTCTCTCCTTTCACATATAATGTTGGAATGGTGTATGCTACATATTTCTGAAACTTCCTGGAATGCTATCTAGTGAAAATGGAGAATTTTAATAAAGTAAATAACAAATCTTGATACAATTTTAAACTATAGTACACTAAAATGTTGTCTTTATTAACAGGTTATTAGCATTTCCAGTTCATCAGAATGCCTACAAAAGAACATACTTTTCAGCACCAATTAATAATGCAAGGAACTTTGTAGGATTGGAAAAAAACAAACACAAAGATTTGTTTCCGGAGACCAATCCAAAGACAGATCCTAGGACTAAACCTGTCATTCCTAAAGGCATTCCTCACAGTTATCCATCATGTGATACAGAAAATCAGAAATTTAATTCAGAAAAAAGGAATACTCTGAATGTGCCAAGACCTCATCCTGAACTGCTTTACAGTGATGCTACTTCAAGGCTGACAGATGTTCTTTCTGACAAAGAAAAGGGGGCGAAAGAAATAAGAAATGATGACTATCATAGCAAGGAGAATGACTGCAGATACAAAAACAAAGGACACCAAAACAGTGGCAGCACGTGTAAAGACAATAAGAACTCAAAGCTCAAAAGTAGCCCCAGTTCAGAACAAAGAACTGATACATTTCCTTCCTCTCGGGAGAAACAACCTGTTAATGATCGATTGCCATCAAAAACTGAATGCTCTGGTAACGTTAAGAGTGAAAAGTCACAAAACATAAAGCAGAAGGATCTGAAAACAAAGACTAAAGATGAAAGCAGTAGCAGACAGAAAACCAGTTCTTCCGAAAGAACTCTTGAACAACAAAAACAGAAAAGTAATAACATTAGCAGTCCATCTGAAAAAATTCCAGGTTCTCAAAAATTAAGTCATGGCTATGTGGAAGACAAAAAGGTAAAAGACAGCAGTAACAGAAAAAACAGAGGAGCAAGTAATCATGAGTTCCAAAAAAGGAAACCGTCATCACCATCCCCTCCTACTTCTAACAAAAAACACAAATGCAGCTATTCCAAAGAAGAGAGCAGTAAACGTGAATCTGAAAGCATGTCTTCAAAATCCAAGAGACATCGAACTGAAGAAAAAAGGAAAAACAAGAGAGTGACTCTTGGAGAGAACAAGGATTTTCAAACTGAAAGAACAGATTCAAAGGAACTGTCACACAGAACAGCAAAAGTTGTAAATGAAGTTAAGGTCTACACTATAAGAGAACAAAACCAACCCTTTCCATCACAGGAAACTACCAAGGTAGCAGGTGGCTCAGAGGAGCAAAAGCCCACAAAAGGTAGAAAAGATGAAGACCAGTCCAAAAGCAAAGACCTAAAACTGAGTTTTATGCAGAAACTAAATTTAATTCTTTCCCCTGCAAAAAAGCAAACAGGTGAACTCAAACAAGTAGAACAACCCCCCAGTGGAGGTGATGGAGAAATTCCAAGTAAACTTATTAGTACAAGTGCAGCTAAGCAAAAAAGCCCACCATCAGTCCCAATCCCTGACAGTCCTGTTCCAGCCAATTCAAAACAAGTAGTTTCTATTTCAGAGATCAAAGTGGAAATGGGAACTGAGAGCCTACCAGAAATACTGAGCACAGAGCCATCTAAGGAAACATCAAACCTACAAAACACAGTGCAGTGTGAACTAGCTGATAATCTGCATGAAGCCAGTGATGATATTGGAGAAGCTGAGGAAACACTTAGGCTTCCTAGTATGGGAAGAGACAATCAAGACACACTTCCAGACAATAGTTTCAATGACTTAGAGATTATAAATTGCGTAGATTTTGATTCCTATAGCGTAATAGATGAAATTAGTGGAACAGATTCAGACTCGCTGATGGAGGTGGAAGACACTGGTAATTGTGAAATTAAAAAAGTTGTGGAGCATCCTGGTAAAGAAAACAACATTCCCAAACTTGTGTCACAGGATGTCAAGGAAGAACCCAAAGTATTGAGTAGAGATGTTTCTGTAACTGACCAAAACTCATGTAACTCGAAGCTGTGCTGTCTTGACCAAGGAAGCCACATAGAAAAGTTGTGTAATAAAGGAGTAAAATCTGCACCTCTAGCAAGAGATACAAACCCAGTCTCTGTTGATGATGATAATTCTGTACTGAGCATTGATCTCAATCACATGAGATGTATTCCGAAAGCAATCAGTCCACTTAATAGTCCAATACGACCCTTGGCTAAAACACTCAGAGGAGAAAGCACTTACACAGGACCTGTAAAAAGTTATAATATAGGTATGTTTATTATCTTATTTTTGCTTAACTTATCTGTGTTTGCTAAATGGTGGGTGGGGGGAACACTGTAAATAGAAGCCCTTTTTAGTCATTACATTTTATACCCCGCATACCGGAAGAATGTGTTACTTGCGATTCTCCCAATGCATGTGGAGATCTAAAGGTTCTAGCAATTTTGAAGCAGCAGGAGAAAAAGTGAGGTTTTCTTCAGTAGTTTTTTAGTTAAGCAGGTCTGATTTTTCTTTAGAATGATAGAGCTATCCAGAATCTGCAACTTTTACCATTCAACATACAAGGTAGTTAAATTTGAAGATTGTGACTAGAAGGCCTGGAGGGGGAAAGAAAAGTTCAAAGGGGAAAAGTTTCCCTCCTTCCCCCCCCCCCAGCCCTTTCCCCCAGTTTTTCCAATAGAAAAATTGGAAATTTTGACAGTCCCTCCCACCCCCAATCCCTTCATATAAATATTTTCCTTTTTTCAGTTAGTGAAATGCTTTTACAAACAGGGCAGAATGATGTAGACATATAAATCGAAGGTGCGGTTCTATATCTAGAAGGATGCCAGATTTTCATGAGAGAAGCCATGCAGGTAAAGTTGCCAGCTCTAAATTGGGGGAATATCTGGAGATCCTGGGGTTGGCACCTGAGGAGGGCAGGGCTTGGTAGGGGAAGGGCTTCAGTGGAATATAATGCCATAGAGTCCACTTTCCAAAGCAGCCATTTTCTCCAGGTGATCTGGTCTCTTTCAGCTGGAGATCAGTTGTAATCCTAGTTGTAATCCTAGGAGATCTCCAGCCAACATCTGGAGCTTGGCAACACTACATGCAGGACTCTCATGGCTTCTCAACAGTAGCTTGCCGTGTGTTGTCTTTTTGAACTAATGTGGTTGACCTTTTCACCTCTCCCTCAAACCAATGAGACATTAACCCACAGACTGGGTAAAAAGTGGCTTACTGCCCTGCCTTGCAGGAGGGAGAAAAAAAGATCAGAAGGAGGTGGGGCAGAAACTGGAAGGAAAACTGAAAGTTTGAGAACTTAGCTCTCTCTAACCAGATAGCAATAATTAAGGTACATCTGCTAAAATAGCATAGAGTGCATCAGCTTGCAGTTTACTCTCAAATTTTGAGATTATTTGCAATTTTGTGTGCATAAAACTAAGACATTAATAACTTTTAAATTGTATTGTAAATTCTGAGTAAGTTATAAATGATGCATTTTAGTTTAGGTTTGATAGGACAGAGAGTATTGCATATATTTTGGTTTTCCCCAAAATTTCTGGGTTTTTCCTATGGCTTCAGAATTTCCAGAATCTTCTCTGTGACCTGCCCCAAGCTACCCAATGAGGTTCTTAGATCAGCAGAGATTTGAACTTGGCTTTTTTTTACCTCCATAATATTATCAGCTGTTCTGTGTTAAGAATTATCTAGCACATAGATTTTAAGTTTATTTAGTTAAAATGAAATCACCGATCCCTGCCCCCCTCAGTGAGGCAAATCAAAATAATGTGATTAGGGATTAAGATGTAGGAGCGTTGGGCACACTAAGTACACTAACAGAGCACAACTTAGTTCTGAGAGATCGCAGTGCATGATTGCAGTTCCCAACAAGTTTATCCAAGTTGTCCCATCACACTGAATGAGACTGAGAATGACATCTAGCTCCCAAATCATTTGTAGATCTTTGAACTTCATAAACAAAAATGAATGTAGTGTAAGATTTACTTCCCAAGTGCCCAAATTTCTTTTTTTTTTATTAAGGTGTAGAATACAGCCCAATTTTGCTAAAATCCTTAGCCACTAACTGTCTGCTTCAGAGTGACCTCGCTGAAGTTAGTGGGACTGTTTCAGAAGGACATTGCTTGAGGATTACTAATTAAGTTCAATGCATGAAAGCCAACTATTTGACTTTAATTGTCAGTGAAATTTGTTCTGAGTCTTGCTGCTGTTGGATGCTGTGAATACTTAAGCTGTCCTGTTTCTCTTAGATGTAATGCCTGAAAATGCAGCTGGCTGTCCTACAAGAAGCTTGTCCAGTGAACTCAACAAAGAAAATCAGAAGCCATTTGGCACAGATCCCCAAGTCTTAGAGATAGAATCTCAACTGAACGTGTCTTCAGATGAATTAGAAGAAGGTGAAATTGTAAGTGATGATGATAATCTTAATGGTGAAAGAAACTATGAATCCAATAAAAAACCAAGAGGAAAACCATCTTCTGAAAAATCCAGTTTGATCAATACTTCACACAACCAGAAGCCAAAGACCATATCTTACAATGGAGACAAAGAAAAAATGGCTTCTGGAAAAAACAGTAAAGAAAAACACAGAACTGGAGCCATGAGGCCCTCTAAAGAAACAAAGAAAAACAAAGCTGTGAAAACTGACTGTCTTGAAAAAATAGTTAAAATTATTGCTGAGCCTTCTACTGTTCATGAATTTATGCAGATGCTAAAGGCTATAAGGAAGCAAGTACGTAAAAACTACATGAAGTTTAAAGTACAGTTTCCAATACAGCATTTTCATAGGATTATAGATTCAGCAATTTCAAATTTTACATCTCTAGTAAATTACCTTAACTTCTCTAAAATGTCTAAATCAAATGAGACCTTAAAGCTGAATCTCTGCGAAGTTATAGAATCCAGGCTTAAGCGAATTAAAAGGAATGTTGCAATAGATCATCTCTTTGAACAACAACAATCAGATATGAAGAAAAAGTTATGGAAACTTGTGGATGAGCAGCTTGATAACCTGTTCGACAAAATAAAGAAAATTTTCCTGAAACTGTGCAATTTAATAAATACTGGTGATGAGAATGGCGATGGTAAACCTAATAAAAGAATTAAAGAGAGCCCTAAATGCCTTATAGGTCGTAAAACTGATGAACAAAACCCAAAGAAACGATCTTTAAATGTTGGAACTCAAAAGACTGAAGAATGTGTTCTTCCAAAGCCTGTAGGGGGCAACCAGCTGTCCAGAAGAAATCCCCATAACACAAATAAAATGGATGCACAAAAAAATATGGTTACAAAATGTACAAATTCCTATACAAATAATGCAAAATGGTCTCAGACTAGGGTTGAGCTTGTCAAGGAAAAATCTACACAGGATATTGAATCAGCCTTGAAAACTGGAAAGCATGAAAAGGAAGGGTCACAGGTGGCTGAAAACTCTCAGAAGTCTGATGTTAGCTGTGGACCTCTTACAGAACAACAAATGTCTGGCCTAACATTTAACCTGGTGAATGATGCTCAAATGGGTGAGATGTTCAAAAGTTTGTTACAAGGGTCTGATTTTTCAGAAAAGAACGATGACTTTATGAATGAAAATCAGTGGGAATTCAGGACACCAGAAAAACACCTTCTTAGTGGACAGAACTGTGGAAACGATACTGTGTATGAGGCTGAAGAATCATTTCCAAAAGAGACCCGAATAGAGTCAGGGGTACTAGATGGCATTAAATGGCCTGTAGTTTCACCTGAAAGAGACTCAACTTTTTTAACTAGACTTCCAATGCCTGTTGATCCAGATATTCTAGATGAAAACTGTATGTTTGACATTCCTTCTAGCCCAGCTTTGAAGAAAAGCGAGGCATGCATTTTGGAAAAACCAAAATCACTTGTGTCTTCTATTCTACTTGAAGACCTCGCAGTATCATTGACTATTCCCTCTCCTTTGAAGTCAGATGCTCATCTTAGTTTCTTGAAGCCTGACACGTTTGGATCAGTTCCTGAGGATGTTCTGAGTGCACACTTCAGTGAAGATGCCCATCTTGAAGAAGAGGATGCTTCAGAACAAGATATTCATTTGGCTTTGGAATCTGACAACTCAAGCAGTAAATCCAGCTGCTCTTCTTCATGGCCAAACATGCCGGCTGCTCCAGGATTTCAGTGTTGCACAAGCCTGCCAATGCAGGCAGTAATAATGGAGAAATCAAATGATCACTTCATTGTTAAGATAAGGCGTGCCGTACCATCTACCTCACCACTCCTTGATAAGGCATCTCTAACAAATGATCCCATTGCTTCTTTTATTGAGAAAGGGAATGATGAAAGTGTGTCTGAAGAAAAAATAGATACTTTGAATCCCAAAGGCCTTCCATTGGAAGAAGTGGCAGTACCTAAGGAACAGAACAATATTACTGACTCTGGGGATAAGATGCATGATAATATTGGAAAAGAGCATGTTCCTAGTTCATTTGAGACTATGAAGGAACTGCCTGTCTATCATGAAAACAATCAGCAGGTTCAAGATATATCTGAATCCCAACAGGAATCTAATCCTAGTGCTTCTGACAACATGCTTGAATCTGCAAAGGATCTGCTTAGTAATGACAGACAAGAGCAAGATGGTAACATGCCGGAGCCTCTTCATGAGCTGCCTAGCAATACAAGTCAGCCTCAAGGCACTGATTTGATTGAACTCCATCAAGTACTGCATAATAGTGCTGACCCAGAGGAAGCCTCTGGTGTACCTGATCCACCTAAAGAAGTGGGGAAATCCTCTAGCCCTTTAGTGTCTTTTACAGAACCCTCAAATAAAACTTGCTATGGTGAAGACATACCAAATGTCTTCAAGCTACCTCAGACACACTCATTGAAGACGGTTCAAAAAAGAGAAGTATCCTGTGCTACGGCAGAACAGCTTCCAGTTAGCACTTCAGTAGTTCCACTTGTAGATATATTTTCCTCTGAGGGCCAGTTTGCTATAGGTGTAGACTTGACAAATGAGTATCCTATGGAAAATGAGGTTGATTCATGGGATCTTACAGCAGAATCTTCTTTAAATGCTGGAATTAGGTTACATAAAGAGGATCATGAACCAGTGGGCCACTGTACAGCAGGTGATCTGTTGAAGAATGATGCTGATGCAGTTACAAATTCAATAGCAGAGTTGCCTGACAAGTCAGCTGCAGATGAGAATTTTGAAAGAAAAGCAGCTTTAAACATTGGTAGTCTGATCCCTGCCAAAGAAAGCAAAAAAAGAAAAAGGGAGATTGAAGAAACATCTAGCATAAAAATACAAAGAAAGAGCACTGAACTGTCTTGTAAAAAGAATGGCACAAGTAGCAAAAAATCTAAAGAAAGTATGCCGGTAGCCAAGAGTTCATCCAGTAAAAAAGCTTCACCAATTAGGGACAAAGATTCTTTGCCATCAACATCTTCTGTGTCACCATCAAGTCTATATGCCAAAAACGTCATTAAAAAGAAAGGAGAAGTCGTAATTTCTTGGACAAGGTGAGAATATCAGAAGTGAACTGAGGTTAGAAGTATAGATTAGGTAGAAATTCAGTTATGTATTCCTCCCCCCTGTGGCATGGCCATTTAACACTTCTAATTTCTCCACTCAGCCTCTCCAAAGTTTGGTCTGAATGAACTGGAATGACTGTGTAGTCTGCACTTACCGCTAAGACTGAGTTTTGTGATTGCAGACTTCTCAGTTATATGGTTGCTGAGTTTTGTGATTGCAGACTTCTCAGTTATCTGGTTGAGAGTGGTGATTACAGAAATGGAAAGGAACATGATGAAACTGGGGTGAGGCAGAAAATAAGTTTGTGCATAAGGAGATAGTGAATGGTTTTGTTTAGAAGGATGAAATGTAGGTGTGGGGTTGGCCAGGGTGATTATTGCAGAAGGGAGTGTTGTGGCTCTATTATGGTATGTTTTGGAGGTGACAAATTCAGCATTTTCTATGTTAACATTGTCTGATATTGGACCCAGCAGTTCATTTAGGTGCACACACAGGGAGCCATCTTACATTTTTCCTTGACAAGTAAATCAGATCACCATTCTGATTCTTTTAACAACTGTAACCGTTGCATATAACAACGAGCCCTTTCTGCTCCATGAACAATATCTACTTCCTCATCCTGAAGAGGATTCAATAATTTCATGTAATTTGTGATTGGGCCATCCCAGACCACAATGGGGTAGCTAAAATGTTTGATATTGCCTCAAGATGTATGTATGATCCTGAGCTTATTATTCTGTTCACTTACTGGGAATCGCTGCAGTATAATTAGGAAGTATAAGTTGATACTGTGTGTTTGCCAGTGCTGTTTTGAAAGTGTAAAAATTCTTTAAGCAAATGAAGCCAAAGATCAAGCATATTTTTGTTTTACAGAATTAAAGAAACTGATCTCAAAAAGAGCCCATCTATGTTGGCAGTGCTCTAATTTTGATTAGTTGAAGAACTTGGATCCTGTTTTAAATATCTATGGACTGTAAACTAGTTTGAACTGTTAACATGAGTAAATGGATAGAAACTGGTTTTGTACCAAATATCCAAAAGTGTTCAGAGACTGAAATTAACCCCCTGTTGTTTTCCTTTATAGAAATGATGACAGAGAGATTTTATTAGAATGTCAGGAAAAGGGACCTTCAGAAAAAACATTTTCTTCTGTTGCTGCCAGGCTAAATAAAAGTTCAAATCAGGTATGTATTTGGGAAAACAAATTGTATCAATCTGCCTCACAACATACACTTGTGTGTGGTTGAAAGAAAACAATAGATAAATTAAGCTACTGTATCCCAACAAGCCTCTTGGAAGTTAATCCTGTATTGAGTTCCTAAAGTGCACCACTGTGGAGTTTTACTCTTTGGGGATTATAATTATGATTGTTAATTTCTCTTCTGGGCTAGTGATATTATTAGTATTGGTCTTGAACTTGTATTTTGGGGTTTCTGTTTTAAACCAGATTTTTATTGATTTTACTGTGGGTGAGCTATATTTTATGTATTCTGTTTTTATCACTTCTGGGAGTCTATAGAGTGCAGAAGGAAGCAAGATGCAAATTCTTAAAATAACAATGAATTCATTTATGAATTCATAACAACAATAGCATAATGCATTCATTTGTGAATTGCATGAATTCCTGTAAGACTCCTTTTGTGTGCTATTTTTTGTTTCTTATGGGACTATCTGTATTTTGAATAGTGTCTTGTGGAATGATGAAGTTTGAAATGGTTGAATTTCTTTAGTTCGAAGGAGCGCAAAATAGTTTAAAAGTCTGTATCCTAGATCTTCATAGGCAGTATTTTCCTAGATCCTAGATCTTCATAGGCATAGGAGAGCCAGTTTGGTGTCGTGGTTAAGTGTGCGGACTCTTATCTGGGAGAACCGGGTTTGATTCCCCACTCCTCCACTTGCACCTGCTGGAATGGCCTTGGGTCAGCCATAGCCCTGGCAGAGGTTGTCCTTAAAAGGGCAGCTGCTGTGAGAGCCCTCTCCAGCCCCACCCACCTCACAGGGTGTCTGTTGTGGGGGAGGAAGGTAAAAGAGATTGTGAGCCGCTCTGAGACTCTTCGGAGTGGAGGGCGGGATATAAATCCAATATCATCTTCTTCTATTTTGGATACTGCTTGGCCTCATCTTTTAGACCAGGGGTGTCAAACATGCGGCCTGGGGGCCAAATCAGGCCCCCAGAGGTCTTCAATCAGGCCCCTGAGCAACTGGCTGTCATCTCCTTTCCTTTCCCTCTCTCTTGCTTCCTTCTGCATCACAGTTTGCTTTGCCAAGCTTGCTCAATTGCACAGGAACTACAGAGCAAAGCCTCTGTTTTCTCCATTAGCTGAGGCTCCTCCCCTTGGGGAGGAAGGGGGGGAAGGAGAGCTTGCTTTGCTAGGCTCTCTTAATTGCACAACAGAGCTACTGAGCCAAGCCTCTCTTTCTTCTACTGGCTTAGGCTCTTCCCTCTCCTGGTCCCCTGGGGATGGAAGGAAAGAGCCAGAGCTTCCTTTGCCCAATTTCCTGGATCCCATGGGAGAAATACAAAGAAAGCACCTTTAAGACCAACAAGTACTAATATTTTAATATGTTTTATTTTAAGTTTTTTTTTAAAAAACCTTTAATTGTGTTTGCCTGTGTCCTTTATAAAGTTTATATCTCAGCTACCTAATCTTAAATAGGTATGGCCTGGCCTGGCCTGGCCCGGCCCGACAAGGTGTCATTTATGCTTGATCCGGCCCTTACAACAATTGAGTTCAACACTCCTGTTTTAGGCTGTCTTACGATGTTGGCATGAACCAGTAAATAGTCAGGATTTAATAGCAGGTAGAACATACTGTTGTATCTGCTGAGAATAGCTGTCTGCTGGAGACATGGCCAAGAGTAAAAACGTTTCATTCTTTGCTCAGAGGCATTATACAAGGGCATTATAACTCCTTTTTAATTAACACTTTGGAATCCCAACAGAATTCCCTGCACAGCCAGTGTGTTCTAGTCTCTGTAGCCTGAAGTTTCAGTGGAATGTAGGAGAGAAGAGGGTTTCAGAGGCTCATTCAGCTAGGTTTGTTGGGTGACCCTAGACATCTGCTGTTAAATAATTTAATATTTAATATTATTAAAGTAGATAAAACTAAAACTCATCTGTTCAGATCTCCTTTCACATAAAAAAACTCAGCAACAGCCGCAGAGGCTAGATGTCAGTTCAGCTACTCTCCAAATCTAATCAGACTAATAAAACAAAAAGCAAGTCAATGGCAACACTGAAGCTATGCCACAGAACATGGGGGGGGGGGGGGGGGAGAAAACTGAGCCCCGTGATGCAGAGTGGTAAAGCTGCAGTACTGCAGTGCTCATGACTTGAGTTCGATCCCGGCGGGAGCTGGGTTTCAGGTAGCCGGCTTGAAGTTGACTCAGTCTTCCATCCTTCCGAGGTTGGTAAAATGAGTACCCAGCTTGCTGGGGGGGGGGGGGGGGGGGGAAGTGTAGATAACTGGGGAAGGCAATGGCAAACCACCCCGTAAAAAGTGCCGTGAAAACGTTGTGAAAGCAATGTCTCCCCAGAGTCGGAAGTGACTGGTGCTTGCACAGGGGACTACGTTTACCTTTTTAAAGATGAATTATACTAAGCTGATCCTGAACATCTGTTCAGCTGGGCTAAATGCTCAGGCTTACCAAGGGCAACCATTCCCCAGCCTACAAACAAGTTTCAAACAGCAAACAAACTACAAATGATAAACCCAAGCAGAAAAAGAGGAACCCAATTAAAACTTGATAGAAAACTACTGCTACTGAAAACAAAAACTAAAATAAAAGGAGTTCTTCCCAGAGCACAGCTGTGCTGCTGCCCAGCCTGGAATTAGAACCCTCAAAAATCTGTTCCCCCAATCTCTTTACTTCAGTAGACAAACTTGCAACTGAATGGTAGCATATCAAAATTTCTATTAGAGCTTTATTTCTTTGTGATGAGACTGAAATGTATTTAGTGCAACATTTGGTTTTTCAAGGATTAAAATGCTCCCTTTCTTTCCACAGGTTGAAGAAAGATTCAAACAGTTAGTGAAGCTGTTCAATATGTCGCATTGCAGTTAGCAACTGTGCTGTTACTGATGATGGACTTCTATGAGTGTTTCTGCACCATGTGTGTGTATGAGAGAGATCTAAGTCAGAATATCTGCCTGTTGCTTATCTTGGCACTTATATTTTCTATGCTCTATTTTATACCATTCATCACCTTAGAAGATGCCAGAGAACTCATAACACGTAGCTACACTTCCAGGAGTAGTCATATTAATATATAAGTGGCAGTTAAGCAGCAGGCTCATGTTTCAGAAAGCACGAGCGCTGTGAAGTTTTGCAGTGAATTCTGTAAACCCCTTTGTTCGTTATGGTATAAATATGTTGGAAGTTTTGTAAAGTATATTTTGGTGGTAGTATAGCAGCCTTTCCAAGTTGCCGCTGCTGAAGACAACAGATGTACACAGAGATGGGTTTCAGAGGCTGACTTTGTTACTTTTTGCTAACTTAAAACAGCTTCTTTTAAAAGTGCATCTGCAGTGTGCTTCGGCATATGCGTTCAGGGTGCAGTATGAATTTGTGCCTTAGGTAATTTAACCAATCTTACAATACAGTACTGATTAGTAAAATCCAGAGAATGCAAAGTGTGGGTTATCCAAAACAAGTCTCAATCTGCAATTTCTTCTGGATAGAAAGATTCAATGTGTAAGATCTCTGCGTTCTGATCCAGCTGCCTGGAATTCTTTCACAGAGCCCTCTGCAGAAGCAGCAGTTGGCCATATCAGCTGGGATTGATAAAACAGCGTGGATTTTATTCCTTTCCAAACACTTCCTTGGTATATCTTCTGAAATAGTTTTATGTGATCAGGGCCTTGATATATTCATTGTCTCAAGTGTAATAACTACTGGGATATCTTGGCAGCTATCTCCGAGGACTGCCTTGTGCACAGCAGCAAAAATCCTAATTTCATCTGTAGTCTTACTTCAGAAAGGACAAGGTCCTGTATGAATGTAAGAGCTCAGCATATTTCTTAGAGTGACTTACCAGCATTCTGATCTGGATTCTCTTTTTGGGGGGAGCAGGGGTTGTAAATTGTAAAATTTTAAATGTTTACACTGTTGTAAATACGTGTACAGGATGCTATAGTGTGTAAAATACATTGTTTATATGGTTTGTTTACCTACAAATTTTGACACATAAAATAAGTTTTATTTTGTATAAACCAAACATTGCATATTGAAATACAAGTCTGAAACTTTGTAAAATGAATGCACTTAATATTAATTAAAAGTTGACTCGTTGTTTTTATACCATTTTTTGTAAAGTTATTGTTCTGTAACAAGCACAATTGCATTTGTGCCCTATGCTGTGTGTAAATATACAGTCTTGTTCTGGTGCTAACCCAGCATTTGAAGTATGTGCCACTAAAATCACAGAGAACCTGTCAGCTGAAAGCGCTGAGCATCTGTACATGTGGTCTAGGTATAAAAAAGGATTCTGTGTACACAGCACCATGTGCTGATCATGGGTTCTTTCCTGTGCCTTTTGAAGGTACTTTTTTATTCATGTGAAGTACAACCTGATCTGTTGCTTGTACAGGTGATTCTTACTGGACGTCAGAGCTTGAAACACTAACCAGCAAGACCATGTGGATGGGTGGGCTCCTGGATCTTACATAAATCGCTCTAGCTTTTTGCTGTATTATTGCTGTATTATGACTGTGAGCCACCCAGAGTCCGCATGGAGTGGGCGGCATATAAATTTAAAGTAAGTAAATAAATAGCTGCCATCACCACCTGTGGCTTCCTGACACAACCCTCTTTCCTTTTCATCCCCTGTTAAGATGAGATCAATCAACAGCATGCAGTTTCCACTGTTCATTACCTTCCCAGCAGCCGTTTCAGCTTTGCTTTCTGGCAAGGAGTTGTGCTGCTCCTGCCTTAGGAAAAAGCTGCCACTGGTATCCTCCCTAAAAAACATTAGCTAGTCATTTGTATATTCATCTATATCCCCTTCCTTTCTCCACAACAGGGATCCAAAGCAGCTTGTACCATTCTGTCCTTACAGCAATCCTGTAAGGTAGGCTGGGCTAATAGTGTGACTGGCCCAGGATCCTGCAGCAGGCTTACATGATGTTATGCTTCATGTTCATTTCTTCTAAAGGCAAAATTCCTGTTATATTAGAATTTCATGTAAAGAAGCTTCTCTTGCTATGCCATGGTTATCCATCAAGGGCCACTGTGCAAAGATGTAGGTAGTGGAGGTGGGAGTTCAGGAGGGGTGTCTGATTTCAGTGAACTTAGCCTGTACTGGCATTTGCCAGAGAAGGGGAAAGTAGACACTAGCTCAAAGAAAAGGCATCCATACAGAAAATGGGTCATGGGTTCAAATTCCAACCAGGGCAGTTATAGCAAAAGAGCACAGCACATTTTTAGCTAACAGCAAAAAGGATGGCACTGTATTAGAACTCTGCACGGCATTCTTATTGTCCCCCTCCCCCTAGTTCCCACATGATGGGTTCACCCCTTTGGGAAGCAGTAACCATTGAACAAATAGATCCAGGTGGGAAGCTTTGTTGGTCTGCAGCAGTAGAACAATGTATAAATCCTGTGGCACCTTTAAGACTAACAAAAGTTTTATTCTGGGTGCTATTGTAGTAAGCTTTTGTGTGCGCACACACTTCTTCAGATACATTGAAATTAAAGTTACCAGTGAACTTCTGAAATATTTATTTGCTTCACTGTTTCTCCTCCCCCTGAATTAAATCCAAACAAAAGGTGATCACATAAACTTAGCTTGTTACTCCTATTTGCATCTGTTAAAACATCTTCATTATGTTGTAATTTGCTGTTATACTTATATGCACGGACTGCTAACTTCCATGTCAATGTATCTGAGAAAGTTTGTGTGCACATGAAAGCTCATACTTTGAATAAAACTTTGTTGGTCTAAAGGTGCCACTGGACTCAAACGTCATTGAGCAAACATTTATCCACTTTGAAGCAAACTGGTTGTAAGGGCTCTGAACACATCCATGGTAGTCATGTGCAGCAACAGTTTTTGTTCTCTTTCCCTGGGTGCTAGTGCAGACTGCTATTTTGTTTAAGAAGTGCTCTTGATAGTTCTCATTACCAAGAAACCCATCCCATATGTTCTGGAATAATCATGTGATAAAGCCAGAGAAATACACCTTATGCTTTTATCATATTTGAGTATGATAGTCATGACTGGGATTTACATAGCGCTTTGGGGGACTATGATTGGCTGCGGTAGTGTAAGTTGCGTGAAGACTTGGAGAAATGGTGGGTCGGGAGCAGGGAACTTGTATTTCTACTCTCTATGGAGTTTTTAGGACTTATAAAAATATATGCTTAAGCTGTTGTCTGGCTGGCTGGAGATGACGTGATTAGGAGGTTTAGGATGCTAACGTAGCCTCAGTTCTCCCATGATAAGCCCCTGAAACTGTTGATTTCAGTTTATCCACTGATGCCTAAGAACATAAGAAGCCATGTTAGATCAGGCCAATGGCCCATCCAGTCCAACACTCTGTCACACAGTGGCCAATATGTGTGTGTATATACATATGACACTAAATTGTTCAGGGTGTTGAGAACCAGAGAGGATTGTGAGGCACTCCAAAGGGATCTGTTGAGGCTGGGTGAGTGGGCGTCAACGTGGCCGATGAGGTTGAATGTGGCCAAGTGCAAAGTAATGCATATTGGGGCCAATATATATATACATATATACACACACACATATATATATATACTGTGACTAATAGCCACTGATGGACCTCTGCTCCATATTTTTATCCAATCCTGGGCAGCATATAAATTTAAGTAAGTAGCCACCACCACCTCATGTGGCAGTTAATTCCACATGTTAATCACCCTTTGGGTGAAGAAGTACTTCCTTTTATCTGTTTTAACCTGATTGCTCAGCAATTTCATTGAATGCCCACAAGTTCTTGTATTGTAAGAAAGGGAGAAAAGTACTTCTTTCTCTACCTTCTCCATCCCATGCATAATCTTGTAAACCTCTATCATGTCACCCCGCAGTCGCAGTCGACGTTTCTCCAAGCTAAACAGCCCCAAGCGTTTTAACCTTTCTTCATAGGGAAAGTGTTTCAAACCTTTAATCATTCTAGTTGCCCTTTTCTGCACTTTTTCCAATGCTATAATATCCTTTTTGAGGTATGGTGCCCAGAATTGTACACAGTATTTCAAATGAGACTGCACCATCAATTTATACAGGGGCATTATGATACTGGCTGATTTGTTTTCAATTCCCTTCCTAATAATTCCCAGCATGGTATTGGCCTTTTTTATTGCAATCACACACTGTCTTGACATTTTCAGTTAGTTATCTACCACGACCCCAAGATCTCTCTATTGGTCAGTCTCTGCCAGTTCACACCCCATCAACTTGTATTTGTAGCTGGGATTCTTGGCCCCAATGTGCAATCCTCTCTGGTTCTCACCACCCTGAACAATTTAGTGTCATCTGCAAACTTGGCCACTTCACTTCTTACTCCCAACTCCAAATCATTAATGAACAAGTTAAAGAGCATTGGACCCAATACTGAGCCCTGTGGCACCCCACTGCTTACCGTCCTCCACTGTGAAGACTGCCCATTTATACTCACTCTCTGCTTCCTATTAATTAGCCAGTTTTTGATCCACAAGAGGACCTGTCCTTTTACTCCATGACTCTCGAGCTTACTAAGGAGCCTTTGATGAGGAACTTTATCAAAAGCTTTCTGGAAGTCAAGGTAAACAACATCTATTGGGTCCCCTTTGTCCACATTTGTTCACCCCCTCAAAGAACTGTAACAGGTTAGTGAGGCAAGATCTTCCCTTACAGAACCCATGCCTACACAAGTGAGGCATAGAATGGGGTCCAGCACGTGAGAACGACAAATTATTTCTATTCATTTCATCCTTAATTGGTACTGTGGGTGGTTTTCCCTATTGTAGTCAAAATAGCTAAGATGATGGTATTTCCAGTTATTGCTTCTGTTGTCAATTGGTCAGTTCATATACATTTAAGCATGGCATATAATTTTATTTTTACTTTTGTACTTCATGGTTTCTTCATTATTGTTTTTATTTTTTCTTAGTGAACTGCCTAAGCAAGCTACAGGAAAGCTGGCCTATGTTTTCTAATAACTCACTTCACGTTTTCTTCCTGTGTATCCATGGGTTTGAGTATGTAGGTGTGAGATAACAGTTCATGAAAGTGAAGTCCACAAAAATCTGTTAGGCCATACTTCAGGATGCTCTATTGTTTATTGGTTAATAGTCGCCTTTTTCAAAGCTGATTTTGCTGATAACAGCTGTTCTTTTCCGATTGCTCACTCTGGAGTCTGGACTAAACCTACAGATGTCAATTGTGACTACTTAGTAAGCAAGCATTCATATAATTATGGCTCAGTAACCTTTTGATACTCTCTCTTTCCTAATGCCCATCGATTTTCAATCAACTGGAGAGCAGATCTTCAAAGTATTCCACTGCTGCAAGCCCTACTGAACGGTGGATTAACGGGAAGCCAATGACCATCACAGCCTTAGGGTACCATGTACTTAAGACTGCAGTTATACAAATTACTTGAAAATTTTTAATATGCATTCTCTCTCTACTTCTCACCAAATGATAAGCAGTGATAAAGTAATACAGTTGACTTTGTGGCCCTATCCCACCCCCCACCCCCCATTAGTAGCTGTACAAACAGCACTAAAAAGGAGAGCTTGATTCTGGGCCAGGGAGGGAGACACAGTATTTCAAATGAGACTGCACCATCAATTTATACAGGGGCATTATGATTCTGGGCCAGGGAGGGAGACATCAAAGAAATCTTTATTACTGTTGGCCTTGGTTTATATCACATTGTGGGACAAGAAGAAGTTCTGCTTAAACAACAGAGGAAAAGGAAATATGGGAAAATGGATTTCTTATTTTGAATCCAGTTTATCCTGGCAGCCTGATCAATCTCCTCCTCCCCTGAGCATCTACCAATCTGTCTGTCCCACTAGGCAATAGACTATGAAATCGGACATGACCGATTGATCAGAAAGCATTGATTCACTCAAAAACTAATGGAATGTAAAGAAAACATAATCCTGAGCTCTGTGAAGAGGCTATTTACTCATTTTGCAAAAATAAACACATTTAACCAGTTGGTTTAGCAAGAAAGTTTAAAATGTTTGGAGCCAAATGAAATTAGCAGTGCCATTACAAAGCAATGAAGTGTGTAAGGAACCTTTGGGAATGGCTTGGTAGGAAACCACTGATGGAAATAATTGCACGATAATTCTGGCCAGAGGCTTTGTCCTGTTACCAGCCAGTCAATCAGCCTTTGCCTGCGTACTCTGGACTCGCTGAGTCTCCCATTCACAGAACTATGAATTATATTCATTGTCTCGATGGTATAATATCTTGGAGTTTGCTGTACCAAAAACAAAAAAGAAGCTAACATTTAAGGATGGGCTATATATTATCAATTTGCAGAACTTGATCTGTTTATAATATTCCAGCGAGAGAATTACTATAAGGTAAGCAGTAGAACAATATCTGAATTCATTTCTAAGTAAAATCTATGGTGGTGATGATGTTTTATTATAAATTCATTTTTTAAAAATAGTTACAGCAATGTTAGCATAAGTTCCCCTTCTGTGAGAACATTTTTAATCTTTTATTTTCTTAATCATCTCTTTCCTAGATGTTTTACTTGGAGTATCATTTTTATTTTAGGTCTTACAGTCTGACCATAAAGATGTTTTGTTGAGTTCCATTTATTTCAATTAAACTTATTTCCATACAATTTTGTCCCAGTTAGCTGCATTACCTAGAAATAAAAAAGGGATGTAGAAACACATGTATCGCTTGGTAGTTCTGTGACTGAAAAACACTGGCCTACTTGAGCAGTGGAGGAACACAGGTGACCTAGCTTCTGTGGTAAGGAAATACTTCTTCCGACACCATATATGTTACCTAGCAGAATTCACTATCACATGGTGCAGTGTTGACTATTAACAAATGGCATCAACAAGAGATCAGGCAAATTCCTGAAAAATAATTCCATTAAGAGTTATTAGCCATGATAGGTAGAACTTCCATGCACAGGAGCTGCACACCTTAAGAGTATCCAAGACTAAAAACAGATAGCAGGTAATGGCTATCAGTTTACTGTTGCAATGTTGAATTTTGATTTATTAAACTACTGCTGTTAAGGGAATAAGGGATTAGATGAAAACCCATCAATGAACCATCAGACCCTTCATTTAGGTGGCCTTCTTCAACTCTCTTAAAGCACTCATTCCTTGCTCTTAAAATTTGTTTAGGAACCAGACTTTATTTCATTTTTGTTTTTCTACATAAGCAGTGCAATCTTTTAAAAATAAAATCATATCACTTTCCTTGAAATTATATAGGAAGACAGCTAATGATGAAAACTTGCTGTACGTTGTAGTAAATCCCGTGACGGCAGAAATACAGGAAATCCATTACTGGTTTCACCTCTGGAAATTTCCAGATAGAATGAGTGTTGCGATTTCCCCCCATGTATTCTTTTTCTGTGCTCGGTTTACTTCAGATCCTGCACAGCTCAAAATGTAGGGAGCATCTGAACATCATATGAAAGAGCATCAGCTGCAACAATTTCAACTGCAAGGCTATCTAAACTATCAGTAGTCTGCCCGGCATGACAGGCAGAGTGGCTCAGTAGTCTTAATTCTGCAGAAAATGCCACTAGACTTGAACTCTGTTCTGCTGCTTCAGACAACATGGCTACCCAACTGAACCTCTCTTAATTCTGCAGGGTTTTCAAGGGGAATAGGGAGCAAGAGTCTGTGCTTATTTTTGCATTTGCCTGCCAGAGGATAAGAAGAGTCTGAGTCCCTAGAACGCAATTTAGTCTGAATACGGCTTCAATATCAATTAACACACATTTCTAGATTTTGTTGCTTTCCATTGCACAGACAATGGAGGTTTAAAAGAAATGGCCGCTTTCCTATCTTCTCTGGATTCCAACATGACATTCAAAACTCTGGCTGCAGCTCCATCTGACTTCTTTACACATTGCAGGTTTGTTCATTTTTAAAAGAGATAGTAAAGTAACTTACAGAATCTACACATGTTGCCAACATGTAGTAGGCTGAAACTAATGCATAAGCAAAGCAAACACCACTTTCTTCACTTGCTTTGCCCAAATCAGTTGGAGCAGATAGCTTTAAGATCTCTTTCCAATCTCTGGTTCTCTCCCACAGCAGCATAGCAGTATGTACAGTTATGGCACTGCTTTTTGTTTGGAAGCCATGTGTTTTGGAATAAGGATAATTTCAAGAGCAAATCTTGGTACCCCCTCCCACAGAACACCTTTCAAATTGGACAACCAGTGAGAAGGTAATATATCGTATATTGGGATTCCACACACACAAACACCCCAGCAATGGATGCTAGTTTCCCCAATCAGCAGATTCAGGAAGTCCAGAAAAGCCTGCCTACATGTTGCAACCTAAGAAGCAAAGACGATAATTGAAGCACTTTCAAAATTAGCCCTTTGTGCCCTGACCAAGATAGGCTAGGCAAACCTGATTTTGGAAGCTAAGCAGGATCGACTCTGGCAAGTACTTGGATGGGAGACCTCCTTGGAATACCAGAGCTGAGAGGGAAGGGCAGGCTTTATATAGTCACCTCTCTGCATATGCTCCAGGTCACCAGTAGAGGTCAGACACCAGAAGTTGCCATGACTTCCAGACATGCACACACACACACACACACACAAATTTAAAAATAGCCCTTTGTGAGTCCTGTTTCAGTGTGCTTTGAACATATAAAGGTCTAATTTTGTAAGGGACTTCTATTATTTTGTTTCATTTCTGTGTTGAAACAGCTCTTGCCATGAAACTTACCAAGTGACCTCTCAGGCCTTGTCAGCCTGTCCTAACTCACAAAGTTGTGAGAATTAAAACAGAGGCACTGAGAACAACAAAAGCCATTCTGAAATCCTTGGAGGCCTCATTTGCAAAGACATGGCAGCACAAAAATGATTTTTCCTCTGGTAAGAGTAGGGTTGCCAGGTCTGGGCTGGAAAATACCTGGAGACTTTGGGGTAGATCTGGGACAGGGTGGGGTTTGGGAAGGGGAGGGGCCTCAGCATGGTACAATGCCATAGAGTCCACCCTTCAAAACAGCCATTTTCTCCAGGAGAGTTAATATTTGCCAGCTGGAGATCAGTTGTAAAAACGGGAGATCTCCAGGCCCTACTTGGAGGGTGGCAACGCTAGGAGTCAAGTGTCATGTCCACATGTTCTTCCTGGTGTTCCACAATACTAGAATAGCTACTGAGAAGGCTGGGCATTCTAACTTTTGGTTGCTTCTTGCTGGTTACCACATGAAACTTCCTGTATACAAATCTTCTTTGGTATATGTTCAGAACAGCACAGAGACCTGGATTTGGGGTAGCCTCTTTAAGTGGGTTTAACACTTGAAATCCCAGCCACAGCTGTGTTGTCTCTTCCAGCTACATTAGGAAACATTATCTGGGAAATTCTTTCAGGTTATGCTGCTTTTATTATAAACTCCTGTGATGATGGGTTTCCTTCCTTTCTTTTAATCAGTAGAAGATATGCAGTAAAGAAACAGAAAGACTTTTGTACACACTCAAATTCCCATAAAACAGTGTCGCACTGTGATAATCCATCCCTTGCCATTATGTTTATTTCAGAGATGAACCCATGACTATGGGGGACTGGAACTTGCTGGGCAGCATCCTAGAAGAAGTGCACATCCATTCTACCATAGTGGGCAAAATTTGGCTCACTATCCTTTTCATATTCCGGATGTTGGTCCTAGGTGTAGCAGCTGAAGACGTATGGGATGATGAACAAGCAGAGTTTATTTGCAACACAGAGCAACCTGGCTGCAGCAATATCTGTTATGACAAAGCTTTCCCCATCTCTCTTATCCGATATTGGGTGCTACAGGTCATCTTTGTCTCATCCCCGTCTCTGGTTTACATGGGTCATGCACTTTACAGACTTCGGACTCTGGAGAAAGAGCGGCAACGGAAGAAAGTTCACCTCAGAGCCCAATTAGAGGAACTGGAGCCTATTTTGGAAGAACACAGGAGAATAGAGAAAGAGCTGAGGAAGTTAGAAGAGCAAAAGAAAGTGAACAAGGCACCCTTGCAAGGGGCTTTGCTGCGGACTTATATCCTACATATTCTGACCCGGTCTGTATTAGAAATAGGGTTTATGATAGGTCAGTATCTTTTATATGGGTTTCAAATGTATCCACTTTATAAATGCACTCGCCCACCCTGCCCTAACACTGTGGATTGTTTTGTATCCAGACCAACAGAGAAGACCATCTTCATGGTTTTCATGAACAGTATTGCAGCAGTTTCATTGTTCCTGAATGTCCTGGAAATTGTCCATTTGGGGATTAAGAAGATTAAAAATACGCTTTGTGGGAAACCCAAGAAGGAGCTTGTAGCTGCTGATGAGGATGCCATTGCCAACCTTTCCGGTTCCAAGAAAAATTCAATGTTGCAGCAGGTTTGCATTATGGCCAATTCATCCCCTCAAGGCAGTTTTAAATTTATGCCTGAGAAGCAGGTTGGTCTGCCACTGTACATGCCTATGGAAGAAGGATACACCCTTACTGAACAGAACCAGAACCCAGTAAATATCGACGCAGAGGAACAATGGTGCAGCAACCAGAGAAGCAGGTCAAATCAGAACCAAGGCCAACTCCATCACCTCTATAGACATCTGGAACACCTAAATGAGAGTGACCAGCAGCACAGACAGTCCCACAGGCATCTCCCAAACATCACGGGCCAGCGACATGACGATTACCAACATCAGAATGCTTCTTCCAGCAGCGAGGACATTCAGAAGCCATCATTGCAGGGCACTAACAGCTATCGAAAGAATGAACAGTATGTTCTGGAACAGTCCAAGAATCCTCCACAGTCTGCCAAGGTTTCCATTAGCTCCAGTCATGTGGAGAGCCCTCAAGCGGTTCTTCGGAAATCCAGTCGAGTGGTCAGCTGTAAGGACTTGGCAGAGGATTGTTGTGACTCTCCAGACAGTGGGCATTATCAGAGCAACCGCAAATCCAGCTTTTTGTCCAGGGTGCTGTCAGAGAGCCAACTGGACACCGACTCAGAGACTTCAGACTCAAAGAATGGCTCTTGCTCAGAAGCAAAACGAAGAGATGACAGCAGTTCTTCCATCACCCCACCACCTCCTTCCGTAATGGGACGCAGAATGTCAATGGCAAGTAGACCAAAGCGACATTCCTTCTATACCTTGCTAGTGTGAGTTATTGCTCCTTAGCATAATCCTTAGCTCAGACCACCATTGGGTTTTACAGGCTATCCTCGAATGATATTGAGATATAGTAGATGTAGTACTTGCAGGTTTTGCTGCTTTGTTGGCTGCTATGAGTCTGAGATGATAAGACAGAGAAAAATATATTTAATTTTTTTTTAAATGACAGGATGCTTTGGAGGGAAGCACCTTTGAGAAATATAATTGTTTCAACTAAAGGAGTAATGTTTAAACACATTTAGACACCATGAATTTTGTGGATGTTTTGTTTTAGAGGGAAATAATAGGAAGAAAAAAAGTTGTTTCTCTGTCATCATGCTAAGACAGTTGTCAACCTACAAATGATATATTAAACATCACTTCCCTAGCACTGCTACTCAGATCAATTTTGGAGCACTCTGTGCCCATTTTTAAAGATTATTTAAAACCAGAGGTCTGGTAACAAATCTTTTGTGCTATTTTTGGTTTATCCCCTCAGCCTCAACTGCAACAAACTGTATAATGAAGGGATTATAACTGTACGTGACCCACAACAAAATATTGTGCTGCTCTTCCCAAACTTTCCTTCAGCTGCTGACTGCTGAGAGTAAAGCAACAGTGCTGGAGGCAGCTGAATGTGTGAAAACCTTTGTCACCCACTCTCCCAACTCCAGCAGTGTTGCCTCACTCTTAGAGAACCAGGAGCCAAGAGAAGGGTGATGAAGATGGGTGGATGGGTGAGAAGGAGCCTTGCTCATTCCCTCATAATCTCCTGGTGGCGGTGGGGATGGTGTAGCAGTTCCTTCCTCCTTGCCTGGCTCCAGCTCCTCCCCTACCTGACTGTCCATCCTTCTATTTGCTGCTTGGCAATGGGGTGTGTGGCAGATCCTGGCTTTCCCTCCTTCCCCTGTTCACTGCTAACTTGGTTGGCTGAATGTGGGGTGGCAACATGACTGGCTGAAGGTGGAGCAGCATTGGCTTATCTGCACCGACAGCCATCTAATTAGTGAGAGTGGCTCTCACTGATCCTCCTGGTCCACCAGCATGCGTGCTTGCCTAGCTCCTCCTCCTCTCAACCAGTAAATTTACATTGGCTGCACAAATGTAGACAACTTCTTCTTCTTCTTGATGGTTTTATACCCTCCCCTCTCTTCATGTTTTTAAAGTTATCAGATCCCACCCACACCCCCCCTTGCAAACTGGGTAGTCCCTCAAGTTTGAAGAAAAATATGTCTCTGTGTCCCTCATCTGCAGATTTAAGTATCTGCAGATGAGGGCCACAGTGGATTTTAGAATATATATCATGGGTCCCAAAGCTGATACTTGGCATCCAGTTCTTTAGGGTTGTCAGCTTCCAGGTGGGGCCTGGAGATCTCTCGCTTTTACACCTGATCTCCAGCTGGCAGAAATCATTCCGCTGGAGAAAATGGCTGCTTTGAAGGGTGGACTCTTGGCATTGTACCATGCTGAGGCCCCTCCCCTCCCCAACAACACCCTGTCTCAGATCCATCCCCAAAGTCTTCAGGTATTTTCAAACACAGACCTGGCAACCCTAGCTACATACTTAGCTTCCATTGCCTCTTGCTCACAAGGACTTTTCTAGCATGAGTGTATACTCTATCTGCCCCCTAGAGGAGAGGAAACCACATTGCTCCAGAAAGCATATGTGATCAAAAACAAAAAAAATCCCACAATCCTATAACTGAATGTGTGTGTGTGTGTGTGTGTGTGTGTGTGTGAAGTGTCTTATCCCAGTCTTGTCAGATCTTGGAAGCTAAGCAGGATCAGTGCTGGTTAGTGCCTGGATGGGAGACCACCAAGGAATTTAAGGGTCACTATGCAGAGGAAGGCAATGGCAAAGTACCTCTGTTAATCTCTTGCATTGAAAACCCTATGGGGTTGCCACTTGACAGCACTTTACACACACACACACACACACACACACACACACACAGTGAGTAATATGCAAGAAATGTGATCACAGACTGCCCCCAGGATTCAAGTTTCCTATCTGTACCTTCGATGCATATGACCTGTGTTATAAGGTAGAAATTATGTTCACAAAACTTGCAGCTCAGAGTCTGTTTTCATAAGACAAGTATAAGAAGAAAGTGCAGAAGGGTGTTGGCCTTTCAAGCTGGAAGAAGCTTCGGCTTCTTTAGCAGAATGCAGTTGACCAGTCATCTTTTGTTACGGTCATGCCATGCTGAATCTTCCTGCTTTCTGCTATCTCATTGTATGCTGTTGGTATTCCATCACTCCAGTCAATGGAAGTAGCTTGAAAATGGCCTGCATGACAGCTATAACACACGAGCAAGCTGATAGTGTGCACAAAGCATGACCATGTTTCTGCTGCCACAATGCGTGGTTGAGAAGACAGACATATACTCATAGACATGTGTCTGTATGAATGAGGTCCAGTTTTCAAGCTGACCAAATTCACTTGGGGGAACCTTAAGTGTAAGGATGGAAATTAATTCAGGTAACGGTTATCTGGAAACTTTCCTTCTGCTGCCTCTTACTCCTGTACTGAAAGAACTGCTGGCTACAGGTTTGAAGCCTGGCTTGGAGGGGATGGTGCACATACAGATATTAACTATGGAATCCTTTTTGAGAATGTAATGAGACTGCTAGCAGGAGAGGTCTTCAAGAGGGGTTTAGATAAAAATATGGAGCACAGGTCCATCAGTGGCTATTAGCCACAGTGTATGTGTGTATATAAAATTTTTTGCCACTGTGTGACACAGAGTGTTGGACTTGATGGGCCGTTGGCCTGATCCAACATGGCTTCTCTTATGTTCTTAGCTAATGGGCAACTGAGGCAGTTGTTCCAGGCATTGTATTGGGGGAGCTCCTGACCATCAGTAGCCCTGCTCCTCCTGATGTAGGAAAGAAAAGACAAGCAGACTCCTGCTGGTGCCATTGCTCTTGCTAACTCCATTCTGTACTTGGGCTGCCCACTCTCAACAATGGCAACTCACACCCATCCTCGTCTATGGCTTGCAACTCACTTGGCAGTGGCTACTCACCACTCCCTCACCTGGGACTAGGGCAGTCAGCTTCTTGACAGTGGCACTCCCACTGATCCCCCATCTGCATCTTTGTTGTTTGCCTTATGTCAGATTTTAGATTTAAGCTTCTTGGGGCAACAACCTGTCCTCCTGCACTCTATAATACCATTTACATTGATAGTGCTATTTTAATTAATCAACATTACAATTAGAAATCAAACTTTTCTGGCCTGCCGCTTACTGGCTTTTCTGGCTAGCCGCTTTTCTGGCTAGCCGCCCTGAGCCTGCCTAGGCGGGGAGGGCGGGATATAAATAAAATTTTACCTATAAATATAAATAAAAATATTTTTTTTACCTTACTTGGCCTCAATGTGGGGGGGAGGTGGTGGCCTCAGTGAAGAGGTGGAGCATCATTTTGGACATTTGCACAGGGACCCAGAATCACTGAGACTGACTCCATGGTAAGTCTGGAAAGAGCACCACTAAAACCACAGAGAGATTTACTGACAGGATAAAATACATTCAAGCAGTCATAATATCGAGCATGCAAAAATGGCCAACAAATATTACTCCCCCCCACACACACACATAACCATGCACCACTCAAAATGGTAATTTATGGTAATTCATGGTAATTTATTTTATTTTATTTTTGTTAATTTATATTCTGCTCTTTCCCATGAGTGGGCTCAGGGCAGATAACAATTTCAGGTTCTGGGTGGATTCTATCAGGTAAAGGTATTGGATATCTGGGCAGCTAAAAATCCAAAAAAGAAGCCTCAGAATTATACAAACTGGGAGGATTAGGAACAGCTGGCAGGGGGTGGGGGGAGGCTGATTGCCTGGGCCAGAGGCTGAGACTCAAGCAAACAAGGTGCATGGATTTTGCCCCACAAAGGAACTGGGTCCACAACAAGATCAGATAAGCAGGGCAGAACATGATATGCATTTGGCCTCAGTTATATAACTCTGAATTAAACATTATGAGATTCCTTTTCCCTGTCTTGTGAAAGTGGAGAATCCAGTTGAACTCAGAAGAAAAGTGTGGCAGAAGGAGTTTCTGGCTGTTGGGAGATTCTCCAAATAAGTAAAACAATGAAAGTCTTGGAAGGAGAGAGATATCCCCTTGTGGTCTTGGGCCTTGGCTACCTCATCAGAATGTGGTCAGTCACCCAGAAGTAGCTCTCAACTGTTCAGTCTTGAGTCCGAGGGATGAACCTTCTGGCTGATTGTGCTAATATGTTTTTGTAAGAAGGAATGTTAATACTGTAGGGTATTGTGTTGGAGAGAAATCCTATTAGTTAAATGGAGAAAAGTCCTAATTAACTGTCTAACCATGCAGGTAGTTGGATGGATCTCTGTGGGTCCCATTGTTTTCCAGTTACTTTGGATGGAACCAGTGCAGGTGAACATTTGATCCTGTCCCCTCTCTGCCCATTCTTACCTTTTATTACTGAAATTCCATTTTGTGGGCTCACATCAGTGGCAGAAATGAGCAGGTCACAGAGACAAAAGGAAGGGGAAAGAAAAAGGCCAGCAATATGTTTAGAATTTGAAGAAAAGGTGTGTGACTATAATGTTGGTCTTACAAGGAGGCAAAGGGTCAACATAATAAGTTCTGTATGTGGTTAGAGATAGCAAGTATGTTAGGTTGCCAGGTAATGCCTGGCAACTAGTGGGACAGTTGTAGGGGAAGGGCACAGCTTCTTCTTGGGAGAAAAAGGAAAATAAATACAGCCTCATGCACTCTCCAGGAAGTTACAAGATATAGGAAGTGATACTTGTCATTTCCTGTTTCCAGTGTTAGTTGGTACATGAGACTGCTCCCCCCCCCCCCCTCATTGCTTCTTTGTGAGGCAGTGGGCAACAGGATGAGAGGGGATTACCCCCCTCCACTAGGGACTTGGCAGCCCTAGCAGTATTAGAAATTTTAAAGTGGTGAGTATGTGGTAAATTATGTGATCTCATCCTCAGCTCTTGGGCAGCAACTATTTTTTTTTAACCAAAGGGCTACTCTGAGGAGAGGCTTGTGATTGGTGGGCCACCCCCTGCCAATTCTTGCAAGCCCCATCCATAATCTTTTGAGGTATCTGATCAGTACT
The DNA here is from genome assembly GCF_032191835.1 of Heteronotia binoei. Classification (NCBI taxonomy): domain Eukaryota; kingdom Metazoa; phylum Chordata; class Lepidosauria; order Squamata; family Gekkonidae; genus Heteronotia; species Heteronotia binoei. The sequence continues at coordinate 83,695,850 of NC_083223.1, forward strand.
GTCAGTTGTAAAACCCTACACTAAGGGAAGGAAGAATTTTGAAACTCTGGAGAGTTAGATGGAGTTGGCTGTATTTTAAAAATGCTATTAAGGTTACTTTGAATAATTACAGCCACACACACAACCCTTCTCCAAGGCAAGATGTTTTGACATCTAAGGCAAAATTAGGGTTGCCAAGTCCAATTCAAGAAATATCTGGGGACTTTGGTGGTGGAGCCAGGAGACTTTGCGGGGTGGAACCAGGAGTCATTAGGGGTGGAGCCAGATGCAAGGTTGCAACAAGCATAATTGAAAGAGAGTTCTGGCCATCACATTTAAAGGGACTGCACACCTTTTAAGTGCCTTCTCTCCACTGGAAATAATGAAGAATAGGGGTGCCTTCTTTGGGGGCTCGTAGAATTGAACCCTCTGGTCCAATCCTTTTGAAACTTGGAGGGTAATTTGGAGAGAGGCACTGGATGCTATGCTGAAAATTTGGTGCCTTTACCTCAAAAAACAGCCCTCCCAGAACCCCAGAAACCTACAGATCAATTCTCCATTATACCCTATGGGAATCAGTCTCCATAGGGAATAATGTAGTGCCCAGCAGACATTTCCCTCTGACCCCCTGCTTTATAATAATAATAATAAATTTTTATTTATATCCCCCCCTCCCCGCCGAGGCAGGCTCAGGGCGGCTAACAACATATCCATACAGTAATTATACAAAACTTTTTAAATCAACATTAGTCTTACAACCATTCTAATTTACAATTAACAATAAATTGACAGTAACAATAGATGTTTCTGGTGCTATTCTGTCAGTTAGCCTGATGGTGAAAGTCATTTAGGCAAAAGTCACTTAGACGAATCCATCAATCAGCAATCCGCAAAGGCCATCCTGAAAAGGATGGTCTTGCAGGCCCTGCGGAATTGGTCAAGGCTCCGCAGAGCCCGCATCTCTTCCGGGAGCTGGTTCCATAGGTGGGGAGCTACAATAGAGAAGGCCCGTGTGCAGGTGTTCTGCAGTTTCGCCTCCTTTGGCCCGGGGATGGCCAGCTTGTTCTTCCCCGCTGACCTCAGTGCTCTCTGGGCTCATATGGGGAAAGACGGTCCCTCGGGTAGGCAGGTCCTCGACCATATAGGGCTTTAAAGGTAATAACCAGCACTTTGTAGCGAACCCGGTATGTAATTGCCAGCCAGTGCAGTCCACGCAGCCCTGGCTGTATGTGCTCCCACTTCGGGAGCCCTAATAACAGCCTAGCCGCCGCGTTCTACACCAGCTGCAGCTTCTGGGTTCGGCACAGAGGCAGCCCCATGTAGAGGGCATTACAGTAGTCCAGTCTTGAGGTGACCCTTTCTGATGACCTTGAAGTGTGGGGTGGGTCTCTAAACCAGGGGATTCCCTCCACTCAGCAGGGGATTGGCAACCCTAGGCAAAATGACAAAACTGACATTGCTGAACCAATGCAGAAAAGTTTGGTTTCTAATTGTAATATTGATTAATTAAAATAGCACTATCAATGGTATTATAGAGTGCGGGAGGACAGATCTTTGCCCCAAGAAGCTTAAATCTAAAATCTGACATAAGGCAGACAAGAAAGATGCAGATGGGGGCTGAACAGGCTTAGTTTCAGTAGGGAAGAAAGATTATGCTATATAGCCAATGGCCTCATGAGAAAGGGACTGAAAGGTAATGAGTGAGGTATTACTCTGTCTTGCTGTTTGCTTGACTTCATTTTATTAGACTGTATGGATATGTGTTATGAATACTGACCTTGGGGTCACTATTGTGTTGTGTGATGGAAATAAGCTGGTTCCACTTTGCCACACTGAAATCATATACTGACTCAACAACATTCCAAGTACATATGGGTACAAATAACAACACTCCTGACTTAAGCAACTTCTTGTAAATTGTTTATAATTTGTAATTAATTATGCCATGCTTGAGTTAACCATTAGAAGCCAAGCAAACTGTAAGTATAACTGATGTGTTTAAATTCGGAAGTAGGTTGGTAAACCTAGTTTGGTTGGTTTCAAATAATAGTGTTTCTAGAAGACACCCAACAAGATTAATATGCAGCAGCTTTAAAACAAGAACATTTGGCCTAAACATAACAATTTTATATCTCATTGATTTTTCTGTGACAGACTTTAATTAACTCTTGCATTGACACCAGTGGGGTTTAACTGTGGCTACATCATGACTCTCTGTTTAAATAATATTTACCAACAAGTAAGCAAATTTAATAAATGAGTTCACAAAAGAGCTAGGCATCATCATGAAAAACAGGAAAGCACAATGACTTGGGATAACCACAGTCGGTGCCAAGGAGTAGAATAAACTCTTCTCCAAAATAGCAGGCAGGGATCGATGCACTGTGGGTCTCATATAATATTGGTCCCAATTAGACACTTAAACCTGGGGAAAATAATGGTTCGGTTCATTTTCAAGCAATGAGGAAATGCATATTTGTTCTGCTTACAGCTCTCTTTTTCAGCTGTGCTTAAGAGCTCTATTTTTCATGTAAGAAATACCCAAGAATGGCTATGCAACAGATCCCCCCTTCTATTTTACCTGCAAAGTGGCATACAAGTTAACAGCCTATTTTGCTGTAAAGAGTAGCACTAGCACTGCTGCAACAAAAAGAAGGACTGTTGCATGGAGAAAGTGGAATTACCTTAGGAATTCCCTTGCTCTCTACATATCTATCTCTCATGGCTTACACATTGTAAAGGAAGGACTGACTTAAACAGAATAAGCAGAATACTCTCCAGTTCCACTGAGACTGAAAATACACCATTTGTTTCTTCTCTAAGCCAACTTAGCTTCGCTCTTTCCCTTCTCTCTTAGAATGTGCTACTAGAACTATCATCTATCATGAAAAAATAACACCGGTTTGGCAGCAATGTCAAAACACAGCAAAGATCCCTCCTCCACCACTACCACAGTACAATCTCCAACATGAAGAGCACTTCTCTCCCCTTCCTGCTAAACCTTAACAGGTATACAACTCAAGGTGGACCATTGTGTTATCCAGGATTTGCAGCGATGCATCTTGATTTAAAAACTTGGCTTCCAAGTGCTGTGTGTGCTAACTAGAGGGAGCCAGTATGCATGTGCAGCTGCTACAAAATGGCTTTCTATAACTGAGAGAAGACTATGGGAAGTTGTAGGGCTGCCATGTTGCTATCCAGTGAAAGCCTGATACACAGCTTCAAGATTGTGTTACGATGCATCTGTAAGGATGGGTTTGTCAAATGAGACTGTTTTCTGAAAAGTTCTCCTACTTGCCCACCTCTGCACATACTGGGAGTCAATTAATAAAAGATGAAAAAATGCATGCAGGGGCTTTGCAATTCAATTTTGCATGTTTGACAAAGAAGTCTAATTCCATCTCAAGGCTATATTATATATCTGCCCCACCAAATCCTTGTCACACTGAATCCTGGGCTGTTTCCACATCAGGGTGATTTTCTGAGCTAGCGTGGTTGCTGATGCATTTCTTTGTGAAATTGCCCTTGCAGAGGAGATTTCATATAGCCCAACTCTCCATTTTTAGAGGTGGTTTAGGGTTGCGAGATCCAGGTTGGGAAACTCCTGGAGATAGAGCCTGGGGAGAACAGGCAGTGGGGTACAATGCCAATTTGACTCCACCATCCAAAGCATCAATTTTTTCTAGGGAAACTGATCTTTGTAGTCTGGAGAGGACCTGTAATTCTGGGGGATCCCCAGATCCTACCTGGGGACTGGCATCCCTAACTGTGGTTTCCCTTTAGCACAAGGTTGGGGAACCTTTTTTCTGCCAAGGGCCATATGGATATTTATAACATCATTTGTGGGCCATAAAAAATTATCAACTTAAAAAAACAGTGCTCTGCCGAGGGAGAATGATTCAGGCCAGCAAAATTAATGCAAATAATTGTTTTTCTATTTGAAGTCATATGGGGAGAGCCTAATCTGACACACACACGCACGGCCTGCTGCCCTAGACAAATGCATAGATCCAGGACTTTTTTGTTGAAAAAACCCAGCAGGACTTAGTAGAATATTAGACTACATCCCCTAATATTAGCATATTAGGTCACACACTTATTAGCATATTAGGTCACACCATCTGGGATAATCAAGTGCAAATTGAACTGTGACAGTAACTTTTCCAGGCCCTGCAGCAATTCTAGCCAGCCAGCCAGGCCCCAGGGAGGCTGCCACACAGTACATCTGGGCCCTGTGATCCCTGCCTGGCCCTGGGGAGGCTTCTGCACAGCATGGCTGGGCCCCACGATCCTCACTGGCCAGCCAGGCCCTAGGGATGCTGTCACATGGCAATCTATGTATCTGTCCAGCAATCCCCAAGGGCCACACCAAGTGACCTTAAGGGCCGTATATGGCCCTCAGGATGGAGGTTCCCCACCCCTGCTTTAATATAACCATTTAAAAAACCCTCTATGTAATTGTGGACACTTGCAATTATCCTCTCCTTAAAAGGCAGGCTGAGTTATATGTGATTCTCCTTTTTTTTTTTTTAATTAGCATGAGTAATGCTGGATAGAAATAACACAATATCTTTAACAACCTTTTAAAAACCCTCCCTGTATTAGCAGAACCGCTGATGATCCCCTCCTCTCTGTCCAAAGGCAGGCAATTCTCTTGTTATGTTAATTTTTGCTGGGAATTGGCCCCCTGCAGTCATCATCAAATAGAAAGCTTGAATGACTGGCTCTTCACCAAAGTCCTGTGACTGTGCTGTTTTCCCTTCAGATACAAGAAACAGCTCTGTGCCAAATGCCAATAGTGTCCTGCACAGGAAATGCTCTTTTTTTACAGGCTTAAAATTAAGATTTTTAAATGGAAAAACTGGAGTACTAATGGTCTGTGCACAGATATATGACAATGCCATGGAGAAACATGAAAAACCCACCAGTTGGGGGGGGGGGCTGAAACATGGGAAATCTTTGATGTGGAAGCAGTGCTGCTGTCTTTAAGAGCTTGATGGCCTGAGGTTACCTTATTTACCTGTTCTCTGAAACATTAATAAACATGTGCTTTTAAAAGCGTGAAAAATCCACTGTCTTTGTTTTTCCAGCAGATCTAAAGACGTCTATCCCTCCCTCCCCCATTTTTCTATTACCTGGAACCAGATAAGAAATGCAAATCAGTTCCACAATTTGAGTGACTTACTGATGATTTCTCCCTCTCATGGGGCTAACAGAAACTTTAGGAGAGGAATTTAGATCAGGCAAACTTACACCAGCATCACTTCTCAGAACAAATCCATTCTTTGTTCTTCTTATCACCTTTAACTGAAACTTGAGCTCTTCTCAGTTGACCCCATTTTTGAAGGAGTTGGGTGTGGCTTAGCCATTTCTGCTCCTATATCATTACAATTCCTTTTTTAGAGGTCTCTCGTATTGTTGGATTGAACAGGCATAAGAAAAGGCCTGCATGGTTAACAAACAAAGTAATGGAAGCTGTAAAAGGTAAGAAGGACTCCTTTAAGCGGTGGAAAACCAGTCCAAGTGAGATTAGTAAAAGGGAACACAGGCTGTGGCAAATCAAATCCAAGACTGTGATCAGGCAGGCAAAAAGGGACTATGAGGAGCATATTGCAAAAAACAAAGACCAACAATAAAAATTTCTTCAAATATATTAGAAGTAGGAAACCAGCCAGGGAGGCAGTGTGGCCCTTGGATGACCATGGGGTAAAAGGATTACTGAAGGAGGATAGGGAAATGGCTGAGAAGCTGAATGAATTTTTTGCCTCCATCTTCAATGTGGAAGATGAGAACTTTTTGTCCGCCCCAGAACCACTAATTTTGGAAGGGGTGTTGAAAGACCTGAGTCAGATTGAGGTGACAAAAGAGGAGGTCCTACAACTGATAGACAAATTAAAAACTAATAAATCACCGGGTCCGGATGGCATACATCCGAGAGTTCTGAAAGAACTCAAAGTTGAACTTGTGGATCTTCTAACAAAAATCTGTAATCTTTCATTGAAATCTGCCTCCGTTCCTGAGGACTGGAAGGTAGCAAATGTCACCCCCATCTTTAAAAAGGGTTCCAGAGGAGATCCGGGAAATTACAGGCCAGTCAGTCTGACTTCAATACCAAGAAAGTTGGTAGAAACCATTATCAAGGACAGAATGAGTAGGCACATTGATGGACACGGGTTACTGAGAAAGACTCATCATGGGTTCTGTAAGGGAAGATCTTGCCTCACTAACCTGTTATATTTCTTTGAGGGGGTGAACAAACATGTGAACAAAGGAGACTCGATAGATGTTGTCTACCTTGACTTCCAGAAAGCTTTTGATAAAGTTCCTCATCAAAGACTCCTTAGAAAGCTTGAGAGTCATGGAGTAAAAAGACAGGTCCTCTTGTGGACCAAAAACTGGCTGAGTAATAGGAAGCAGAGAGTGAGTATAAATGGGCAGTCTTCACAGTGGAGGACGGTAAGCAGTGGGGTGCCGCAGGGCTCAGTATTGGGTCCCATGCTCTTTAACTTGTTCATAAATGATTTAGAGTTGGGAGTGAGCAGTGAAGTGGCCAAGTTTGCGGATGACACTAAATTGTTCAGGGTGGTGAGAACCAGAGAGGATTGTGAGGAATTCCAAAGGGATCTGTTGAGGCTGGGTGAGTGGGCGTCAATGTGGCAGATGCGGTTCAATGTGGCCAAGTGCAAAGTAATGCACATTGGGGCCAAGAATCCCAGCTACAAATACAAGTTGATGGGGTGTGAACTGGCAGAGACTGACCAAGAGAGAGATCTTGGGGTTGTGGTAGATAACTCACTGAAAATGTCAAGACAGTGTGCGTTTGCAATAAAAAAGGCCAACGCCATGCTGAGAATTATTAGGAAGGGAATTGAAAACAAATCAGCCAGTATCATAATGCTCCTGTATAAATCGATGGTGCGGTCTCATTTGGAGTACTGTGTGCAGTTCTGGTCGCCACACCTTAAAAAGGATATTATAGCATTGGAGAAAGTCCAGAAAAGGGCAACTAGAACGATTAAAGGGCTGGAACACTTTCCCTATGAAGAAAGGTTGAAACGCTTGGGACTCTTTAGCTTGGAGAAACGTCGACTGCGGGGTGATATGATAGAGGTTTACAAGATAATGCATGGGATGGAGAAAGTAGAGAAAGAAGTACTTTTCTCCCTTTCTCACAATACAAGAACTCATGGGCATTCAATGAAATTGCTGAGCAGACAGGTTAAAACGGATAAAAGGAAGTACTTCTTCACCCAAAGGGTGATTAACAAGTGGAATTCACTGCCTCAGGAGGTGGTGGCGGCCACAAGCATAGCCACTTTCAAGAGGGGTTTAGATAAAAATATGGAGCAGAGGTCCATCAGTGGCTATTAGCCACAGTGTGTGTGTGTGTGTATATATAATTTTTGTTGGCCACTGTGTGACACAGAGTGTTGGACTGGATGGGCCATTGGCCTGATCTAACATGGCTTCTCTTATGTTCTTAACAGTTACCAGCAAACAGCAAGTGAAATCTACAATTTTGAACTATAAAATTTCTCAGTACAGGTCTGATTACAGAAATTATAATGACTTTCCCAGCCAGTTGCTTTTTCCTGTCCCCACTGAACGGGTGGGAAAAGGGGGTTGCTTTGCAGTGGAGAAGAGAGGTGCAGGTCAGAGGAAATTGCACTCATTTTGCCATTTTTGTGCTGTTTTTTCCCCCTTAAATGGGATAGTTGTGCTCTCCAGCTTTTTATCTGATCCAGCATGGCCTGTCTGATAATAGTGGTAATATAAAAGTTTTTCATGCAATGAGAAATTCACACAAGTGAAAATCTTAGACACAGGTGGGCCTTGAAATTAGAGCTAGGCAAGCACTGACTCTACTAGTGTTCCTCTGCATCCAGGTTGATGAGGAACAGTGGAGATGTAGACATTCTGTCACCTCTGCTCCCACTTTTGCTGGATTTTGGCTGGGTATTGGATGGTCACACAAAATGATGAGAATGGCCACAAAAATGCATAGTTGGGACTCAGCGTATGGCCTACAAATAGACTGGAATGGAACCACTATTGACCCAGGGCTAATTGCATACACTTGATTTTTCTTTATACATGTTTCAAACAATTCTCATGTTACATTCAAAGCATGTACAGCTGAATACATGATCACATTTATCCAGGTACTGGTCCCCAATTTCATTTGTGAACTCTTTCTTACAAACTGATGTACGTGTGAGCATGCAGGATGTTATGTACATTCCCTGTAACACGTGAACAGGGCTTCTGTTTGTCCTCAGCATGGCCCAAGGGAGGGATGGGGAAGAGTGCGCTGTTCACCACCAATCAAGCCACTGGCAGCATTACCCAATAAGTGACTATAACACTTGGGCAACCACAGTATGCATGGCCCTTCAGTGCCGCTGGTTAAAGAAAAGACTTCATTTTCTCTCAACCTATTGGGCAAAAGGTATTTGCAGCTCTCACTATAAAATGATCTTAAAAACCGAATAGGTTGGATCCAATGAACTATGAGCACAAGGCACTTGTAGAAGCTAATCTCCCTCCCTCCCAAAAGCAGCTTCTTGTGTCCCATGAAATGGCAGCGCTGGGAATCTGAGCGCTTCATGGACAAAAAGCCACAGGATGTGTGATGCCAGTCATAAGAGGAATCAGGCAAAATCACCCACCTTCTTTCTTCCTGCAGTGAAGACTTTTGTGGCAGAAGCTCCACTTCCAGAAGAGAAAGACTTACACCCAAGTAAGTGCGCACAGGACAGGAGTACAGGCTTTGCCACAGACTGAACACTGCTAATCAGTTTTAAAGCAAGAAGGGTGTTTATTGTGCTTAAGTATGTATTTGAAAAGTGTTAGAAAAAACAAAGTCAATTAACAATTCAAAATTAACTTTATTAGCCTCAGCACAATGTCATAGGCGATGTATTATTCATGTCATGTTATTCGCACATGCAGGGAAGGAATAAGGCAGAAGAGACCTGAGTGGCAGAATAAACAGAACCATTTCAGATTGCAGGTGGAAGATTAGATCTTTGTGGAATGCTCCTCTGTATTAAAAACTCTGCCAATAATAATCCAGCACAGGATAAAATGGAGGGGGTAGGTGAGTGCAGAACTGTTATTCCTCCTATGCTAGATTTCTGTTTAATGGATATTTTTATAGGGTGAAACATTCAGAGCTAGGATCCACCATCTGCAACCTCATGTGTAGCAGTCTGTACTCTTACCTGAGAGCCTTACTACATTACCACATCATGTCTAGCATATATGAATGTTTACTATTTGCCACAATGTGCTTTTATGTTTTTATGTACATGTATTAGAACCAAGATGCTAGAATCAAGATCTGTATTCAACTACTAAAAAGAAGCTGAAATTTCAAGAAGAAACAGTGCCTTAACAGCTTAAATATATCTCTTTTAGCTATATATTTTCACTATTTATGTATAGGTTGTTATATATAAATAGGTAGCATTAACACTGCTTCATTTCTCTGAAGAACTACATCTTAGAAGCATGATAGTAAGCCTTCTAAATATTGAAAATGGTATTGATATGCATATGCTTAACACTTGTGTGAAAACCGCACAGAAACAATAAAAAACCCCAACCCTAACACACGTGTGCTCACACACACAAGCAAATGAAGAAATTGATAGAGGGCAAATGCAAAAAGTAGTTAGGTGCATCCTTCTATCCTTTGTTTTCATGCTATCCCATTCTGAAAGACGAGTAATTGCTTCAGACTGCACACTGTTTGCCTGAGCTATTATGTCACGGAACTAAAATGCTAAGGTGTGTGTGTGTGTGGGGGGGGGTCTATACAGCAGGAAAGTATCCCTACATAGACTAGCAGACAGTATAGGCAGTATAAACAGACAGTCAAGATTTTGTTGCCCTTTATAATTTTTAAAATGGGAATGTTCTTTTCAACCTTCAGGTTTAAGTTTATAGACGTAAAGGCAAATAATATAGAGCAGGAAAGAGATGCCACTTTCCACTTCCTGTAAAAACAACACCACTAATTTCTGCAAAAGTGGTTTCAGCTGCTTGTGAACTGGTAAAACAGGTTGCACTTACCTGTAACAGTTGTTCATAGAGTGAGGCTCAAACAACACTTAAGGGTGCTCTGTTCCTCTCCCCCACACCTTTTGCAGCATGAGGAGGGGTGGAGTGCCTTTCCCTCCATTCCACTCTGCCAATTTTGGTGAGGAATAGTTGTTGGATTTAGTTAAGAGCTTACAGTAGGACATATAGCAGCCCTGTGGTGCAGAGTGCTAAAGCAGCAGTACTGCAGTCTGAACTCTCTGCTCACGACCTGTGTTTGATTCCAGTGGAAGTTGGATTCAGATAGCCGGCCCAAGGTTGACTCAGCCTTCCATCCTTCTGAGGTCGGTAAGATTGCTGGGGGGAAAAGTGTAAAAGACTGGGGAAGGCAGTGGCAAACCACCTTGTAAAAAAAAAGTTTGCCGTGAAAACGCTGTGAAAGCAACGTCACCCCAGGGTCGGAAACGACTGGTGCTTGCGCAGGGGACCTTTCCTTTTTTACAATAGGACAGGAGGGAAGGAGGTGTGACTGCACATGTGACCATTCAATGTAACAGGTAAGTGCAACTCTAATCATCATTGTACCTGTGTAGTCCCACCTGGGAGAGTAGGAAGCTGACTTAACAGTCTTAAGAAGGTGGGTGTGAACTCTCAGTTGAATAGAGACTGCGGGACCTCTTTCCCCACTGCTATGTCTCTTGAGACATCTGAGTCCATCAAGTAATACTTTGTGTAGGTACAGAAGGAAGACCACACTGTAGCCTTGCAGATGGGGTCACTGAAGAGACCACAGCAAAAAGCAGCTGAGGTGGATTGTGTTGTGGAGTGGATTGAGTGTGAAGATGCAGTGAGCAGCCAACTCATATTAGTTTATAATAGTTTAATGCAGGAAATCTGGAAATGTATTGTGTCAAAAGCTTCTTGCCCAAGTTGGGTCTGAAGAAGGAGATGAACAGGTTGTCATATTTTCTGAAAGAAAATAAGTGCTCTGTTCTCTACACACATCTGAGGAATGGAGAGCTCATTCCTGGTCATCCTGAGGGAGTGGATATAACAAAGTCCGCTTGCGGAGAGGGCGGGATATAAATTGAAAGTAATAAATAAATAATAAATAAATAAAGGTAGGGTGATGTCTTGGTTTAGACAGAATTTGAATGTTACTTTAGGAAGAAACTGGAGCAAAATGCGAAGTACTACTCTAACATTGAATACTTTCAGAAAAAGTCATGTTGCAGTGTTTAGAGTTTGCTGACCTTTCTGGCTGAAATGATAGCAGTTAGGAGCACTGTTTTTATGGTGAGGAGATGGAGGGAGCTGCTGGCCATGGGTTCAAATGGCTTGCTTATGAGCTCTGGAAGCACAAACGACAGGCTCCACTGAGGGACTGGAAGAATTTGATTTGGTAACCTTATAAGGTTAGTCTGGATTTCCTTTGGGCAAACAAAGATCTCCCCCTCAATATGGAGGTGAAAGCATGCTAGGGCTGCTAGGTGGGCTCTTATGGAGGTGGATGAGAGTCCTCATTGAATCAGATTCAGCAGATATTTGAAGATCTTTTCAACGGGACATGTGACAGGTTCTATATTTTGGTCCTTAGCCCATGCACAGAAATGTTTCCACTTGACAGAATAATAGTGCCAAGTGGATTGTTTTCTAGTGTGAAACAGAACCACTTTTATTGGTTCCAAGAACTGGCAGTTGGCCATTGAATGAATTACAGTGCTAAATTCAGGTTGCCAATATCTGGGTGCAGGAAGGAACCCTACAGAAGATCATGTTCCTGGGGGAGGAGAATGAACCTCTTGCAGGACATGACCTGCAGCATTGGAAACTATGTTTGTCTTGGGAGTTGACTGGCATGTGTATAGGAAGGCCTGCTGGAATATGAAGGGTGAGGTACCAGGAAATCTCTTCCTCTGAATGCAGAGTAGTATGGTCTGTAATAGGGCTTAGGGTTAGGAACAGAAGAGATCACCTTTAAAGTCTTAGGAGTGAGTTTGTCCTTTGTAATTTTGTTGAGGATGTCATTGGTAGCACTGAGGAGATCCACACCCTTGAAGGGTAGGTTTCACCAGTTTGTGTTTGTCATTAGGTAACATTCCACAGGAAGAGTTGATAGTGGGCCATGGTGCATTGATAATTGGCAATTTTGAAAACAAAGGCAGAGAAGACATAGCTTTGTCTGCCTACCCATCTAGTTTAGTCTTCTTTGTCAATCGGGGCTGAGTGCCCTTATTTTTCCCTTGAATGTGGCCTATGACCAAGGAGTTAGTTGTGGTAAGTTGAAAAAGGAAAGGGCATTTTCCTGCTCAGGTCTGTATTGATTCTCAATACACCTGGCCAAAGGTGACACTTATGATGGGTATAATTAAGGTCGTTGTGACTTCCAGTAAGCCATCCATTATGGCAAATGATGGGTCCCATGTTCCCCTTATGTATAACTAAATAGCAGAACTATGGCCATTGGAGGTGTGCAGGATACATACATTTTTAGGGATTGAGACATTTGGAGGAGTTGTTCCTTAAATATGTGGAAATTTTTGCTCAGGAGCATATAGCATCATTATGGGTGAGAGTTCAGAGGTACAGTCTGGTGCTCTGTTCACATAAGTAGGATGAATATAGTCAAAGGCAGGCCTCACAGGAGCGCAGCTCTTGAACCTTTCTGAGAGTTCCACCTCCTCCTGAGAGTTCCACCTCCTTGTCTATTGAATAGTATGTGCAGCTGCATAACAATCCCTGGATGAGCTCCACCACCTATTTTTTTTACAAAACAACCCCTGTTCAAAGGCCAGCTCACCTAGAGATTGTGTGTAGGTTTTGGACTGTCTCTAGATAGTAGTGACCTGTTTCTGCTTTGTTGGAACAGAGGGGAGCATATGGATCCCAGCCCTGATCATAACAATCACACTGGAGGTACTGGTACAATGTTCAGGACATCAAACACAGATCTGTCAGATCCTGTTGGGGTGGTAGATCCATTGGTTGATGACAGGGGATGAGGGGTCCCAAGTCTTGGACTTCACCTTGCAAGATACATTGGGTTGAGTATGGTGAATGGACCAATGGAGAGGGTGTGCTTGGGTTGGTGGCTGCCTCCTTGTCTGGTTCCAAATGTGGTTTACAAGCAGCTGGGTCTTACCAATGAGGACAAATAGGGGTGGATGATGACTTTGACTTGCGAGACTTCTCCAGGTGGTTGTGTGGAGCATTTTTAGATGGTGGTTCTGAAGAACTATACTCTGGGGATCGAGAGGAAAAGCTTGTAGCTTTTCCTGTATTTTTTTTATTGGGCCATAACTGTTTAGGTTCAGTCTTGGAACTGCTGGTACCGAAGATGCTTAGATCTACTGGTCAATGTTTTGAGGTCAGCATTGAGCTCAGATCTTTTTCCTGAGAAGTGCCAGATAAAACCTTTCCCAGAGTGCCTCTTTTAAGTGAAAATCTATCATGCCTTGCCTTAGAAGTAAACTGGTGACGAATTCAGCAGTGTGATATGTCATGCTCTTCACCAAGGCATAAAGGGGATTCCTTGTAGTTGCCTGTGTGTGGGGATTATAACAATGAACCCACAGGAGTCCAGCAGGATCCACAATAGATTCTTTGCAGCAAAGCACCTCACTTGTATTTCAAGCTTCCGCTTAAAGGTGCTGTTGGGGTGGGACCCTTGCTTAGTGCTAAAAGCTTACTTGGCATGTTACCTAGGCAGTCATTCCAAGTAAGCCTAAATTACTCTTCTCTTTCATTATCACAAATTGCTCAGAACTTAGGAGAAATGCTTCTTTACATACAGCTACCCAGGAAGAGGCCATTTATGTCTAAGGAAGCCACTAGCAGGCTAAGAGACTCTGCTTGAAGAGCTACCATAACAGGTGTCACAATGATGAACTGATGAAGTAACCACACCTGCCAGTCTTGTTTTGTCCTGGCATTTTTTACCTCTCGTGCAAGTGAAGGACAGGATAACAACAATGTATGCAAAGAATTTGTTCACTGACTGGAAATCTTCTAAACTATTCAAAGTGTTAGTTAGGTGCAGCCTAACTACATCTAATACAAGATCTGTTACCTCAGCCAGATTGCAAGGTATTATAACAATAGTAACTTCAAAAGCAGGAGAACTACAATACATAATGATATGTCTTTATTTCATCAACAGAAATGGTGTCTAGACAAAATTCAGTTAACACTATCAATTCAAATGAATGGAAAGATTTTTTTTTTGCACGAAACTGTATTTACAATGAGTAAATGAAGTCTTAAATTTATTAGTTCATAGCAATGCTGTTTTTCCAAAAAGGTAAAAATTCTTAGTAACAAGGAATAAGCATCAACAGCCATTTCATTTGTACAATAAAAATCACAAGAAACCACAGTCACCTAGAAAAAAATAATAGACAAGCTTAATAACGAGTACAATAAAATGATGCATTGAATTAAGTTACATTAATCGCATAGAATCTGTGTAAAAAGTATATAGAAAAACACCTGATGCAACTTGTTACAGTCATTGACCAGTTATGAGAGGTACAGAGGATTATACAGGTAGATATGTGTGAAAACTGTCCATACTGTTTGACCTGGGGAGGAAGAGAAGAGGGGCTGAATCCCCTTGCATACACTGATAAAAACCCTGTTTTGATTATGGCCTCTGAAGTTTGTAAGGCATATAGTAGAGGTGCTCTTGTATCCCACTGGTTCTGGAACAAACTCTTGGGGGATATTCTCCACCCTTGAAATCAAAAGTAGACTCTTAAATTGAATAGCAAAAGTCAAGCATCCAACAGTCTCCAAAATGTTTAGTATAGTTTCTACTGATTGAAGGGATCCAGATACTTCGAATTCTATTGTAAGTTGTAAAAATGGGTTTCTGAATCATGAAAAATTATTTTTGAACACTGTAAATACAGAAGCATTCACTTGCAATGCAACAGAATAGATGGAAGAAACCCAGATCTTCAGGTTGGCACCCACATGTGAACTAACCTGTTAAGACAAAAGCACTCTGGAAAATCCTAGGCTGAGTTTCTGATTCCCAAGGCTTTCAAGACATAAAAGGGATCACTAACTATAGATTCTTTTTTTCAAGTTCTGAAAAGTGACAGAAGTCAATTCCTGACCAAAATAAGGCTGCAGTTCCACTCACATAAATAAACCGCAAACTCAGTGGGATTTACTTTTGAGTAAGCTTATATAGGACCAGGATGCATGTATTTCCTTATAGATTGCGGCACTGAATAGGTGACTAAATTGTATGTAAACTTGACATCTGGCAAATGGGTTTATACTGTAATAAAGTTTATAAGGTGTGGGATAATAATGGTATTTAATTTTCTACTTTTAAATTTGAGAGGAAATGTGAACAATTAATCCCTACCAGAAAAGTGGTTTTCATCACAAAGATGTAGAACTATATGAGTATTATAATTTAATTTAAAAACAACACATATCACTAGTTTAAATTTGATAACATAATATTGGTGGAGTGTAGGAAACTGCTGTAGTTCTTTTACACTGCAAGTAATGATTACAGAGCATTATAATAATTTATTAGTAGCAGTCTACAATCCACCAACCTATAGATTTTTAATATACATAAAGTTGTTTGAATGGACTTAATATATGGACATGTACAACTCTATTCTGCAGCAGCATCACTCGATGCCTGAGTCATAAAATTATTCAAATATTATAAATATACACAGTATAAACAAGCAAAATAACGCACACTGATTTGTGTTCTGTAGACATAAATTAGCTACCACATTTTAGCAAGGTTTTCCTTAGGCAATATCAAGAACCCCATCCATCTCTTCTAAATATAACTTTAAAGGGGCACATTATAAAGATGTCAGGTAAATGAAGGACAAAAGCCTGAAATAGGATTACTTTTGCAAAATCTGACTGTTTGAGCTGGTTCGTCTGGAATTTAAACTTTCACAGGCTTATGGGTCTGATGCTTGATATGCTCTACCATCTAAACCAGGGGTGTCGAACTCATTTGTTATGAGGGCCAGATCTAACATAAATTAGACCTTGTCGGGCTGGGCCATATGTGTACCTCTTTAAGATTAGATAGCAGAGATATAAACTTTATAAAGGACACAAACACAATTAAAGATTTTATTTTTAAAAAACTTAAAACATGTATAAAACATTAGCACTCATTGGCCTTAAAGGTGCTTTCTTTGTATCTTCCCCATGGGAGCCAGGGAACTGGGAAAAGGAAGCTCTGGTTCTTTCCTTCCTTCCCCAGAGGATGAGGAGGGGGAAGAGCCTCAGTCAACAGAAGGAAGAGAGGCTTGGCTCAGTAGCTCTGCTGTTCGATTGTGATAGCCTGGCAAAGCAAGCTCCTCCTCCCCATGGGGGAAGGAGCCTCAGCCAATGGAGAAAATAGAGGTTTTGCTCAGCTACTAGCTTGGGGGCCTGATAGGAGCCCTCCGGGCGCCTGATTCGGCCCCCAAACTGCATGTTTGACACCCCTGATCTAAACCTTCATGTATGATTTTTTAAAAGAACACATACATGCCTATTACAAGTCATCAGTGAAAAAATGAGAACACTTAATTAATGAGATTACCATACAGTTCTCTTAAAAGGCTCAAACATTTTGATTCTGGCATATTCATTTTTTAAAATCTCAACATGGATGCTGTCAGAATGGTTCTCCATATTCAATCTAGCACAAAACCACTTTTTTTCTTTATGAACTTTTAGGAAAACAGGTTCCACAGGTGCAGCCTTTTTTCATCACAATGATGAACCGATGGAGTAACTGCCAGTCACCATACTGATCTGAAAGTAATGGATGCCCTATTTGGGGATGTGATGCAATACAATGTGGGCTTAGCTGCCGTTCAAGGAACAGAACTTTCTTTCTCGCCCTTTCTGCTCCTGGAGGTAAGTGGACCTTGGGAACAGTACCTCGCATGACCAGAATGCCACTTGTGCAAGCAGATCAAGGCATAGGATCCAACCCTGTGACTATAAAAGTTTCAGCTTTTAAAAACTGACTATGTAAATATACTTCCAAATGTCAGTGTAAATTTTGAAATTACAAAACTGGTAATAAATGCAATTTGTTGCCCCTCACATTCTGAGCAGAACTGGTTTCTCCCTTTTAAAAAGACAGCAGATGGAATACTAATCACAGTGGTTTGCTTTTCCAATGACATTTTTAAAAACTTCCTTGGGAACAAAGATACATGGATTAGATTAAAAAAAATAGTGCATTTTTAAAAGCAGCATATATCCTTAGAAAGACACTGAATAATTTAATTGTACAATATATAAAATAATAATTTTATTCTGCAGCATCAAATGCTGACGCCTGAGTCGTCATACGTTATGTCTGGGATATAAATATTGACTTGATAACTTCATTGATTCTTTAATTTTTTTTCTACTAGCTATTTGTTCCAGAATCAGGTTGCAATGAACTTCGGTTGTATTCAAGGCACCCCCAAGATAACACAGAGAAACAAATATATTACATAGTGTAGTATTCACCTGACAAAAGCAGAAGAAGCCTAAATGAAATGAGGTTTCCTGGTAATACAAAATATAGCAAAGGCAAATCAGAAAAAGGAAGAGTAGTTGCAGACGGGACAGGGCTAAATGCAAATTTATCCTATATTCTGTCTGTGTCAGTGCAAAAGCAGCTCCTGTCCAGCAAAAAATTCTAAACTAAGACAAAACCATCAATTCCTTCATGAATTATGACCCACAATCCATGAAAGAAATAAATATCTTTTCCTCTTGCATTGCTAAACAATGCAGACGTCATTTTTATTTAAGAATAGAATTTTGGTCAGTTATTTTATTCCCTCTCTAGCCCGATGCAGTTCAAATACACTAACTTTATGTCCAGATCTGAAACTAATTCTCCTAAATGTCTTCCTTGAAGTTGACTCAAGAGCCACATGTTGTTTCAAAGAACCTTACACAATACATAGTCCGAGGAAGAAGATACACAAGTCAGCCATTTCTAAATAGTGAACAGCCAAACTCAAAACATCCTAAACAGTTTGAAACAACAGACTTATTTGAGAAGTGGTTTGTTTTTTGTTTTTTTTCTTAAAAAAAATTAAAATAGTTTCCATTAAAAACAAAATGAAACAGAAGGAAACAGTAGAGAGAGGCCCAGCACCAATGATACAGCCAGGTCAATACAATAGCTGTAGAACAATATGTTCTGTCAATTACATTTGAACCATTGTAATGAGGTCAAAAGTACCAGTTGCACATGAGTTGGTTATGACGGTAAATCTTCATGTCATAAAGCTAGTTCAGACTTGGTTGAATACCCATAAAAACCACAACTAGCCATAGGAGGTCACTTAAAATAAAAAAGGCAACAGAAAAACACATCTGAAAAAAAAAACACCCACTGTCAGCTGAATAGCAACAAAAAATCCCAAATGACAAACCCTGGCTATGAATCTATAATGCAATTCACATGTAGCTTTAAAATTCTAGCTTCCATCACTGTCTCTCACAGAAGTAGAAGCTCTCTGCAAATCACAGAAGTGCTTTGCAACATCAACTGATTACAACCCCCCCCCCCAACCCGATATTTTTGTCACCTTCCCACAAAAGAGCTTCTTTTCCCTGCAAGAAACGGTTGCAGGCTTCCAATATAATTAAATAGCTATGCTTTCAAAGCAAGTCAAGGACTTCTTATCCTGGTGCCAAACATTATCCTACAGCTTGTACTAGCATCCATATGACATATATAAATATACAAATAGTTAAGAGATAAGTTTTTATTTATCTTTTACAGAAATGGTTAATACTTAAATAATATATATATAATATATATTTTAAAATATAGCATCTTCAACCTACAGAAGGACAACCCTTCCCTCCCCACCTAGTAAGTAAACGTGGCACATGCACTGTATACACCCTCCCAGTCTGCAGGTTGGCTGCTGGACTGGCAAACTGTCTCCATAAACTGGTTAAAGAAAACACAACAACAAAGAGAGGGAGCTTGATTCCTCCACTAGAAAAAAACATGATGCTGGCTGACTGAGTGCCACACCGCTTAGTGTAAACGTTAGCATGGAGGAACGCACTGTCATAGTTAAAAGGAACAGCCGGGTCTGAGCTATCATTTGATCTGCAGGGAAGGAGAATAGTACCAATCTGTAAACCATGGATGACAACAGAAAATATCCCTCAAAGCACCCAGGCATGATTAAGACAGAGAAATCAAAAGTCACTTAAAAAAAAAATACAATCCACCAGGAAGTCCACCTGCACAAGTCTTTTTGAAATAAATAGGAGTTGTGCAAAAGCATTTCTTTCCCGCAATTCTTATTCATTTCAGTATGTGCAGAAAAAAAGTCCTGGTGTATTGTGCTTGCCCCTAGAAGGTTTTTTTTTGCCCACATATTATGTCTAAATAAAGGCTGTCTTCCACAGTCATTAAGAGAGTCAGTTAAGAGCTTTGTGGATTTTCTTAAATGAAAAATTCAATATGCTTGAAATTACTTCCCCAATGATCTCTGAGACAGAAGCTGGCCTATACTGAAGACAATAACTGTGAATCGAGGCAACCTGACAGCATGATGCATGCAATCATCTTTCTGTTGAAATGCATTGTTTTAAACTCTCACAAATCTTTATGATCATCCCAGTCCCGGAAGGCTCTTTTATGTGGGCTATTTTTTATACTTCAAGGGCCTGAATACAATGGTGTTGATGCCTGTGTAAATAGGGAGCAAACTGAGTAAAACACTGCAGGAAATACCTACATAAAATAGTATTAAATGAATTTATAAATTGAGGCCAGTAGAGCTGTTCACATGGGTTAACAGTGCTAGTACTACCTGAATAAGTAAGAACTGCATAACGAAGCCCAATGGAAGCTTCACTAGGAACTATGGAACTGCATTCACTAATGTAAATGCCCTTGGCCATGAGCTATAGTTCTCAACATCAATAACATACACTGGCCACTGAATAATTTTAAGGTCTCTTATTAAATATGGAACCTTACTCAACAAATACCAATCCCTCTTTTTTTCTTTTTAAAAAGCAGCTATTTTAAATTTGGTTTGGGAAACTAAAAAAAAAAAAAAAGAATACAGAAAATACCCAATCAACGCTATTGGGTGAATTCCATATTTGGCAAGATTTCCCTACATAGTCATCTCCTGAGTGTTTTTTTCCTTATTTTACATACGAGAATAGTTTAAAAAAGGAAGCAAAGAATACAGTATATGAGTTATACTGAAGTCACAACTTCATTTATGAAAAGAGGTTTGATCCAAAACTCAGTGCAAGTGGCAAA
The DNA here is from genome assembly GCF_032191835.1 of Heteronotia binoei. Taxonomy (NCBI): domain Eukaryota; kingdom Metazoa; phylum Chordata; class Lepidosauria; order Squamata; family Gekkonidae; genus Heteronotia; species Heteronotia binoei. Next base: position 83,716,170 of record NC_083223.1, read on the forward strand.
GTTGACCGTTGCTGTACAGTATTTGTGAGACAATTAGAATTAAATCCATGTTGCTCAACTGGCACAAAAAAAGGAGAGACAGCTGAGCCCCAAATGCCATCTATATTAAAAATCTCGAATAAGCTTCCAACATTAAACTATATAAATAAGTACAACTGAATGATATTGCTGAACTGTGAACTTAGATGAGGGGAGAAATATTTAAAACCATTGCAAACCATTTTGATCATCAAGGACAAAAAAAAAAAAGGAATGTTGGAACTTGTTTATACAATAAAAATGAAAAGGTTCCAGTTTTTTAATGAGAAAAAATTGAGGCATGCAGGGATTTTTTTTTGCATATGGATATATATATTTTTATATACTATATATAGTATGTACAGTTTAGCTATAAAACTTTGATGTGTAAAGAAGCTGTCTTCAATGAAAAATTGAACATTCAGAGGAAATTCCTGAGTTAGGGTTTTGTGACATGGGCCACTGAGAAAAAAAGCTGCGTTTGGGTCCTCAGAGGTGTTATGTCCATCCCTGTTGAATATTGAAATTAAAATACAATAACAACAACAACGATAATAATAAAAAAGACAGTGTTGCCACTGTTTTTGTTCCCCTGACTGAACAAGGGATAGCACCATAGCGAAGAAGATAATCAATCTCCTGCTTGTAGAGAGGAGGGAATACTTAAAAACAGTATTGCTGCTAAGACCACTGTAGTGTGCACCAAATATGTTCTTCCATCTAGACAACAAACCAACGTGGCCACTGGCTGACTGATGATGTGACGTTAAGGTTTACCAGCCACTAGGTGTACTCCTTCCTAGGCTGCTCATCTGTTGTACATTTATCAGTCATTTCCTGACAGAAGTCTACCGTCACTGTTTGATTATTCTGCTCTAGAGGGAGCTCCTGCTCAGAGTAAGTACCTTGGTCAGCTCCATCTAGTACTCTTGTTGCAACACACTTGTCGGAAATGTTGTTAGGCAGCCAGTGAGCTCCTAACTGCTGCACAGGGCTTTGCTCTGAACAGCACTGCAAGCCTTCCCTGACACACTGGGATGTTACTATGTTTTGCTCCACACTGGCTGGCGAAGAGTTGATATTGACTGCTGTTGGTAGATCCATAGGCCTGAGAAGAGGGCAGTATCGGTGCAGGTCTTGGATCTGTTCGGAGCTCTGCATATCCCTACACACTTCTTGGGAAAGACAGGAGAAATTATCTAACAGCTCCCCCATACATGCCTTCAGCTGGTTCCTTTCTGACAGAAGTTTTTCCTTCTCACAAACCTGAAAGAAGGTAGGAAAAGGAGGTGTTAGCTTCAAAGAAGTACTCTTTACACCTGTCTTCTAGAGCTCTATAACCAGAAAGAACTGAACCAAACATTCTGCAGAATGTAAGTTCTGCAATGTTTCAGAGTGCAGATGGAGTGACATTTTTGAATGCTCCCTCACGTAGAGGTAAAGGTTTAGTGTAGCTCTCATCCCAATTTGCTACAGTGCAGAGAGTGCATAATTGGTGATAGTGGGAGGAAAAACATTCCAAAACATGACTTGGGTCTTAGACTGAGATAGTCTAGTCCAGAATTTGGTATTCTGTGAAACACGCAAAGAGTGAGCTCTAAAAACTCGTTCTGAATTATGCAGCAAGTGGGATAGGTAAAACACAGGAACTCCCCAGATCTGATTTCTTGCTAATTCAAACACTGACTGGTTGGTGAGGTCCACAGGATCTTAGAAACTCACAGATCTGAGCTTTGTTTACCCAGCTTATACACATCTGCATCAGCTGTCAGAAGTATTAAAGGTTGTGATGAACGTTGGTGCAATATCATTAGGGCTCTGTTTTCAGACTCCTCATCTGACAGAGCCAGACTAATAAAAATGCCACCCATTTGCTGCATGCACAAGTTCAATAAACCCATTAAATTGCTTTTAGCTTGTATTTTATCACCTCTCAGAAAAAAAAACTCAGAAAAATACTTGAGCATATAAAAACCTGGCTAGAATTGAAACATCAATGAGTGGGACACGGTTGCCACTGAAGAAGAATATATATAATTTGTAATAATCCCCCATGGAGCATCATAGCTTCTCCTCTGCCACTGGTGTGGATTCTTGACACCTAATCTGGCCAGCCTATCCATGAGCCAATTACATCTTCTATGGCTGCAGCTTGGTGTAGTGGTTAAATGCGCAGACTCTTACTGGGAGAACTGGGTTTGATTCCCCACCCCTCCACTGACAGCTGCTCTCACAGAGCTGTCCTTGAAAGGGCAGCTTCTGTGAGAGCTCTCTCAGCCCCACCTACCTCACAGAGAGTCTGTTGTGGGGGAGGAAGGTAAAGGAGATTGTAAGCTGCTCTGAGACTCAGAGTGAAGGGCAGGGTATAAATCCAATGCTGTCATCATCTTCTTCTTCTAGTACAAAACCTGGTGAACTGCAACTACACCTCACTTGAGATACCGGAGTAACTATCTAGTAATGAGTTGTGAGTGGTAAAAGACATAAGTGGACATGTGGAAGCACTGTGATTCTGAACACTGGGGAGGGTAATGCGATTGTAGCGTTTTCTTCAGAAGTTCAAGAAAAGGTTAGACAGGCACCTGACTTGTTAGTCTTTCCTGGTCTAAAATAGGAAAGCTGGCTTATATGATCTGCTGGATCCTTTATACCAGGGGTGGCCAATGGTAGCTCTCCAGATGTTTTTTGCCTACAACTCCCATCAGCCCCAGCCAGCATGGCCATGCTGGCTGGGGCTGATGGGAGTTGTAGGCAAAAAACATCTGGAGAGCTACCGTTGGCCATCCCTGCTTTATACTCATGCACTTTTGTATCATCTAGAAAATGATGGGTAAAAAGAATTACTTAAATGTAAATTTCAATTTAATTAAATACTCAGGGGAGGATGGAAGATTTCAGAATCTGAAAGGGGCCAGGAAAAATTTCAGATAATAGTGTAATAACCTTAGTAATATGACCTAGTGTATGACCTTACTTAGTCAAGAGAAATAAGTTGTAGTGGGTGGCTTTAGTTACAATCTGCAACTCGTTGCAAGATCAGAGATCAGGGACAGACAGTTGAAACCAATACTAGGGAACTCTGAAGTTGTGTACAATGGATTTTATTTCGTGTGAGTAGGTATTCTGATGAGGCAGGAGCTAGGATGGTGGGCTTTCCTTGGCTGCAACTGGGTGACTTTTAATCCTTCAGTGTCTTCTTCCTATCTACTACATTTTTACCACAGAATTTCTCCAGGGAGGAATACATGGTTCCCTCTTCCATATCTTACTCTTATAACAACATTGTAAGGTAGGTTAGGTAGGTTTAAAGTGAGTGACTGAAGATCACCCAGAGATCTTCATGGCAAAAGAGATTTGAACCTGGATCTCTCAGATTCTAATCTAACACACTGGTCACTACAGCACACTGCCTTTCATTCCACATCTAAACCATATCTATATACTACTTATATACTGTATATATGATATTTGCCATGTGTGCCCCCATCTGCAGATAGCTGAATATGAGGATTGGGGCCATACAAGGGCTAGAGATTTTTCTGCAAATTTGGAGTGCTCCCCAAGTTTGCAGAAAAATTCAAAAATTAAAAGAAAATGCACAGGGGGTCTAAATCTCCCCAAAACTTGCAGAGAATGCACTTACTATCAGCAGTGGTGGTGCCAGGAAGTTGCACTTGGCCCAGTGGTGGTGGCAGCTGCGCAGCCCAGGGCTCTGCTCTTGGTCTGGTGGCAGTGGCTACACAGCCAGGGGCCCTGCACCCAGTGGTGGTGGTGGCCTGGGACTCTGTGCTGGGCCCAGCAGTGATGATGGCTATGCAGCCTGGGGCTCTGTATTAGGCCCAGCAGTGGCTGCATAGCCTGGGAGCTGCACTGGGTGTGCTGCCACTGGTGCACCAGCCTAGGAGTTGTGCCAGGCCCACAGGCGGTGGAGGCACAGACCTAAAAGTTGTGCTGGGAGCAGGCCTGGCAAGGCAGTATGTTGAGGGTAAGCAAATCTCTTCTGTGAGTACTGTGGGCCTATGCTTCTTTTGTATTCTAATAGTAAAGTTGGCCACAGTCTTTGGATACTTAAATCTGGTGACTGGAGATGTGAATAGGCAAGAAGGATCCTTCTAGAAACCTGAAAAGGGCTCTAGGTTTGCAAAAAAGGTGACATCTTTAATAAAAAACATCGGGGGCTTTAAAAAAAAAATCTAAGAAATGATAAAGGAGTGCCTGTAGCTTAAAGCAACAGATTACCTCAGATGCTGTTGCTAGGCAACCACAGCATTCCAAGTTTGGTTCTGTCAGTTAAAGGCAGAGAAAGAAGGCAGGACCCTTTCCAGGCCTATTTTGATCTTTGAGGTAGGACACATTAGGGCCAGGCCTAGGATTGCCACCTCCAGGTTGGGAAGTTCCTGGAGATTTTGTGATGGAGCCTGAGGAAGGCAGGGTTTTGGGAGGGGAGAGGCTACAGCAGAATATAATGCCATAGAGTCAACCTCCAACCCAGCCATTTTCTCCAAGGAGACAGATCTCTGTTGTCTGGAGTTCAGCTATTATTAAGATATCCAGGTCCCACTTGGGGGTTGGCAACTCAGGCCTGAAAGCAACTTCAGGGTGACTTGATACCACCCAAGTTGCATAATTCAACCAGGCCTGGGTGCTTAATTCGGTTCTACAGCAGCTAAACTATGGAAGCCAATGTAGCATAGCAGTTAAGAGGTTTTGAGTAGTTTGGGAGACCCAGGTTCAAATCCCTATCTTGCTGTGGAAGCTCACTGGGTTATTTTAGACCAGTCACATACTTTCAGCCTAATCTACCCCACTGGGTTGTTTGGTGGATAAAAAGAAGGAGAGAATAATGTGTGTGATTTGGTTCCCACTGTGGAGAAAGACCATGGTTTTCCTTGGTAGAGGCTGTAGCAGGGAAGAAGATGGAAAACTGAAGATAGAGGAGCAGATACTGGTAGGACGGCTGTTGGGTGGGAAGGAGAGAAGGGCATAGCCAGGATTTTCAAGATGGGAGGGCTTTTTAATTTTTTTTTGGGGGGGAGACTTGTGGCTGCCTCTTCCCTTGCCTTCCTTTTGGTCAAGCAGGAGGGGAGAGAGAGAGGTGGGTCTTTGAAAGAGCCCTTCCTGGGCTGGGTCTTTGGAAGTTTTGAAGCCAGCTGCAAGATCTTGAGGACTCACTGCGGCTGCCAATTTTTACCCTCCTGTTTGGCTGATCAGGAGGAGAGGACAAGAGATGGACTCCTGGGACTGAGTCTTCTTGCTTCACAGCCAGCCATGAAGCCCAAAGACCCACCACCCGTCGCCCTCCCATCCTGCTTAGCAAAGCAGGAGGGGAGAGAAAGGTGCAGCTGGCAGGCTTGGTCTCTCTCTCCCATCCTGCTTGGCCACTCTTGCAAGTTTCTTGTGGGTCCCCACTTGTCTATATACTATTAGCAACATGTGGCCCCCATATGCAGACCCCCTAGACTTGCAGGAAAAAGAACTTTGAAAAATATATTGGTGTGTGTGTGTTTATATTCCCTCAGATGTAAAACAGCATTCTCTGTACAAGCACAAAAAACTGACCTACTGCTGGCAGTTGGAGAAGGCTCAGAGCTGTGCTTGGTCCATCAGCAGCAGTGCACCCCGGGGCCCTGTGTTGCGCCCAGTGGCACTAGCCATGCAGCTTGGAAGATATGCTGGGCCGGGCAAAAGCAGTGCAGCCCAGGGAGAGCATGGGTGCTAGGTCTGGCAGTGTCTGCTGAAGAGTCCAGGAGCCATGCTGGGCACAGTGGCAGCAGCAGGGCTCTGTGCTGGGCTACCAGCAGCAGCAAAGCCTTGGAGCTGCATTGGGCTTGATGGCGGCACAGCCAAGTGAGAGCACATGGACTGCTCTGGGCCTGACAACAGCTGCCAAAATATCCAGGGTTCCAAGCTGGGCCCAGTGACAGCTCCCAGAGAGCCTGGGAGCCATGATGTGCTCAGTGAGAAAGTGCGGGGAAGAAGGGATTCTGCTCCCATGAGTCCCATTTGTGTATATACTAATAGCAATGTATGGTCCCCATCTGTGGATACCTAAATCTGTAGGTCAGGACAACATGGATGCTAAACAGATTTTTCTTCAAACGGGGGGTGGGGGTGGGGGGAAGGGACTCCCCAAGTTTGCAGAAAATCCAAAATCAAAATTAAAATGCATAGGGGGGGTTCAAATCCTCCCTCAATATATTTGCACACTCTTACTTGATCAGAACAGAGGCACTCTAGCCTGGACTGGGAGTGATTCCAGCAACAGCTCTGGACCCCTTAGGATCAAAGAACATCAGCAGCCAAGCTGGGTCCAGCTGCCATGGAGAAGAATGCCACACTGGGCCTGGCTACAGTAGATGCTGGGCTCATCAGTCAGTAGTGGGGCCTGGAGCCATAACAGGTTTGGTGCTGGGGGGGGAGGCGGGATATGGGATTATCCCTACAAGTCCCACCCCACATTGAGCCATAATGAGGGAATCAGGTAGCAATGGGGGAGGTCTCCACTTCTCATATTTACTTTCACTTTTTGCACTGAGAGTCTATTTTCCTCCCCTTCCTTTCTGCTAGCAGTGAAGCTGTTTGTTGTGATGAAGTCACATAAAGTGAATGCCTCCCTAACAAAGATGGATAGGGCTGTGCTGTGTACCGAGAAGCCTGTTACCATATACGCTGTGACTACTATTCAGATTATTCAAGTTGCAATTGGAGCTTGGCACTTGCCACCTTTGCTGATCTTCTTATTAGTACCACCTCCTCTCTAGCCTTCCATGGTCTTTAGAACACCCAAAGGTGGATGGAGAAATGGCTCGATGTAAGAGTGAGGGATAAAGAGACTCAAGAAGGAAACAGGGCCAAGGAAAGGGGAAGGAAGAAATGTGAAAAATTATGAAAGGATGGGTAGAAAGTGAAAGGTCAAAGACAAAATGAGAATTAGAAATGAGATTAAAAATGGAATGTGGAAGGGGTCAGAAGGAGCAAAGAGGAAGCAAGTGCATGCCAGGAAACACATTGGCAGGGGCCATTGTGGGCACTACATTGTGGACTGCTGCTTCGCTAAATTTGATGGTCAGCATAACTAGCTGACAAAGAACTGTAATTTCTTTGTGTGTGAGTACCAACGATTCACTAAACTCACCAACTTGCGGATTTCACATTCTAAATTCTGAATACAGTCCAGTTTTCTTTTGCGGCAGCGCTGAGCTGCGATCCGGTTTTTACTGCGCCGCCGAACATCATGGATAAATTCCAATTGCTCTGAGGTTAATTTGTGCATCTTTATCATCATCTGGAAATCGTTCCTTGGAAGATCTGTGATTTGATCGACAGGAAATGGAAGTTTCACCTGAAAAACACAACAGAAAGCAAAAGGTAGCTTGTTTTATTATCTAGCATGCTGCTAAAGACAGCACACTGTTAATCTGAACAACAGAAGAGCAATGATTTCATTAGTGTGCTGCTCTGAAATGACAAATTCATTGGCAAGACTGATAGAAAAGGGAATGTAAATAAATTTCCCTGTGTCATGATGCTACATAGTAATATAGCTTAATCATACTTAAAGACCATGCATAGCTCTGCTTGCATCATTTAAAAAAGGATCACAATACAACTGGAAAAGGTAAAGAACAATTAAAAAGAGCACACTACAGCACATAACATTTATAATTTTTTAAAAATATGTTTTATGAAATTGTGAATTATGTAGAAAGTTTTTCCTCTTATAATATTATAGGGTTTTTTGGGGGGGTGGGGGAGGGTCACCCAAAAGAGTTGGCTTAACAGTAGCAAGTTCAGGAGAGGGCGGGACTTGTTCTTGAAACTGTGTGTAATTAACATATGGCATTCACTTTCATAAACTATGGTAATGGTTACTGGATTACATAATTTTAAAATGAATCGGGCTAATTCACAGAGAATAGGCCTACTGTTGGAACTTCTTCACGCAGAGGGCAGGGTAGCTCTGAGTAGCAGGAAATATACAATCATCATCATTTCATTTTTCCAGTGAAATGTCTCTTCACTGTTGTCTACTTTTTCTCAGGATGCAAATGATATAATCTAACACAGACAGCAATTCAGAAGACTCCACAGCATTTCACACCAAATGGTAGTGTGATGGACTGCACTTTTAAGAAGCTTACAAGTACTGTACAAACAGTTAATTCTTCACAGAGGCAGGAGCCTTAAGTGATAGGCTGTTCTAAGAGATCTAATTAGCTAGAATGAACTGGCCAGAGAAAGACTTCTGAATTGGATGCTGAGGAGATTTTTCTGATTTCAGCCCTAGTTGATAAGAGTCAACTACAGACGGTTTCAGAATTCAGCCCTGACTTAGAATAGTTTTAACACAGACAGGAGAACTGGGGGAAAGTTGGCAAGGAAGTTTGGGAAGTAGACAAAGACTTCCATTCAGATCAAAGAAAGGGGATAGATCTTCTAATGAGAGGAGAATTTCCCTACCCGGTCAAATAGGGAGTCAGCTCTGAAGAGTAAGGACTACAGCGATTCCTGGAAAGGTATGGTTAGAAATTGCTTTTGGAGACCTTAAGAGTCAATTAGAAACTCAAGACAAGTACTGTTGTTTCAAAAGAAGGGGTTTGGGTACCAAAAGAGTGTACCAGCCTTCTGTAAACCAAGAGAGTCAGAGAATACTGAAAGAAAGTGTACTGAAGTGTTTGGGGGAAAACACTGGGAAAAAAGCCTCTCAACATAAAGATTTTAACTGTGAGTAGCTTAAGAAACTCTCCTTAGCTGAAACATAAGAACTAAAGTCTCTGCATGTACTAGTTTTACCTCAGAAATTTCAGCCTGATTTCACCTGACTTTTCCCTTCTATGTTAAATAAAATATTTTGTTATTTTTGAATTTCAAAATGCCTCAAGTGCCATTTAAGTTCTTAAGTTAAAGCAGACTCCTGATCCTTTCCTCAGGTTCCTGGGCTGAGCAAACAGCCAAAATATTGTACTGTGACAGGGTGGGACAGCCAGAGTTCTTCAGGAAAGACGAAAACAGACAGCTAGGACAGCTCAGTCAGTAAAGGGAAAGAAAAACAGAGCGAAAATCTCGCCTCTGAGGGAGGGAAATGGCGGAGCCATCATAGCTGGAAAGACCAGGTTATGACCTGAAAATATTTACTTTTTTTCATCCTTATTTATTTTGTAACGTCTGAGCTAATTAAGAGTTCCAGTGAGTTCAAGGCTTCCAGTGAGGAATCATGGCAGGCTGACATCTCCAATCGAGCATAGAAGCACCGCTGCTGAGAAGACCGGCTGGGAGGTGATCTCTGGCTGATGTAATATCTCTGGATAAAAGGGAGATCCTGAGATAACCCACTCATGCTTCAGATGGCAGCTCCCTGTGAGTAAACTGCCGAAGCTGAGTCTTTTTCCGTGTGCTTGGGGGTTGAGCAGCTGGGAGGCCTGGATATACATCTACACTCACAACTGCGGTACAGCCTTTATGGACATTGAGCATCATCATCCTCATTTCTTTACTTCATCAGGCAATAATTAACTATACAGATAAAGAGAGATTTCCTTAGCAGAGAAGATAAGATGCCTTACGATGGGACAAGCCCCCTTTTTTTTTGAAGCTATAAAGGCAAAAACAGCCTTTAAGGACGTAATTATTTAAGAACTGACTGCAAAAAGCTAAACAAGGATAAGATGCAAGAAAGTTTAAAATGGAACAAGGAGTCAGTTACTTCATCATCATCATCATCACCACCACCACCACTATTATTATTTTTACGAAAGTACTTTGGGATAAAGGTGCTAGCTGAAGAACATCAGACCAGACCTGTGTGGTATTTATTTTCTGTTTATTGCTCAAGAGCTTACTTAATTGGAGGACTTGCCATAACAAGAGATAAAGACTTTAACTGTGTTGTTTTGTTGTCATGGTGATTTGACTAGAAGTTGTGGAGAGTGAAAGTGTTAAGGTTACAGAAGCTGTTTTCCTTTTATCTCTTTCCTTGTTAGAAAGACTTTTGTTTCTGGATTTTAGTTGACAATGGCAACTATCAGAAAGAGGGGTTTGAGTGATCAACCCACTGAAAAAGCAGTTATACCTGAGTTGCTCCAGAAATTATTTGATCAGATGGGTAATAAGACAAATAAAAAGACTTGAAACAATGAAATAGGAGGTGAAGAGGTTAAAAAGTTCTATAAAGCTAATATCTGGAGAGATTAAGCAAATCAAGGTTAAAATGGAAACTTTAGTGACTAGAACAGAAGCGATAGTGTGTTGGAAAGAGAACTAGATGATTTGGCTTTACAGGAGCTGAGAAATAATTTAGTTTAAGGTTTAGATCCATTGCAGAGATTTCTGATTAAGTTATTGGAGACAGGAATTAGGGATGCCAGCCTCCAGGTAGCACGTGGGGATCTGCTGGAATTATAGCAGATCTCCAGATTTTTTCCTCCTCCTCATGCTCCACTTGAGAGTTTTCAGAAGTATCTGGTAGATTATTGTTGCAGTTTAACTAAATCAGTCTTGGGTTAATTCAGAAAGGAAGTTCACTTGGTCTGATGTCATGCCACAATTACTCTAATTAGGCTGCGAGATGTCACTACATCTTCTGTCTTTTTGGCTAGTGAATGTATTATGCTAACTCTGGGATGTAAGTATGCATGTTGACCAAAAGGTGGCAGCAGACACTAACAGGATAGCATATGCTTAAATATAAGCAAAAGAAAAGCCTTTATCTTCTCCTGTCAGGCCAGGTTCTTGAGAGAAAACTCCTTTGATATTTGAATGTGGGTTTTAATAACATGGGCATGTACCTATCACATATGCCACGAGTGCCATTTGTAGCAATACAGGGCATCAAAGTATGGACAGCTCTAGGAACCGACAGAACTATTTTTACTTTAATGCAGAAGATTAAAGTAAATACATACTTTGACATTCACCATCGCATATTTTTTTTTTACACAAAATGTATCAGTAATTATTACATTCCTTTTGTACTGTGACATTATGTTTATATTTCTCACTCAACCACAGTCATATGAACACTGGAGAAGAAATTAATGGTATCTTTTCACACATTCTGTGTGGTAAGCTTCATCCTCATGCCTCATCTGTGAAGCCATGGCTCAAAGATGGCAGAGCATCAGGTTAGCTTACTGTGGCATGTGAGGAGAAAGCTGCCAGAGACAACAGTGCTTTGCTTACATACACAGAGGCTGAACTTCGACATGATGATGTGGCCTATTATGTTTACAGTCTAGTGAGTAGTGATATGAAAAATGTTTGATTTCCTTGACATACCCTTTGGACCACAAGCATAACAACCATATGGTGATTCTCCGAAGATGACCATGGGACTGCCATGATCAACACATGAAGCTGCCTTACACCTATTCACATCTTGGCCCACCCAGCTCAGTACTGGCTACTCTGACTGGGAGCAGAGCTCTGGAGTTTCAGGGAGAGAAAGATCTTGATATCCTTCTAACTGGAAATGTCAGGGATTGAACATGAGAGCTTCTGTCCTGCCAAGCAAACTAGTATTCCTTACTGAACCTGAATGAACTGTCTATGGTTTTATTTATTTGGACTTGTATCTTGCCATACCCTGCAAGTGTCACTTGGTTCATTCATAAGCACAAATTATTGCTTTGGGAAAAGAGCCTTTGTATTTTTATTTAGAAGAGCAGAACCCTTCTTCCTCACAAGACTTTAACAGCTGTGTGACAGTTATCAATTGAGTTTTCTCATCACTTCAGGGTTTTTTGTGTGTAGGGTTGCCAGTCTTAAAGAGACATTATTTATTGGGGATGTTATTCAATGAAAAGTATTAGCTACCTATTTTCACACTTTAAGCCTCTACTAAAGGAAAAGACATTTTCCCCCAGGTCTTTTTGTCTATCAGGAACCTTTTCATGGCACACAGGCCACATAACAGCCCTACTTTGATAACACCTTACAAACTGGGATTCCATAGAGAAAGTGGGTATGTTTTAACTTCTGTCATCAATAATGATAACCTGTAATAAGACTCAGCCTAGGTATCACTCGTAAGATGGGAACAATAATTCTAGGACAGGTTGTCTGTGAGCCACTTCATAAATTGTGCTTTCAATCTGCACCTATATGTGGAATGGACAGGACAGAAAGAGTGAAGGATTTCTTCTTCTTCTTCTACCCTGTACTTTGGAAGATTTCAGGAGAAGATGAGCTTTCACAGGCTTACATTCATTGCTGTTGGGAAGCTGGTCCCCCCTCCCCCCACTTCCTCACAGCATTGTAGTATATCTGTGCATCTTCTGGGATCTCCCTGGCTTTTTTGACCTCTCTCAAACTGGCTTCATTTTGGGAAAGAGCACAGAAAAGCCAGGATGGTTTCTGTGTGGGTGGGCAAGTTCATAATTTCCCACCTCCTTGGTAGCCATTTTCATTGACCCTGCACCAGCCACTGCTATTTTCTTCCCCTACCACCCGGTGGTTTTTTTAAATAAGAAATTTCACATCTTTTTATCAATATGCCATTATGACAATAGGTATAACACGTTCTGTGAATTCTCAGCTTTCATTCTGAAGTCTCTAGCCCTTTTCATTGTAGAGATACAAGGGGAAAAGCATCTCTCTGCAACAGAAGGGGCCAGAAACTTCTTAAAATGAAAGCTAGGACTTCATAGAAACAATTATACCTATTGTTATAATGGTATATTGATATAGCAATATGAAACTGCCAATTTTAAAAAATGGGGGGAAAGTTCCAGTGGCCTAGGGCAGGGGAATGGCTGCTGCTGGGAGCAGGGAAACTGCAAGGAAACCTGTCATGTTGAAGTCCCATTACCATTATACTGCATTAATAGCCACACTGCCAGATAAGAAATGACACATGCCTGTTCCCTTGTGGAAACTACCTAAGAGACGCTTTAAGATTTTAACACAGGATACAAAGAAATAACTGATGTAACTGAGTGGAGCTGGGTCCATATTTGTCAAAACAAGGGGATGCAGATAGTTACTATAAACCATTTATAGCATTCCAAAGCTTTACAATTTTAGTACCATCTTCCTTCCTGCTAAACAAAAACAGATGGCTCCCACAGAGCTGTTGCAATGACATTATTGACTTTAGATTGGCTGCAGACCAGATTCTTCGGTTAGTGGCTATTTTAGTGGAGCTATGTCCATTTTTATCATCAAGGAAAGTTAATTTTGTGTTTTTGAGAATCTGTCAAACATTAAAAGACCTTGAGGTACAGCAAGTACACTCTAAATAAAGAGCATGCACACATACAAAAGTTTGATCAAGCTGAATCTTGTAATCCATAAACTAATTGAAGTCAGATTTTCAAATTGAGACGCCTAGGCTTTGTGATCTCTTTGTCCTGTTACAAGTAGCAAGCAACTCCCTCAAGAAAAGAGCTTTCATTTAACTGCTGTGCAATTAAAAGCTGTGCATTTATCAGCTTCCAGATTTTTTTTAAAAAATCACTGAACTATCCTGTGGCTATAGCTACATATGTATGTATATATGTGTGTGTGTATACACACACACATCTATCTCACAACAGATTATCCTACTGGGAAAAATGTACTTCATAAATCCTACAAGTCTAGACAAGTACAACTGCCTTTTCACTTCTTATGTCATTGGTATTCTCAGTAAACTGTGTTGTAGGTGACACATCCTAATGATAGATTGGTTCAGCTACCTCTGCGACAAATGAAAAAGTGTGAAATAACACTTATTCAAGAATCAGGGATCCATCATTTTGGGCAGGACTACATATATGCAGCACAAAATTTGGTCACAGCTTCCTGACTGCCACAGTTATACTTTTAAAAAGAGGATGAACATGATTCATCCACCTTTGTTGAGTAATCAGGAAGCCTCTCCATGGGCATACAAATGCCCATGGTACCCACCTCTGGTGCCCAGAGGTTATACATTAATGGGAATTCCATTATACTGTAGCAAAAGAAAAGAGTTAAGAGTGGTAACAGTGACTTGCAAAAGCTCCTACCCTGCCACAAATTTTGTTAGTTTTTAAGGTGCTACTGGACTCTTTTCTACTTCTACAGACTGACTAACACAGCTACCCATCTTGATCTATCTCTCTAAAGGAGATTAAGTTATACTTTGTACACTATTCTGCTAAATTGTGAGGACAGGCTAGGTTCATGTAGGTCCACTGGTGTTACTGAACTATAAATGGAGCCCTTTATATGTAGTATGTGCATGAGCATCCGTGCACGTACATGTGCACACACCTGAAATTTTACTCTACTGCTTTTGGCCAGTCATTCAAGAACATATGGCTGGTCTTCAACATTCTGAGTGCACAAAGTGAACTGTTACACAGCACTGCTTTTAAGAAAACCATTTCTCAAATGCCCTATTTTTAATTTTTTTGTTTTGCTGCTAGGCATTACAGGATGGTTTGATTAAGCAGTAAGAAACAGAAAAGTCCAACTGATCTGTAACTCTATTAGATAGTATGTAGAACTACCAAAATATTTTGACACTTGAGACAGAAAAAGGCACCCAAGGCAGAAACAGGTACCCCGAAGTGCATCATGAATAGTGTGTTATAGTGTCAGAGTACGATCTGGGAAACCCAGATACCATGGAAGCTTGTTTGGGTGGCAGGTGGCCTCAGGGCAGTCACATACTCTCAGCCTAACCTACCTTACAGGGTTGTTGTGAGGAAAAAAGAACAATGTAAGCCATTTTGGGCCCTCATTGGAGACAAAGGTAGGGTATAAGTAAAGCAAATAAATGCATGAAAGGTCCAGAAATGTGGTACATTACATGAACTAATAAATCACTAGTGGCCAAGTTAAGGATGGCTACCTAATCATTTAGGTTAGGGATGAAGACCTGACCTGTATTCTCCTTTCTCCCATTAGCTCTTCCAATGTATAGTGAGTGATCACATGTGATGTCTGTTTGGAGGTGGTACATAGCTTGTGGAACACCTCCCCACCTTTGTGGGAAGTCTGTTTGTCACCTCCATTACTTGGTTTTCACTGCGGTATAGATTTGGGTGTTCCAAAAGGTTTTGGAATAAGTGGCTTCTGAAATAAGCTACTGCTGCTTATGGAACAGGCTACCATTTTTATAATGTGGCTTCCATTATTATTTCTTTCATTGTTGCTTGAACAATTTAACACAAACTGGTTTTTTATGTTGTTGGTCATCCTGAGGGTCTCTCAGATGGGAAGACAAGAATGAATAAAATTCTGCCTGAGGTGTTGCTTACTATTGGTGGGGCTGACATACTACTTTGCACATATTACTGGCTCTGCAGCTTAAATTACTGGCACAGTTGTAGCTTCTATGGAAAAGTTAAGCAGTCATGAGGAAAGATAATTTTGCCATTCCTCTTTTTTCGTGCAACTTGGCAAACAAATAATTTCAAAGTGTCTTTCAGTCTCTGCCCCTTTAACTTATTTTACACACATTACTTTGTGGTTTTCTGCAGCCTGGAGGAAAGCAGTATAAGTAAAAACAAAACTTTAAGGTGCCAATACATACAGGTTCACCAAACTAGGAAATGGATCTTGGGATCCTTTCCACACCCCACACCCCGGCCCCCTGCCATGTACACTAACATTACTCTGGGACCCAGTCTAAAAATTAAAGATCTCAAAATTCAGACATGAATAAAATGGGAACACCACAGACATTTTATGGGTGAAGACTACAGAACTGCTTGTATCCATATATACCAACTGCTTTGGTAATAGGCTCACATTCTCCATCTGACACACAGTTTGAAGGAATCACAACATTAGTTTATACAGTGTTACCTTAAATTTTACATTAATGTGTATTAGTATACACCTGAGTAACTCAGCAGTACATTTTCCCTAAGACTTTGAAAGCCAAACAACATGTTCAAAAGTGTCAGATGGTTCAGCCCTCTTAAGGCTCCCAATTTACCAAGTTGTATGGCATGTCTGAATACTTCTCCAAAAAATATCTCCATAGGAGAAATGTTTTGGCCTGGAATTCTGTGATAGTTTACTGAAGAGGTCCCCAGCCTTTTTTTAGCTTGTGAGCGCCTTTGGAATTCTGACACAGGGCGGTGGGCACAACCACAAACTGGCTGCTGTAGGAGGTGGAGCCAACCACAAAATGTCAGGAATCAAGGTTATATATACCTCTAATACAGGCCCTTATGGGGCTGAACTTTTCATCAATTGACCTAATTTTAACAGAGCCTCTTCATATAACTGTAATAGTTACTCCAGGAGCCTGTTTGAGGGAAGGGCAGGCTAAAAATCAAATTGAATCCAACAAATCAAATCAATTCAGGCAGACCCCGTTTAACAGGGTGCCATTTAATTTACACAGTCAATCAGAAACTCTGCTGAGCAAAAGCCACCCCCTCCAATTTCTAAAAGCATTTGATGGGTGTCAGGAAAGGTGTCAATGGGTGCCATGGCAACTCTGGGCACCTCTTTGAGAACAAATGGTTTATTGTCTACAGTGGATTGTGTGCATGTGTGTAAGCATTCATTTCAAGAGGAACGAACGTATCAATTTGATCCTCACTCTTTCTAAACAAGATGATAGACACTTGTCTCACCTTGTTACACTACAGCCCTGTTCACAAGTTACAGTGAATGCATGTACAATCCATGTACAGCAGTGGTCCCCAACCTTTTTGGCACCAGGGACCGGTTTTGTGGAAGACAATTTTTCCATGGACCAGGCAGGGAGGGCATGGTTTCGGGATGATACAATTGTGCACTTTATTTTGGTTTGGTGGTTAGGTGTATAGACTCTTATCTGGGAGAACTGGGTTGGATTTCTCACTCCTCCACTTGCAGCTGCTGGAATGGCCTTGGGCTAGCCATAGCTTAGCAGAGTTATCCTTGAAAGGACAACTTCTGGGGAGAGGCCTCTCAGCCCCACCCACCTTACAGGGTGTCTGTTGTGAGGTAGGAAGATAAAGGAGATTGTGAGCCACCCTGAGATTCGGAGTGAAGGGCAGGATATAAATCCAATGTCGTCGTCGTCTTCTTATTACTACATTGTAACATATAATGAAATAATTATACAACTCATGGCTTGGTTGCTAACAGGCCATGGACTGGTACCGGTCCATGACCTGGGGGTTGGGGACCCGATGTACAGTATACATTTGACTATTGTCATGTTACATTCTATGTATGTACAGATTAACATTTGCTTGAAAGTTCACATTCACTCTGCTCTCAGTTTCATTTGTCAACTGAACACACGCTGGCTTTTCTAACAGGTATATATGCATGTACATGCAGTTCGTATAAGCACTGACTGTAACATGTGGACAGGGCTTATAACTTAATGTATACCATATGTAAGTTACTAATGCAGATAGTAAATATATTCTTAGGAAAAACTTAGTGGAACAAGGTGCCTTATTTGAAGTAATGTAATATAATATCTGTAGTTTGCTTCCTTCTTTATTTTAATAAGCCACTAATCAGACAGCTAAATACTGGAGCTGCTCAAGTTTTCAAGGACTAAATTGTGTTAGAGAAACAAAACAGATCACAAGTTTTCAGATTTCATGAAACACAGAGCATGCATTACAGGTCATTATTACTACTACTATGCCAATATTAACGGAAACAGGTGCTAAATGGTGATGTATGTAGGGACTATAGTATAGAAAAGCTTCGTTACAGAAAGCAAAGCGACAATAGCTGTGCAGATTCTACAAATGAGGTGCAAAACCACACATCTAGTGGATAAGTGAAACTTGCAAAAAATTAATAGTGGTCACCAAGGATGATGCAGAGGGACTGATAAAAATTAGATATCACACAGGAAAGAGATGAAGGTGGACAAAAAAAATTCTGAATAATAATTTAGTTTTATCTCCTGTGTAGAAGAGCAATACTATCCCAAGTAAATGCTGTCATTGTCATATATATTACGCTGTGCTCCTGCCTTCTAAATGGTACCTCATGAAATTATGTCAGGAAGTACCTATAGAAAAAAAAACTTTCAGTGCCTCTTGTTAAATATGGAGAAGAATGTGAGAGATATGGAAAAGTGGGGCAAAATATTATAAATAAATCAACAAAGATCCAGCCACCACTACAAACATTATCCATGTAGGAGAATTCTCTCTCTTACCCAGAGGTCCCCCATGGGTGCCCACAAACACTTTTCCTGGTGCCTGCTGAGTGTTTTTAGAAAGTGGGCAGGGCTAAGTGGGGCTTCCCCCCCCCCAGCAAGGTTGCACTGGAGATTTGACTTGCCGGGCAGTTTTTTTTTAAAAAAATGTTCCTCTGGGGGGTAGCTGCTACCACAGCACAAGGACCTTTACTGTGTCACTGAATGTAAGCTGTGGTGGCCATTTTGTGGCTGCGCCCACCACAAACAATTCAGTTTTCTGGCTGTGCCTCAGACTGAAAAAGGCTGGGGGACCCCTGCTCTTACCTGTGGTTTAAAGCACAAGTCAAAATTATAATTTGATTTAAAAAGTAGTGCCTGAACGCACGCAAGCTCTTTGATAATGTACCTGGCATAGAAGTTTTTAGAACATTACAAGAGGATCTTCCTAGATTGTTATTTTTGATCTCTTCTTTAATGCTATTTCCCTACTAAACCAAAAGCAACAGCATGACACCCTTGAACTGCTACCTCAGTAGAGGAAAGGTGGGGTAATAATATTCAATACATAAATACTTCCCTATGCACCACCTGCAGTCCTCAGCTCCCACCTACTAACTGTTCTTTCACTTAAACTACTTCGCCAGGCATCAACCAGAGCCTGTGTCTTCTCCACTGTAGCTTTCAAGTTGTACAACAGGCTCCCTGAGCTCCTTAAAGAGAATGCTTAGCTTCTAGAACACGTTAGATGGGGGGAAAGTCTTCATATGTTGCAGCCATAAGTAAAATGTCAGTTGATGTCAGCCATGCCATGAGCACGGGCTGCTATCTAATGGATTATTTAAGGAGATGGATTTGCCTTGAGTTTTTGATTTTTAAAAGTGAAAGACAGATCTTGATGCCATATCCCCAAATCCCCCAAGAAAGCCTCATTAGGCTCCATGCAACGTCTTGGGAGGGGCTGTTTGAGAAGCACAAACCTGAAGCCTCCTTGGTTACGTGGAAAGAATAGCTGTTGGGTGGATCTCAAGCTCTAACAGGTACATATTTGACACTCACACAACCACTTCTCATACAGCAAGTTGCAATGACCTCATCAGCTGGGGAAAGATTCACATTTCCCCAGGGAAACTATATTGCTGCTTGAAAGAATAGGACATGTAATACTACAGAACAAAGAGAGCTTCCTTGCAAGTTAATGTCTAGATTCCTCAGAAGAAAAGAACAATAGCACATTTTTGTCAGGAAATGTCCTCTATTTACAACTGATGAGAATAGTTCAGTGGCTGAAAATCTGTCCACATATATCAGTGCTGCATTAAAAAAAAATAATAATTCAGAGATGGCTTTTCAGACCCAAACGTATTTTTCTGCCTAGTGTGAAAATTGTTGTTTTTAGCGCTTGCAAGAGTTTTTAAAAAATGAAAACAAAACAGAATAAACCATTCTCACTGAATACACTGATGAGAAGCATACTTTTAATTGCTAAAAGGTCAAATAGCTCTGAGCTAGGAAAGTGATGTGATTCAAAATAGCAGGGCATGATAAGGTAGAGACCGGCTCTCCAGGTCCTGGTTTCTAGTTCTAGTGATGCTGTGTCAATGTAGTGTATCCCATGGCTCAGCCCTAGCCTTTCTCCAACTATGGTATGTTTCTATGGCAAAATCCATGTGGTAGGCCTGGTTTTATGTTTATGAAATAATGAAGCTTTTCTGCATTCTCATTTTTCTTACTTGTAAATTCCTGTTTCTTTGGGCATTTCCCCCCTGTTCCACAAGTTTTGTTTTCTCTAGCGGTTGATTCAATATTACACCAGTTTATGTCCAGCACAAAAACTTAGTTTAAACCTACTGTTTAAAGTTTAAATTACTGGTGTAATATCAAATCAATAACTAGAGAGAGCAAAACACATACAGAAAAGGAAAAAAAAAATCCCTGAAGAAACAGGAACTCTTTTCTTTACTATCAAGTTACAGCTGACTTACGGTGACCCCATGGGATTTTCAAGGCAAAAGACATTCAGAGGTAGTTTGCCATTGTCTGCCTCTGCATCATAATGCTGGTGTTTCTTGGAGGTCTCCCACCCAAATACTAGCCAGGGTTGACCCTGCTTAGCTTATGAGATCTGATGAGATCAGGCTAGCCTGGCTATCCAGGTCAGGGAACTTATAATGTAGAAAAGCCCATGTCTATAAGGCAACACAATAACTGCTAGAAGATCAAAAATATGTGGTGTGTCTACGTGCTTCTCCTCTCCACTCTTTCAGGCACCCCCTCCAAAGTTTCAGAGATATTTACAGTTGATGCCAAACCACAGTTTGCAACTATGGCTAGACTAACCAGACTTAGAGAAAACATTTACAAGACATGTAAGAGAAAAAAAGAACGAGGAGTGTACAAGTATGTGTGATGTTCATGATCTCCTAAAAACAGGAGATTGAGCAGTTTTATGTCTGTCCTGAGCTGTACAGCATGTCGACTCCATACCACACACACCTCTTTTAATTGTTACCCTATTGAGTCAGATGGAATAAAAAAGGCTGCTTTCTGCCTTTGTAAGTATATTAAAAAAGCGTGAAGGCCATTTCAGATAACAGGCTTCATGAACTGTTCAAAATAAGTGTTAATACATGTACTTATCACAAATCCCTACCTCATGTCCTCTGTCTTGCACAGGACATGACTCACTGTCTGCTTCAGAGAACGATCCAGACTCATCGCTGGAGTTTGTTCCATAGGATGGCTCACATTTTATCTGGGGTCTGACTTGGTTGTACATTCCATCTCCCATCACACCTGGCTCCTGATGCTCAGGGGCCAAGAATCGAGCTCCTTGGGAACAGGGGGAAGATGAAAACTCACACAGAGGAAGGCTGCAGGGAGAGCCACCACTGCCATCCTCTGCATAAGAGTAGGAGGAACATGAACTAGAGGTCCTTGTTCTGGTTTCCAGAGGAGGAGAACGAGGGCAAACTTTAATTGGCACTGGGCAGCTGGTGTTAGGCCGCATCCGTCCTGGCAAGTGATCAGCTGCCTGTCCAATGTGAGAATAGGTCTGGCAACTGGGAAGAGATTGGCTACTTCCTGCCCATAGACCCTTTGGCACAGTCTCGGCGAGATCTTTGTCCAAGCTGCTCACGCCAGAATATGAATGCACTGAAGTGTTTACTTGGTCACAAATGTTTGAAGAAAATATAACACTCCTTCTGTCCACCTCACCTTCCTGCTTACAGAGACCTTCAACAAAGCCAGGACCCCTGAGAGGCGATCCCACTGTAAAATTGGAAGCATCCTTCTGAACAGCTTGGGACAGTCCATAAGTCCCTGTGAAAGGGACATAATCAGTTTTGTGGTCACCCTGAGTTGTCCCCTTGTCAAAAGGGCAGGCTGGACTCCTGGCAAAGTGCTGTTGGGAAGTACTGGGGAAGCCAACTAAGTCTATGTTTTTTGTTCGATTGAAGAAAGACCTTAAGCAGGAAGGAGAGGAACCACTTTTAGATCTGTCAGCTCCAGAAGGACTTGGCTGCTTTCGGTCCATTTCTACATCCCCCTCTTTATCCCTGATGTCAGGCTCATCTCCAGAGAGGCAAAGTGTGATGTTTTCTTCGTCATTCTCCTCACTCCTAGGCTCACTTTTAATTTGCCCTACAGCAAGGTCTGGCTTGAGGCTGTCACCAGAACTTTCTTCACTGAATGTGCTTGCGAAACCTGAGGTACTAACGTGTGATGTATTGTAGACATTCTTGGTACAAGCCAGCTGATATTTCTTGTATCTGGGATACCGTGTTACTGCTTCTTTGTCCAAACTGTCTTTGTCATCACTTAGCAGGTCAGAGTCAGGCAGCATCCCCTCCTCTTTATCTGCTTCAGAACTGACGGTTTCAAAGTTAAAGGGCTCTGGGTGCGTTCTCTCCCTTGGACAAGATATCTTGGAAGTCTCAGATTCCATAGTCTCTACCTCTTCTTCCTCGGAATTCTCATCTTCATGCATCTGCTGATAAGTGGGATCCTTTTTGCACAGGAACAGGCCATCTTCATTGTTCAGCAGCTGGGTCTGAAGGAAGCTGAAGCAGGAATCCTCCAGATTGTGCATGCGCAGGAACTCTGCACAGTGGATGACCTCTTGTATGTTTTCTCTGCTGAGTAACAGCTTCGCAGTGTAGGCAAACTGTAACAATGGACCAAATCCCCTTGAAGTGACCTGCAAAGAAAAAAAAAGAAACAGGGAAATTGCCAGCATTACCATCAGCACTGCTATTGTTCCAAGCCCCTCAAGTGTAGTTAAATAACTTGACAGCTCTAATGTGCATAAATACCACAGTGTACTAGTTAATCTTTCATCAAGCCACCACTGAAGTTACTTCCAGCAAATTAATGCTGCCTGCTGTATTGCTGCCTGCATACTTCATATTATAGGATTATTTAAACATTACTTCCAACGAATGATTGATGGTATGATGAACTCTTTAGCACTTGCCAAATGACATTCACCCTATTAACAAATGCTCATGAATGTTGCTAAATTCTCAATGGATGCATAATCTTATCAGTTCTACTGAACTTCTACAAATTAGGCAGAATGTGCCCTGCACTATAAGAACCACATTAATTATACCCATTTAATAAACATTTTATTTTGTTACCAAAAGGCTTACAGGTTCGTTTGTTTTTTAAATTGATATATTTTTATAAACACTTGAGGACAGCATAAATATTCAATAATAATAATGAGAAGCAGGGATGTTGCTGGGGGTGGGGAAGCATGTAATCTAACCTGAATAAGGAGCAGTGGTAATAAGACAGGGCACAAAATCCATGGGAGAGTTTCATCAAACTCTAAACCCATCATACCAAGACTGCTGAATCTCTGGATGGATGTAGATTGTGAGGAGCTGTGCATTAGCTTGTTAGAAGTCCTTAATTACTACACAGTTCTTTAACAGCACGAAAAGCTGATTACAGCTTCCAACCACACAGTTCAGTACCAACTTTCTTTTATGAAGAAATAACAACACTTGTTTAATGATGTTAGAAATTGCAGAAGACTGGTTTTTATATATGGCATGATTGAAATGACTCCCATTACTGGAATTCACTCTCAAACCATCTCCTTCTGGAAACTCAGTGGTCACTGGGCACAATCCATATGCTTTCAGGCAATTTCTTTAATAAAAAATGCTAAGAGTGTGAAAGTTGTTAAAAATGAAAATGAATATTAAAAATGAAAGCAGACACCCTTAGGATGAGGGTGCTCCAAAAATCTGTCAGATTTTGCGTGAATTTAAATAGGACATCCATTCATATGCTGTTACAGTCCCCTGGGAGAGGCAAATAATAACTTATTTGATAACCCATCCCTCTACATTGTCAGGATTCAGGGGTGAGTGTTCCTGCTGCACTGTTGTTCTTAATATTACCACCTTACATTGTTTGTCCAATACTTCACCATTAAAAGTTTTGTGGTTTATACATACATTTCCTGCCAACATGCAGTAATACAATTTGGAGGTTAAACAACTGGAAAATACAGAAGTCACAAGAGGTGGGTATTTCTCTTATGTTATTACTTGTTAATGCATCTTTATTCTGTGCATAGTTTTGGGTCAGGCATGTTGCTCTGATGTTAACTATGTGTCCCAAGTACCAATCTCCACCTAGCGTGATCTTCAGTGTAATGAAAGTAGAACAGCTGGTCCATTGCTTTCTGATTTCAGCTGGTCCAAATAAAAATATTAACTTAGTGTATCTGCTTGGATTTTGCCTGAATATAGAACCTGAATACAGAAAAGTTGTTGTGGAAGTTATGATCAAACACAACCACTAGGTGGGAGAACTGCAAAGCTAGCTGTTGGCAAAACTATACTCTTTTCAACAATAATTCTTTCAGGCTAGTCTCAGCAAAAAACAAAACCCAACACCAAAAAACAAAACCACTGACTCATAACATTCCAAAGGACTCTCCCCCTCCCCCAGGCTGAGTCAAGGTTTTCATCCCTCTCTAAACAGCACTACTCTGGACATCTGCTAAGCAAGTCTTCCTCCTCCAGAGGCTAACACATGCTGAACTCTTAATGTTGTTGATATAGCACCACAAACAGCTGCTTGCTCTAAAAACATACCTTACAAATCCAGGGAAAAAAGCTAGGTGGGGACATAAGAGGACTAAATCAGTATGGATCATTTGTGACACCACATATCCTATACGGGGAATAACACAGCAGTAATTTACAATAGGCACTGATGAGCAGCGCTACATTTTGAAGAACTATAACAGCCGTTACTTGCAAATATAAAAAGATGCCCTCGAGGAGGAGTCTTAGAAGCATTTCAGATCAGCGCTAATGTTTCAAATACATAAACAGCAACTTTCATGATGAATGCGACTTGAGCTTGCTGGCAAGTGGGGAAGCCGGCAGAATCTCAGTAGCCTGAAGCTGTCTAAATATTGATTTGGCCTTTATTGTGGGTCTACCATCATGCCGCCTTTGGAACTGCTTGTATTTAATTCGCCATGACAAGAAAGCAGATATTCAGGGGACTGTAAAGTGGCTATAAATATTGCACATTTTTTGAGATGAAGGTTTAAAAGCTGCATATATTACAGTTACACACGCACTTCTCAGTAAGTTGGTAATTTTTTTTTCCAGGAGAAACTTTAAGTAGGCTACTAAATAGCACAGCAACAGTATAGCCAAGAGGATGTATAATGAACACAACAATATTCTGAAGTACTTATGAGGGAAGTAAAATAACAGTATTAAAATTTATATTCAGAAGAATGCCAATTTGTGAACATACAACATAAAACAGAGCTTTCCAGCTCCTACTTTAACCTAGCATTTCAGTATGCAAATAATCCAATTTAAAACCAGAACTGCACACACACATACAGCGATTAACCCACAAACCAGCTGAAATCCAGGCAACCGAGACCTATCTAAGTAGGTGAAGCAACCTTGGGAGCTGAGTGATTGTTAAACAGCAGCAACCATATGAACAGTTGCACCTTAAAAAAAAAACCAATTCTGCCCCTTTCCCTTGAGGAGGAGAGCTCTGGCCCACATTCCTCAAAAACTGTGAGGTATCCGTTAGTTAGATGGGTGTTAGAAGGGCTTCTCATCTGACCTTACAAAGTAGTTGCTGACCCCCTCCGAATACCAATGGTCTGCAGACCCCAGTTTGAGAAACATTGTGTTATTTTTTTTAAAGACAGTGAAGCAGATGGACCCCCCCCCCCGCATCAATAATGTCCCTTCTCTGTTGCACTTGGCACCTTTCCTGTTAATGCAAGGCGGCCTTGTTCACACACAGAGTAAACCAGTGCAACTTCTTGGAAATTCACTAGTCAACATATATAAGTATAGCTGTAAACTATGTAGGGGGGGGGCTCAGGGGCTCAAGCCCCCTCCATACTTTTCCGGGGGGGGGGAGCTAAGCACCCTCCGGGCAACCAATAGATGTTGGCACCCTCCGGGCAAAAGTTTTGGCTGTATCTTTGGACTCTCTAGATTAATTACTAATGTTTTGATATCCAGAACACATCAATATTTAAATATGTTTGGTGTCTGTTGGAAAAGAAAGTATAGTCTTTAACCCTGGCTGGCAGCATCCACTTTCAGTGTGGCAACAGTCAGACTGCAAGGCCTTTGTTGGGCTCAACATACTTGCTTGGTTCCAATTTATATTTGGGGGGAAGTGAGATTGGGTGGAGGGGACATGAAGATCAGAGGCCTTTTAAAATTTCCTTTTGCCGTATGTGCGGTCCAGAAACAACATTGCCAAGGAATGTGAGGTCTGTCATGTTTATGCTTTTCATTTTGCTGTTACCTAAAATGGTGTGGTACAGGTTCAAAGGGACAACAAACTAGCTAATGGATTCAGGTGAGGTAGCTGTGTTGGTCTCAAGCAGCAGAACAAAGCTGGAGTGCAGTGGCACCTAATTAAGACCAACCAAGTTTAATTCTAGGTGTAAGCTTTCATGTGCATGCACACTGTTATATTTAGATTCAGGTGTGTAGCCATGTCCTGAAGAAATAAAGTTTGAGTCCAGTGGCACTTTTAAGACCAACAAAGTTTTATTCTGGGTATAAGCTTTCATGTGTGAGTGCACTTCATCAGATACAGGTGAAACAATTTAGAGTCAAGATGCTTAAGTACTAGGTAATTATAGATGAGATTGGATGTATGAGAGATCTGTGAATGGCAGTAAATTAGCAAGCAAATACAAGAGTTAACAAGCAGGTGTGGGAATAAGGTTTGAGTCCAGTGGTACCTATGAGTCAAGTAAAGTTCCATTATGGGTATAGGCAAGAACTGAGAGACTTAGTATGTTCACTTCCTAAGATTAACTGAAACAGATTTCTTCAAATAATACATATAGGTTAAGGGGGGGTTAAATTGCCAGGGAGAGCTAATTGGAGTAAAAATATCCAAGTAACTGAGCAGTACATAAAGCTAAGATTGGAATAACACATTAGGTAAGGTGTGAAAATTGCAGGAAATTGGTATACAGATAATAAAGCAATTAACAATGGATGTGAGAACTAAGTTTGTGTCCAGTAGCACCATTTAGAACAACATAGTTTGATTTCAGGGTGTAAGTGAGAACCGAGTGACTTAGCATGTGTAGTGAGAGAAGCCAACATCTCTGTTAAGTCCTGGGGGTTCCATTGTTCTGAGTGTTGTAACAGCTTGCAATTCGGCAATCTCCTATTCCCATCTGTTCCAGAAGTTCCTTTGCAATAAGGCAGCTACTTTGAGGTCCCCTACTGAGTGCCCTGGAAGGTTGAAGTGTTATTCTGTTCTTGTATATGTTGTAGGTACTCCTTCAGGCATAGATGGCAGAAAAAGTCTTTCATATCCTCAGATACAATGGACACAAATCTGACAGCAAGCGTCACAAGACTAAGAAGCCTGTAGGAGAACACTTAAACCTTCCAGGACACTCAGAGTAGCTCTTTTATTGCACAGTTGCTTTGAATGCACAGCAACTGTTCTATTCTGCCCCAGCTCAGAAACTCTAGCCATGCATTGACTAAATGCCATAATTTTGTAAATTTCAGTATAATATTACCCTTATGAATAAGGCAAAAACAAGACACCTGTAAATGAACATCCAGGGAAACTTTTTTTAAAAAAGGCTTTTCTGTGTTGTCTTTTACTGTCAAATTTGTGACCATTAGTTTATCCAATGCACATGATATGCATGTTTGCAGATCTTAAAATGACTATTCGTTATAAAAGTGAATTTCAAAAACAGGACAGAGCAGGAGACTGCTGAGATACCATGATAACCACTGGCCAACTCCCACTTTTTCCTGGGTTTGGCCCAGCCCAGGGGCATTGTCAGGGGGGGTTCCCACTACATTTTTGGGAGGCTTCTTTCTAAATCCCTCATGGTCCCACCTCCATAGGTAGTGATAATGGAGGCCCCTTCCTGTGATGTCACTGGCTCCTCCCTATGCTGTCATTGGATCCCAGTTCTTTTAGGGACCTATCATAGCAATGCCTCTGGCCGAGCCTCAGCCACCCCTGGGAAATTGGAAAGTCTACACCCCTGTAATAAGGGATGGATACTTATTTAATAACAGTACAAGCTACAGCAAATATTTCAAAGAGATGTCCAGGCTGTGGGTTTTAGAATTTCCCAAAAGAATGCATTCAAGTTCACAATGTTTGTGTGCCTTTGCCCCACAAATTTGATACAGCCTCCTAGTTTAGCTCATGGACTGGATGTGTACTACCTCTGTTATAAGGCTCACCACAGTTTATTAAAACAATACTTTAGTAAACTATTTCATTAATTCTTACTTCAGTAAACTATTTTATTCATTCTTACTTCAGTAGATATACTGTACAGTATCACATTAATTCCCTAGAGAAGATAAAGGGGAGGGATGGTGGCTCAGTGGCAGAGCATCTGCTTGGGAAGCAGAAGGTCCTAGGTTCAATCCCTGGCATCTCCAAAAAAGGATCCAGACAAATAGGTATGAAAAACCTCAGCTTGAGACTCTGGAGAGCCGCTGCCAGTCTGAGAAGACAATACTGACTTTGATGGACCAAGGGTCTGATTCAGTATAAGGCAGCTTCATATGTTCTTCATATGTTCATAAAAGCAATGAAGGGGTGGTGGCATTCTTTGGCATTCTTCTCCACCATGTTGTTCTCCCCCGTAAAAAGCACTCACAAAAGCTTCATTTTAAAATTATCATGCCACAAGCAGTCTTAGCTTTAGTGCAGCTACCTGTGAGTTCCACTTAGAGAGTAACCAGGTTGCTTGGATTGCCAGATACCACCACCCTCTCCAGTGCCATCATGACTACAGAGACAATGATAGTGAATGATGTGATACAGGCAGCAGCTGGGGCAATCAACTGTATAGCAGGTGGAGGGGGCCCCCCAACATTCGTACAGCAGAGCTGCCTGAGTCTTAGGTAGCCCATGGTCAATCAATTGACTGTTGTACAACTGACTGCTGAAACTACCTCACCCAGTATGCCCAGTCATTCAAAGCCAATTTGGTGTAGTGATTAAGAGCAGCAGACTCTAATCTGGAGAACTGGTTTTGATCCCCCACTCCTCCACATGCAGCCAGCTGGGTGGCCTTGTGTCAGTTACAGTTCTCTCAGAGCTTTTCTCTCAAGAACAGTTCTCTCAGAACTCTCTCAGCCCCACCCACTTTACAAGGTCTCTGTTGTGGGGAGAAGGGAAGGAGATTGTAAGTTGCTCTGAGATTCTGAGTGAAGGGTGGGGTATAACTCCAACTCTTCTTGAGTCTCACCCTTGACTTTTGCTCACATCTCCAAAATCACTTTGCTTGCCCTTAAACTGCATATAAAGTGGAGTTCCACCCATTCAGAACTCCAGCCGCATTCACTACTATGAGTGCACAATACTTTGGGATGATCCTCTTCCTAGAAACTTTCATGATGCTAGTGCTGTTGTAATTATGTGACCCATAATTCCATCAGCAAACATGGGCATTTATCCAGAGTACTAGTGGTGTAGTCCTAAACACAGTTACACTCTTCTAAGCTAAGTGACTTCTAATTTAAAAGCATGTAATTCTGTTTAGAAATGAACTATACAGCATCTACAGTCTAGTGCGGATATAGAAATTAAGTAGGGTTTAGGACCACACCAGGGGTCATGATTCAACTCTTCTTTGCTCATCAGCTCTCTCACACATAATTTCTCCTGACTACTCATGCTCAATATGACAACCATTTGGATTCTTAAAATAAGTTCAAAGGCACTGCCACATTGGTGACAAGTGTGCAAATAAAATAAAATCAGAATTTTTCAGGTTTAGGTATATGAACCCCCAAAAATCAATATTTTCTAAGATACCCAAATCTCAATACTGGTATGGTGTTTGGATTCAGAATTTTTTGAAAATCCCATTTTTTGGGATCCATTATGCCCTATAGAGACCATTATAGTAAATGGTCCCCACAGGGTATTAATGGGGAATCAAATCCAGGGATATCTGGGGCTTTGAGGAGGCTGTTTTTTGAGGCAGAGGCACCAAATTTGCATCATAGTTTTTAAAAGATTGGACCAGGGGGCCCAATTCTATGGGCTCCCAAAGAAGGTGCTCCCATCTTCCAATGGTTTCAGTGGAGAGGATAAGGGTGTTTAAAGGGTTCTTGGCCTGTTTAAACGCCTTCTCCAAGCTGTGAGTGAATTCTGAAGGCACTAAAGGGCACACAGATTCTTAAATATCTTTTCAGAGTGGTGAGTTCACCCTGAAG
This sequence comes from Heteronotia binoei, assembly GCF_032191835.1. Taxonomy (NCBI): domain Eukaryota; kingdom Metazoa; phylum Chordata; class Lepidosauria; order Squamata; family Gekkonidae; genus Heteronotia; species Heteronotia binoei. The sequence goes on from NC_083223.1 coordinate 83,746,017, forward strand.
GCATTTAAAGAGACTGCAATCCCTTTAAACACTCTTTAACTCCGACTATCTGGTGGTCCTAAAAAATTCCAAATATTGGCCCTTTTGGATAGCCAAAAAAATCTATTTCCACCTGAAAAAATAGTTGGAAAAGACTGACATTTTCCCCCAGCGTGGATATAGCTGAATGCCTACCCCTATTGGTGACAGTCATATGTATTTCTAAACCCTGGCTGAGAATGTGAGCATGACGTAATGGTCTGCTTGGAATGGCTAAACTCTAATAAACTGGTATCAAGCTCACATTTTTACATGTTTTAGAGATTTGCTTCATTTCTGTGGCCATATTTACCTAATAACCCTTATGCCTTTTTGTAAAGCTACAATTTATATAATAGAACACTCTCAAGGAACAGAAGATAAATTTAGCAACAGTTAACACAGCTTCTTTTTTTTTCTCCACACACTCAAAGGCCTCAGAGATTAAACATGATTTGTAATCTCATTTGCCACAATTAACAATCCTGTCCTTAAACTAAAAAAAGGCCAGGGAGGTGGGAGGGAGACTATTTTCAAAATTTATTCTGGCACATAGTATCATCTAGCACATTTTTAAAAAATACAATTTAATTACTGTACAAGTTAAATGGACTGCGGCCTGGATATTTTTATTCATTTTGTTGTAAGGGGGAATAATAATAAGCAAAAGTCATTCTTTCAGATCTCTTGTCTTTTCTTCTTTATTCTTAATAGCAATTTTAAGAGCTGTGATTAGATAATCAATGCCCTTGGTAAATAAGGAGGCAGCCAGAATGAGCTTGTTAAAGTGGTTAAGGCTCAGATTTGGATGTGCAAGATAAAAGTTCAAATCCCCATTGTATCGAAGGTTTGCTAGGTGATCTTGGACCAGACATATTCTCACAGCCTAACCTACCTAGTACACATGGTTATCTTTTACTGAATCAGACCACAGGTATATCAAAGTCAGAACTGTCTACTCCAACTGGCATTGTCTCTCCAGGATCTCAGGCAGAGGTCTTTCATATCTCCTACTACTTGATCCTTTCTATTGGGAATGCTGGTGATTGAACCTGGACCTTATGCATACCACTGAGCCACACATCAAAGTTCTTATGAGGGTAAAAAAGAAGAGGAGAGACTGGTAGATGCTGCCCTGAGCTCACTGGATGAAGGACATAATAAAAAGCTAATAGTAACAACAACAAAATGGCATGTTCAAATGCTGATTTGCTTACATGATACTTTTAATATGTGTAGTCTTTACAAATACTAGGCTAAATTAGTTTATCTAAGAACGCACAGAACACAATAACCACAAAGCTGTAAAATGCCCTTTTAAAAAAAACCCTGAAAAAAGTTGTACTAAGAGGAATAAGTGAAGAAAATGGTTAGATTAGATTAGGACAATGATGCTAACATTTTACTGCTAAAAGTTCTAATGTAACCCATTTGCCTTTCATTCCAGTAGTGGAGGGGGGAAATGAGCAATAACATCATCACTTTTAACATATATATTCAGATATATTTCACTGCACTCAGCAAGTGGTAATGTAGCCAAATTAAAGGACAGAATAGATATAAGTGGACCCACCTGCCAGCTGCCTTTCATCCTTGGTTTTGGTGGCTGTGATGAGAACCTGGGCAGACAATGAAGTCAAGAGAGTCAAATTTACTCAGGACAAGCCTGAAAAATACTTTCTGACTATCTGGCTAAAGGTCTCTCAATTTTCCTCCCCCTTTGCTTAATAAATCTAAATGGCATGTATGACATTTGGGTGTGCTTGTGTTAACATACAGTTTAACTAAATGCAGTTCACATAATTGTGTGGAGGGGGTAGGAACTGTGGTGCTAATGGGACTATCCATTAAATGGCCACAATCCAAATCTTCCTGCAATATTTCCATGTTGTAAATGCAGCAACTATGAATATACAATCAAAGGGGTGTTATCACTTTGTTGGCATGTTTGAAAATAATAAAAAGATATCTGATAGCTTGGAAAGTGCCATATCCCTGGCAACAGATGTGGGGAAGAAGTGGACAACATGTAAATAAATAGAAAAAAATATGCATTTGTTGTGTGATATGTTATTTTTATACACACTGAGAAAACAGTACTGCTCAACTGACTTTGTAGATGGGCTATTTGTCTTTTTTTTTTTTTTTTTTGTAAGTAGACTTGGATGTAGTGATTTATGCAAATACTTTGACAGCAGACTAGAAAATGCACTCTGGTATATTTTTCTGTGAAATTAAGCCTTCATACCAAGAGCCCTCCAGTCAGCATCTGCTAGTAAATGTTGCTGAGTAGGCTGGGATGTAGGTTTTGTATAAGTGTTAGCAAAAATGACACTTAGCAAGCCTGGATCATAGGAAGTGGGTTGAAGAAGAATCTGAAAACAAAATAATACAAAAATGCCACCAAAGGATTTTTAAAATGACTTCTTGACTTTAGTGTGTTCAATAAGGTTACCAATGAGAGGTTAACAATTCACTACAGCCAGTTTGGTGTAGTGGTTAAGTGTGTGGATTCTAATCTGGGAGAACCTGGTTTGATGTCCCACTCCTCCACATGTAACTGCTGGTATGACTTAGGGGCAGCCACAGTTCTCTCCGATCTGTACTTTCAAGAGCAGTTTCTGTCAGAATTCTCTCAGCTCTACCTACCTCACAAGGTGTCTGTTGTGGAGAGAGGAGGGGAAAGGAGATTGTAAACTGCTCTGAGACTCTGAGACTCTGAGCGAAGGGTAGGGGTATAAATCCAATCTCTTATTTTCTCTTCTTCTTCAAAGTTGGCAAGGTATGCCATTTATCCAGTTGCAATATGGTAGGAAAAATATTTATTTAAAGGCATTTTAAACCTGACGTTCTCTACTAAAGACTTAAGGTGGTGGGGACACTATTTGATTCAGGAATAATGTTACATTCCTAATGCTGAGAATTTCTGGAGGACTATAGACAAATACACTCTCAAAAGTGGCTTTCCTATTCCACTTGACTAGCTAACAAGGCAATTAAAATAATTAACTGGTAGACTGCAACCATGGTTCTGCAGGCTATTATATGATTTAAAACTGAAACAGTTAACTCTCTCTCTCATCTTTTGTTTAACTGTTGTGATTTTGAGAAGAGCTGGAAATACAAAGTTCTCCCTTTTACCTTTCCATATATACCAAATTATCATGAATTTGACTTTTTTGCCATTATATTTTAGTAGCAGTGGAAGCTGGAACTCTGAAGCTTGCATTTTAATGCTTTCACTGTATACACAGCAATACAGCTAAGGGTGAAAAAAATTATATGTTGCGTGATACAGCACTACTGGAAAAGGAGACATTCTCTTCAAATAGCACTCTCACTTAACACAAGGGCCACATCCCTGGACAACAGCTTAAAGAAAAGGCTACTTAAGTTAACATATAATACTATTGACCTCTCTTCCACACTAGAGTCTGCTTCAGAGACAGATGCAAATTTAGATCTGAAATGCTTGAAAGGTTAACACAGTCACTTGGTTATCTAATATACAATGCCTCTTATGTACCTCTCCTCAAGACAAGCATAAAGACGACTTAATAAGGTGTTATATCTCAAAGCCATTCTACATCCACAAAGCATGAATTCAACCAATATAGGGTATACTTGGTTCAGACAAAACAGATCATATTACACTTTCTGGATATTTGTGTGGAAAATCCTTTGCTGGCTAAGCACTATCCTGAGGTGTGTGAATTACTACATAAACTAGAAGCACAAATCTACACAGTATTAGGTTAGCTTAAGCCTAATGATTGCACAGAGAGTAAAACCAAACTGGTATGTGCGCTGTTCCAAGTTGTGAATGTCTTTTACACAAGTCTGCTCAGCAGGGGTAATTTTGTAGAAAAAGAAGAGCTGGAGTTTGTTAGCAAAACTTATTTGCATATGCCACACACCCGTGACATCACCAGAAGGTGTACCAAATTATATCAGCTCAGCATCTACTTTAAAATGTTTCTTGAATTATAATTGTCCTAATAAAACCTTCCTCCCATCATACTTTTAAAATTACTTTCTCCTATGTGGCCACAGTGGCATGATGAAGATTTCCATCTGTCTGCTTTTTATATTTTGGTTATTTTCCCATTTTTTGTGGGGAAAAATATTAGAAAGTTTGTCTAATCTTAGAGTCCAGCAAAATTCTCACAGGGGGTTTGAATAATGGAGCCCAAAAGCAAGTATTGGGTGGGTGGCGGGTAAAGAAAGAAAGAGTATACTAAAATTTAGAGGTTTTGAAGCTCTGCTCCTGTGAGCTCCTGCCCAAAATGAAGCCTGCTGCTTATCATTTAAATCATTATAAATCAGTTTATATCATTTCATTGTGTCACCTGGAGTTATGTGCTACACAAGCAGCTTTTTATACTGGCAGAAGAAAAAGAACTATATTTTCCTAGCTGCAGCCCAAGTTTTGAATCGCCTAGATTTATCTCTTGGGTAGGAGCTGGTTGTACCTTTGACCAGGATTAAGTGGCCATCTGGTTCCATGTAGTTCTATGATGAGTTTCTACTTTAGAGACACAACAGCAACTGCATAATGGTCCAGAAAGGACAGAATCACTTTCATCATTTTTTATCTGGACTGTGGATTCAACTGGGAACGATGATGCTAATTTAAAAGGATGTATGCATGTGTGTATGTGAATGATTAAAGGAGTATAGATACATGTGAGCAAGAACAGGTTCCATCTGCTAAGACAGGATCATGCTCATTTTGAATTTCTATTCATATTATATTACTGCCATGCTGCAGTGTGACTCAAAAAAGGCTACAGTTCTGGCAGCCAATATTACTACAGCTGCTCATCTTATTAACAGCATAAATAAACTTTTAGAGACACTTGAAGAAAATAACTGCAATTAGTTCTGTCTGAATAAAATAATGAACAGCAAAATGTTATTCTGATGGTTCATTCATTTATTTCTATATGATGAAACACACAGCACTCTGTGTGCTGAATCATCTTATATTAAGTAATTAGAAAATTAATATCATAGTATAGTGCTTCTTAACTATGATGAGGTCCTCATTTGGCAAATTTAGTGACTTTATAATTTCTGTTCCCATTATATGCTATCCCCTTACTTTCAAACAGAAGCCGACAACCACACTTCAACCAATGCATTTGATGTAATGAAATCTGCTCAGTAGGAGATAAACTTTAAGAACAGTGGAAAAACATACAAAAAGTTTGGGTGGCCTGGGAAGCTCTAATGGTCCTGGTTGGGGGGGGGGGGGAGCTCCAGACTGGACCCCTCCGTACAGTACTTCTAATCATAGCAGCACAACTTAGGAAAGCCACCTGAATAAAGAAACCTTTGCTGATACAAGTACTTGGATGTGCTTCAGTTGAATTGATTGATTTCCATATGAGCACAGTGGGGACTACTCTTGAGTAAAAGTATACAGGCTTGCAATCGTGCATATTTATATGACTGAATTAGAAGGCTGAGATCCTTCTTTCACACAGTGAGTGAGAGAGAGAGATTCTGTAGTACTTTGTGTACCGACCACTCCTTTTTCCAAGGACTTGGACAATGATAAAAGGACACAACATTTCAGTATATAGAAATAATCAAGTCTCTTAATTGCAAATAGGGCTTGTGTGATCCTTCCCCGCCCAATTACCTTCAAAGAGTCCCTCACTCACATAAGTCTGTCATCTCCCCTTCCCATACTTGCTAGCAAAGGTCCAACATAAGGTATTAAGGCAGCATTACCTACCATTACCTGCAAAGCAGCCTTGTACACTGAACAATCCAGAAATGTCTAATCTACAGTGTTCACTGTGTTCCATCTTTAAACCCCGGGTAAAACTAAAAGGAATGACAGAAGATGACTGTTAGGAAACACAGGTTCCTACAGCCATTCAGAAGGAACAAATGGTTCCCAAAAAGTCATTCTCTGTCTTTCCTTTTAGCATCACTTTTGGACTGCATCTTCTTCAAATGTACTGCTTGCTTTGTTCAACCTCCCTACTCCCTCACATAATTTACTTTTCTAAACATTTTTTAGGGGAGAGGGAGGATTACATAGAAAACTCCCTCATCAGTTTGATTTCTTTACAAAAAGATGATGCTTGCTTAAATTTATGCACCTCAACCTTAATGAATGCAATGGAGATTATTTTCCAGTAAATGCACACACACAATTGTAGGTGGGCAGCATGCTCACTCAGCAGTTAGTTGCCTTTGCCTTGATCCTAAGCCAAAATGGCAATGACAATGGCTCCTACCAAATACTTCTGCAGGAGAATGCACTAACGTAGTTTAGAGATCTGAAAAAGAATTTGAATAACATTTTAAAAAGCCAAAGACAATACAAAGCAACAAGCCCTCCATAAAAACCACCGCAACAATAAAAATAACTAAAGGGCACAGTGTATATGCAAGCACACCGTTCCAAAGACTTAAGAACACTTAAGTATTAGGAAGGGGAGTGGAAATTTCTGTCAGTTCTTCCCTCTGAAACCAAGTAGATCCTACTTTGCCCCTGCCTGGGCTATTCTTCAGGTTCTGCTGTTCCCCCAAGGCAAAAAATTTCAGGAGGGTTAGCTGGCTATTACAGAAGGGGGAAGTGGGAATGTCCCATTCTGCAAGGATTACTGGATATGCACTAATGCAAACCTAGCTTAATATTTTGTTCTGTATTTTATGGAATATTTTTATACTTCTTTTCTGGTTTATATATTTCAGTTTCCTCCAAAAATAAAATCTGAACTCAAGACGTCACTTTGCCTCTTTAATTCTCATTCCAAATAACAGATAATCAAAAAGTTACCTTTCTCTGAACCTTGGCTGCAGTAGGCAATGACAGGCAGGATAAGAACCCAGAAATAAAGCACTGCAGATTGCAGAATACTCTTGGCCTGATTGATTATACAGAGTGTGTTCAAACACCAAAGAGAACAATCTCCTTCCAAAACCTCATCTCTAAAGTGCAGCATTTTCCGCAGTGGAAGCCATAAATTTTTTCACATTTCATTTGACTTTCACTTTTCCTATTCCCTTCATTTCCTAATGGCAGTTGTATTTGGCAGCATAAGTAGGTCATATGTGGCTCATTCTGAATCACTCTACTTCATCATAGAGCTAATTGTTTCACAGGCAAATGTAAGATGAATTCTAAGTCCATGTACTGCAGTATTACTCTGTATGAGCAGAGATAGAGAACATGACCAGTACAGAGAGTATTAAAGAGCCTGCCATATACATCACAGACTGCATCTCATGCACCAACAAAAAAATGGATAGCTGTGTTAGTCTGTCTGTAGCAGTAAAAAAGAGCAAGAGTCCAGCAGCATCTTAAAGACTAACAAAATTTGTGGCAGGGTATGACCTTTCACGAGTAACTACTCCGTCTGCATTAACTCATGAAAGCTCATGTCCTGCCACAAATTTTGTTAGTCTGAGGTGCTACTGGACTCTTGCTCTTCTCTACCCCACCAACAACACTCTTAACATCCCTCCAGAGAATTCTCACTAAATTTGGCAAGCTAGACACCCCCAAGTCTTTTTAAATGTTGACTTTTTAACTGTAACAATTTTGCACTTTGTGTATTGTTTTATCGTTTGTTGTGAGCCGCCCTGAGCCATTTTGTGGGAAGGGCGGGATATAAGTCATAGAATAAATAAATAAATAAATAAAATAAGTAGATCCTATATTCTAATAGTACAGTCAGGAAAATGTCTTTGGATACTTAAATCCAGTGACTGGAGCTGTGAACGAGCAAGATAGTTTTTTCTATAAACCTGAAAAGGGCCCTAGGTTGCAGAAAAATGTGAAATCTTTTTAAAAAAAATACAGTGGCAGCTTTAAAAAAATCTGAAAATGATAAAAGGAATGCATGTAGCTTTAAGCAATGGATTCGCTTAGTGGCTGTTCCTAGGCAATTACAATATTCACAGCTTCAGTTTCTGTTAGTAAAAAGGTAAGGGGGGCAGGGCCCTTTCCAGGCCTATTTTGCCCTCTGAGGGAGAACTCACTGGGGCCAGGCCTAGCTAGGGTTACCAGCTCCAGGATGAAAAATTGCTGAAAATATTTGGGTACAATCTGAAGAGGGAAGAGGCCTGTGCTAAATATAGTGCCATAGAGTCCACCCTCCAAAACAGGCGTTTTCTTCAGGGGGACAGATCTTTGTTGTCTGGAATGCAGTTGTAATTCTGGGATATTTCCAGGTTCTTAGGCTGGCAACCCTAGGCTTGGAACCAACCTCTGGGTGATTTGATACCACCCAACTTACAAGACTGAACTAGGCCTGGCTACCTGATGCTGTTCACCGTCAGCTATCCTATGAAAGCCAGTGTGGTGTAATAGTTCGAACTGCAGACTGGTATAATGCCATAGACCCCCAGTGCAGCTATTTCTTCCAGGAGAACTATGGCTGCCAACCTCCACATGGGGCTGGAGATCACCCAGAATTAAAACTGCTCTCCAAATGATTGAAATTAGTTTTCTTGGAGAAAATGGCTGCTTAGAAGGGTGGACTTTATGGCATTATATCCTTCTGAGGTTGCTTCCCTCTCCAAACCTCATCCTTCCAAGGCTCCAGCGCCAAATCTCCAGGGATTTCCCAACCTCTATCTTGCAATCCTAAGGGGAACTGATCTCTGTAACTGGGAGATTCCAGGAGATCTTCAGCCCCCACCTGGAGGTTGGTAACCCTAGAGGAGAGAAGAAAGCAGGAAAAGGAGAGGGACTATGGGGGCTTTCAGGAAAGGGAAAGAGGAAACAGGAGAAAAGGAAGTGAGGTACCTCCCTCAAGTCCATATGGGTTCCCACTTGTTCATACTAATGAGATCACCAAAACATACTGCCCAATTATGCCTACCATACATTACAGCACCTCCACAAGTAGATTCATACTTGGGGTGGTGCTATAATATACTGCCGGTGCTGTAATGTGCCCTAGGCATAATTGGGCAACACGTTTTGTTGATCCCATTAATCCTGTGGGAAATAACCACAATTATATTGTGTTAATGTGTCTATGAATTATGCCAACAGCAGATAAATACACTTTGGGATCTCAAAGAACAAAATCACATTAATCACAAATTGTTTTTCATTTATTAGGCTCCAATTAGTAATGTGGGACAGTTGAGCTATTCAGAGTCCTAAAAGATGATGCTGTTAAAGTGATGCACACATTATGTCAACAAATTTGGAAAACGCAACAGTGGCCACAAGATTGGAAAAGGTCAGTTTATATCCCAATCCCAAAGAAAGGTAATGCCAAGGAATGTTCAAACTATTGCACCATTGCACTCATTTCACATGCCAGCAAGGTCATGTTAAAGATCCTACAAGCTAGGCTTCAGCAGTACGTAGATTGGGAACTACAGAAGTTCAAGCTGGGTTTCAGAGAGGTAGAGGAACTAGAGATCAAATTGCTAATATTTGCTGGATTATGGAGAAAGCACGGGAGCATCAGAAAAACGTCTATTTCTGTTTCATTGACTATGTTAAAGCCTTTGATTGTGTGGATCACAACAAACTGTGGCAAGTCCTTAAAGAGATGGGAGTACCAGATCACCTCACATGTCTCCTGAGAAACCTGTATAAGGGTCAAGAAGCAATGGTCAGAACGGGATATGGAAGAACTGATTGGTTTAGAATAGGAAAAGGAGTTCGACAAGGATGTATATTGTCACCCTGCTTATTTAATTTATATGCAGAGTACACCATGTGGAATGCTGGCCTGGATGAAGCAGAAACCGGAATTAAGATTGCCGGGAAAAACATCAACAACTTCGGATATGCAGATGACACTACTCTAATGGCAGAAAGTGAGGAGGACCTAAAGAACCTCTTGTTTAGGGTGAAAGAGGAGAGAACAAAAGTAGGCTTGAAACTCAACATCAAAAAAACTAAGATCATGGCATCTGGCCACATCACACCATGGCAAATAGAAGGGGAAAACATGGAAGTAGTGACAGACTTCACATTTCTGGAATCCAAGATCACTGCAGATGGTGACTGTAGCCATGAAATTAAAAGACGTTTGCTGCTTGGGAGGACAGTTATGGCGAACCTGAGCAGTATAATAAAAAGTAGAGACATCACCCTGCCAACAAAAATCCGCAGAGTCAAAGCGATGGTATTCCCAGTAGTAATGAATGGCTGTGAGAGCTGGACCATAAGGAAGGCTGAGCGCGGAAGAATAGATGCTTTTGAGCTGTGATGTTGGAGAAGAATCTTGAGAGTCTCTTGGACTGCAAGATCAAATCAGTCAGTCCTAATGGAAATTAACCCAGACTATTCCCTGAAATGTCAGATGCTGAAGCTCAAATACTTTGGCCACCAAATGAGAAGGGAGCACTCACTGGAGAAGATGCTGGGGAAGACAGAAGGCAAAAGAAGATGGGGACAGCAAAAGATGAGATGGCTGGACAGTGTTACTGAAGTAACAAACACGAATTTGAGCAGACTTCGAAGGATGGTGGAAGACAGGAGGGCCTGGTGTGACTTTGTCCATGGGGTCGCAAAGAGTCGAACTCGACTGTGTGACTGAACAACAACAAAAGTAATATGGGTTGACACTATGCTGCAAAAGCAGACCGTCTCCAGAAGTTTGAGCTTGGTGTAATATGCTATTACCATTTCTGTTAAGAGAATAATATTCCATAGATGTGGAAACACACACAACCTCCCCCCCACTGAGTATTTGCAAGGGTGAGACAAATCAAGTGAAGTGTCAGATGTCATTTTGCATGAGTAAGATAGAAGGGGTGGGAGCAGAGAGATTTGGTTGTTAAACTGAGGACTAGCAGTTTACAGGGACATCTTCCTAGTGTGAATGGTTACAAATGTCCTAAAGAAGCACATTTCAGTGAAAGACAATAAAAATGGAAGATAGGGAAATTTTTAAATGGCAGGAATTTAATAATGATACAAATTGGCACGGGAGGAGTAACACAACTTTGGTTGTCATATTTCTTTAAAACCAATTTGAATACAACAATAATACACAAAGTTAGCAATTTTTAAAAATTAAATGAAATAATAATCAGAAACTACCCACTAAATTTGCATATACCACTGTGTGTGGGGTGGGAAAGAGAACCACCTTTTACCAGCAGGGTCCATAGGTGCAGAGCACAGGTTTAGAATGCAGAAGACACAGATTCAGTTCCCCTACCTCTATCTAAAAGGACCTCAGGTTACAGGGCTGTGGAAGGGCCCTGCTAGCGATTTTGGGTAGGCCACTGCTAGGCAGATAGTACTAACCTAGATGGCTCAGTAAAAGGCAGCTTCACACATTTAAACATGTTTGTCAAAATAAACTGATGCTTCCCTGAGTGGTGCATTTCTAGTTCCAGTGTTGATTGGTAGGCCCAGTGTCTGCAAGTCCAGGCCTAACAGTCTTCCAAGGAAAACTAAAGTAACTGGGAGGACTCAGAATAACACTGAACTTTATGCACTCAAGAAGTCTGGCTTTCAGTCTCAATTCCATTTCCAGTCCATTTCTGTCTGAAAGGGACCAGATACACCATGGTTTACTTTTAAAATTATTATATATGTTTATTCTAAAATAGTATAGATTTTATGTAAGCATTAGAAAGGAAATGGTTGCAGTAACACAACAGGATGGGAGAATCAACAGCACCTGAGATTTTTTAGTACACTGGTAGTATTCATTTATTCATTTTTAAAATTTATATCTAGAGTCATGCCTAAACTCCTGAGAGATGGCACCAGTATCAGTGGAGTCCCATCACGAGTGGGAAGTCTGTGCCCCAGACCCAAAGCCCCCTCCAGCCACTGAACCTCAGTCTTTACCGGATTCAGTCTCAACCTGCTCTTTTTTTAACCCCCCCACTACAGCCTCCAAACCCTTGGTCAGATTTTTGGGGCAGAATCTGGGGGGGGGTATCTAATAACAGATATAACTGGATATCAACAGCATATTGGTGACATCCCAGCCCAAAGCTCTGCTGCACGAGGGTGTGCATACAGATGGTAAAAAACACTGGAGAGAGGACTGCTCTATGGGAAACTCCAAATATCAGGAGGTGCCCAGTTGACACCCTCTCCCCTAGTGCCACCCTTTGTTCCCAACTATGGAGAAATGAAGTAAAGCACTGTAAGACTACCCCACAACCGTGAGGTGATGAGTCACAAGATCATAGTTGACTGTGTCAAATGCTGCTGTGAGATCAAACAACAACAAGGTGAAGATCAAACAACAACAAGATCAAACAATAACAGCAACGCTGTCAGAGCAACCAATGCCATCTCTGTCCCATGGCCAGACTGGAATGGATCCAGTGCCGATGTGTCATGGACACAGGAAGCCAACCCAATATTGTACATACATATGAAACTTCCTTATTCTGAATCAGACCATTTGTCTATTAAAGACAGTATTGTCTGCTGTGACTGGCAGTGGTTCTCCAAACACAGATTTTCCCCATCACCTACTACCTGATTGTTTTAACTAGGGATGCTGTTGGGGATTCATCCTGGAATTTTCTACTTGCCAAGCAGATGTTCTCTACCACTGAGTCATGGTCTTTTCCTACACTTTACACAGAACATTACTGTTTTACTTATTCAGGAATGCTTTTATTATACGAAGTAAACAGGTCAAACTGCTACAGGATATGGTAAATCTCCTATCCTAATTATTACCAAACCTAGGCTTCAGGAGACAGGTCAGCCTAGGAGAAAATATAAGCAAACAAATATAAATAGGTCCTATGAAAATAATAATGTTTTCCAAACAATAAAAAACCGAGGAAAAATTGAAGTGTTTGTGTGTAGGACTGGGCTTGTTCCTCAGACAATACTAAAAAGCAGATAAAATCTCTTGGAATGAATTTCCTGTAGACAAAATACCCCCCGTGTGGAAGGGAGAATAGGGGAAACAGTAGGGAATACAGAAAATCATTGGAGAAAAACTGGAGAGTTCAGTTTAAATCAGCATGCCATGTACATATGCTGTCTTCAAATAGGATTATTTAATTTGAAAATTTTAGATTTGCCTGGTTTCACCATTTCAAATGGAGTCTGTCATTTTCTGACTTTATTACAAAAAAAAGAGATTATATTGCAAGCGGTGTTAGGTAAAGTCATAGATTAGATACAAAGAGCAGTGGCAGGAAAAAATAATACACAGCAGTCAGTAAATACAGCAAAGTCACTGCATTGCTCTGAAAGGCAAAAAGTCATCTTGCTAAATGAGGATCCAAGCTGTCCTGCACCAAGACTGTTACTAATAAATAAAAGACCTCTGGGGAAAGTGCTGAGCATACGCAGGATCTATTTTCAGCTTGCATCAGCAGCTGCTACCCCCGGGATCACATCTTTACGCATACCCCAACACCATATGTAATCACTTGAGTGCTGCAACCAGTAAGATAATGAAAGAGCGCAGCATAAATCTATACTTGAGTGGAATGCTAAATGAGAAAAATAATACAAAAAGGGGGGAAATAAACCACATTTTCAAGTCATTAGGAAGAAAGACTTTGACATATGAAGTGTTGCAGCCATTAATAGCACTTATCATATAGAGTGGAGACAAAGAGACAAATTAATCAAACTGACAGAACTGGGACATTTTATGCTAATACAGGCTCCTGGGTTTTCGTTTGTATGCTACAGTGCCTGGAAAGCCGATACCATTACAGGGCAGGAAATTGCATGAACAACATGCAACAGATCATAAAAATTCACGCAGCACAGAAACACCGCCCAAAGCACTGTGAAAACAAGACTAGGAACCCCTACAGAGGAACTACCTACAGCTAATGAATGCAAATAAGCGCAGAAATACTTACTATTCGTGCATAACAATTAGACAGTGGCTTTGAGTCCACAGTCATAACCATTATAAGCAAAAAGAAGATGAGGGACCTGTTGGCCAATCCAGATTCTGACAAGATTACCTTGGAAGAAGCAAAAGAGTAGAATAGAAGAGGCTTGCTGGGTTAGACTAGTTTTTGTGTACATCACCTGTCACATTGGTGGTTCTAAAAGAAATGTATACAAATGTACAAGCATAGCATGCTCCAATAAACAAAACAAAACATAAACTCAAAACTCATCTAACTTTTTAAAAACTGAAAAGCCAGAGAAGAAATACCCCGTCTGCCACAAACCTCTTACACCCTATGCTAATCACTGAAGGATGACATCTTAGTTCCCAGCACAAGTACAGCTGCTGTGAATTTTAGAAAGGGGATTTCTCCTTGCTTTAGGGGAACTGTCCAGCTCCAGCAAACTACTCTCATACCATACATTACAGCAGCTATTTAACCTAGAGATTCTACTTACATCCCAGCAGTTACAATATAGGATTGGATCAGTTACAATATAGGATTGGTGTAGAACTTCTGAACTTCATTCCTAGGCCTGAGTGTTTAATGTACTAAATATAATTTTGGCTTCAAAAGGAAGAGCCAGTGCTTTGGAAGAGGCTATATTCAATGCTCTCTTAAAACCCACACACTATGGGGTAAATTCACAGTTGGCAATGTGGTACAACATACGAATGAGGGTCAACCAAACCACAAACTGCATGCAAAGACATATAAAGGTAGCCTGACAGTTAATTTTGTGCAAGAAAGCCAACTATAGGAAGGAGTGATGGGAGCAGAGAAAGGGTAGAGAAGTTGGTGCTTGAATATTTCTAAATAGCCTCCCAGTGCCTTTTCCAACGTGACAGGTTCCTGATGCATCCTTGCAAGCAATCATCTGAAATCTTGTAAGGGTAAAGCTACTTCAGGTGAGAATGGGATGTGAAAAAAAGTTATGCAGCACTTCTCCTGTCACTTCTCTGCTTTCTCCCAAAATGGTTTTTCTAGCATGAAAAGGGCACAACATTATACAGGTAGGCTTGAGTATATGATGTTTATTTTGGCGGTATACAGATCCATTTGCTTTTTTAAAAATTAAGATCAGGAGTTACCACCAGAGGGAGGGACAGCCATAGTTTCTGAGCTTGCAATGCATTCTTCAGGACCTTTTCCATCGCACAATTCCTTTTATCAGTTTGGTGAGAGCCAGTTTGGTGTAGTGGTTAAGTGTGCGGACTCTTATCTGGGAGAACCGGGTTTGATTCCCCACTCCTCCACTTGCACCTGCTGGCATGGCCTTGGGTCAGCCATAGCTCTGGCAGAGGTTGTCCTTGAAAGGGCAGCTGCTGTGAGAGCCCCCTCAGCCCCACCCACCTCACAGGGTGTTTGTTGTGGGGGAGGAAGGTAAAGGAGATTGTGAGCCGCTCTGAGACTCTTTGGAGTGGAGGGCGGGATATAAATCCAATATCTTCTTATCAGCAGACCAGAGGGAAAGAACTTTCTTGCATGCTTGTACTTTTAAGATCAAAAAGCTATCTACAATAAGAAGCTATACATTTAATCCACCTCACCCCCCCAAACCGCCCCCCCCCAGACCTGCCATTCCATCATGACTGGTACCTTAGGTGCATTCATACCTAACCTTTCCAACAGTAGTCATTTACTTAAGCAGTAAAGCACTTCACCTAAACAGATGCAACCCAACCATGAGCAGTTTACTCTCCAATGAACTGTCATTAAGGATACCACAAAAAAAGAAATCACTTCTATTTGAAAGGGTAATTGTACATATATCCTTAAAAATTAATTTGGGTCACCAAAAGATATTTGGGCTATTCTCTTTTAGAATAAAAAGGTGTTCCATTCATCATTCTCATTCTTTAAAAAGGAGTATATTAACTTCACTTGTGTCTAAATATTTAATTACTTGTGCAAATACTCCATGAGTTAGCACAAAATTTCTCTCTTGATAAATTTTATATTGTGTGCCGAACTATAATAGACAAATTATGAAACTGCAATGCCAGAGTGGTCTGGGAAAAGCCAATCTTAAACTGTAAGAAATAGAGTTTAACACCAACAAAGTCCATGTCATTTGGGAAACTCAAGTGTTTGTTTATGTCTCTACTGGACTAATGAAATCTTAGGTACACATATATATGTTACAGAAATATGATATGGCATACACAATCATACATATACACAACAATGTCTATACAAATATGTGGCCTCCTCTGACTCCTGAAGCACAATCGTGCTGCTGTGTTACCCAAAATACAATTACAACATATAATGCTACGATTCATTCCAGTTATTGGCATGCAGGCTTACAGCTGAATGTGAACAATAGCATACATTCTATACAATCAGTCTATAGAATGAAGATATCCTTTACGAGGTGCTTTGAATGTCGAGTGATCACAGTGGTTGTGGTGGTCTAAGCATAATGAAATGTAACCGTTCATGCAACTTGGCTTTATTGCTTAGCTTGAAGAACTAATAGATGCAAACTGCCATTCTGCAGAAAGCTCTGCATGTAAATAGGGTGGGGGTGGGGTTGTAGAATGGAAAGGAAAGCAGGTCATATTGGAGCCATCTGCCCAATCGGTGACAAAAATATATCTTGCTCAATTGTTGCCATATATAAGGAACTTATGTCTGCAGCAACTCTTATGTACAGGCTGTTCCTTAAATGGCCTGCTTGTATCTGAAAGAACAAAGGCTACTTCGCACATTATCAAGTGGCGAACTCTGATTTTTTCCCCCCCAACTAGACACTCTACTGGGATTTGCAGCCAATCACACATCTATATCATACCAGCTTTTGCAAAACATGTGTTTGTTGCATTTATTCTTCACATTTACAATGATAAACATGTAAAGTGGGCCTTAGCTTTCTTAGCCATGGATTGCTAGGGAAAAGGATCTTTCTCTTTTGCTCTGTTGCTGCCACAATGATCACTAAAAAAGATGCTTTGGAATGTTTTCCTTTACGCCTAATCTTTTCTCTCCTGACCTCCCACAAGCCCTGCTCACCAGTTACTGTGAATGCACAATGTACACTTGATTTTTCTTTATATAGGTGTTGAGCAAGTCTTATACTACATTTAATGCATGTACAGCAGAACTTGTGATTTAAATCCTACATTTCCCCGTAGTGGCTCCCAGTTGCATTTATCAAGTGAATGCACATTCTCTTTTTCTCAGAAACTTGTGTATGCACATACGTGCTGGTCATACACGCTTTCCCTGTAACATGTTATGATGACTCTTTCTACTTCCCTCCCTCAGAGGCAAGACTTTCCCTATGTTTTCCTTTTCCTTTTGTGACTGAGCCACCCTAGCTGTCTATTTTCTTCTTTCCTGAAGAATTGTGTCCCACCCTGTCACAATATGATATTTTGGCTGTTTGCTCAGCCCAAGAACCTGAAGGAAGGAATGGAAGCCCCCTTAAATTATACAACTTAAAATGTAACTCAAGAAGTTTTTATATTCCAAATTAACAAAATATTTTGACACAGAGGGGGGAAAGGTCAGGCAAAACTAGGGGTAAAATTTCTGAGGTAATTCAATATAGATAAGGTAAACCCAGTACATGCACAGACTTTAGTTCTTATGTTTCAGGCTAATGAGAATTTCTCAAGCTATTCACAGTTATTTAAAAAATTTTATGTTGAGAGATTCCCCCCCCCCCCCCAGTGTTTTCAGATTACTGTCTGACTCTTGGTTTCCAGAAGGCTGGTACACCCAAACCCCTTCTCTTGAAACACTACTCATCTTGAGTTTTCAACTGACTCCTAAGGTCTCTAAAGGCAGTTTCTAACCACACCAGACCAGAGATCTCTGTACTCTTCAGAGCGAACTCCTTGTTTGACTGGGTAGGGAAATTCTCCTCTCACTAGAAGATCTATCCCTTTTTCTTGGCTTGAATGGGGGTCTTTGCTGACTTCCCAAACTTGCTTGCCAACTTTCTCCCAGTTCTCCTGTCCGTGTTAAAATTATTCTCAGTCAGGGCTGAATTCCAAAGCTGTCAATATTAAACTCTTCTCAGCTGGGGCTGGAATCAGACTGCATTCTTCTCACTATACAGTTCAGCTGATGCTAACCAATTCTTCCTCTGTTCAGCTGATGCTAACCAATCAGACTGCTTGGAGCAGCCTGTCACTCAAGGCTGTCTGTAAAGAATTAACCCTTCGCAGTCCTTCAGCTGTCTCTACAGGACTTTTAAGCTTTTAACAAACGTAGTCCGTCACACATGCAAATGGGGCTGTTATTACCCTGTTAACAAAAAGGTTTGTATCTTTCTAACAGATAGAGGCTTTACCTCTAACAGGCAAAAAGGCAGTAGATGTACTTTCCCCTGACTAATGCCCATGCTAGAAGAAAGCTTTATGTGCTGAATTCTTCCTGGTTCCTGACTTTTTCTTTAGTGAGGACTGACTAAAATTGGATTTTTAGCCCTCCTGTCAAGAAATTCCTGCTTCCTTCTCCACATGTTTTCTTCCCATCTTTTAAATGTTTTGTTTCCTTTGGCTATCATTGTACAGTACTGCATAACTTGAATTATCTTGCTTCTAGAACTTAAAAAGGACATACAAAAGATGGATAGACGAGTGGCCTAATATAGTTTGTGCATGGTATGACAGTAGATCCACCAAGATTATATTGCCCAAAATTTGCTTATAGACTTGATATTTTATTAAACTACTGAGCATCATAATATGTACAGATTATTACAATTCCAGCTTGTGATGTAGCTCTTAAAAATGTCCTGACTTTATCCATAAAAACAGTAGCAACTCTACTTTAAACATTCTTTGTTTTTTTGAACCCTTCAATTACTGTGGCAATCAGACAGGCTGCATTCAATAAGTATGTTGGTGATGCATATTGTATACAGTGCATACACTGAGAAAAGCCGTGCATGTAATTGAATACTGTTGATTTTCCAAAAGCACAAACACTGAAACAAAAAAGTCATAATCTCTCTGAGCCTGAATAGCACTGCAGCAGTTACTGACCTCATTCATGCTGTCTTTGATTTTCCTCCTGAACCCAATCATATTCTGTTGGCTAATTCCCAGCATTTTCCCCCTTAGGCTAGTAGGCTGGCGTGGACAGTTAACAGCTGCAAGGATTTCTCATTGCTGTGCTTAAGAAACACAGTCACACTGGCTGTCTGACTTCATCCCACCCATGGTGCTGAATGTATGAGCTTTCTAAACACACTTGTCCTTTGCCAGCCTAGAAATCGGAATTCCAACTTCAGCCTGCATTTCTTCATGCAAAGCATTTAGTATCCTAAGGCATGAATATGTGCAAATCTGGAAGGAAAAGGATGACATACTGAGTGTGTTGAGGGAACTTATTGCGGAAAATCAGTACATGCCCTGCAGTGGATCCCAGACAAATACTTAGAGGGCGGAAAAATACAAAAATGACACGTACTATATGCATTTAACTTTTCTACATTTCTTTACATGTAAACAAAAATACCAGAACCATTAGAATGATGGAGAAAAAAACATTCCCAATATGTGAATGTGAACATTCCCATGCTCACATAAGCCAATAATTTTTACTTCCTAATATGGTACTCAGAAATTTGCAATAGCTGAATACGTCGGCAGCAATGCTGAGAACACCAGTCCAACATTTTCAGTCATGGAAAAAAGCTATGACTGAAATATTCTTCAGATGAGCCATTGTTTCTTTGCTTGCTCTTTTATGACCAAAACTTAATTTGTAGTGAGTTTAATTTTTTTCATTAAAATCTCAAGTTGTCAAGAGCAAGAGGAAAGAGGAAGAGATAAAAACCACTCATGTTTCACCTTCAGATATGGCTCATGTTGTTTTGCTTTAATTGGCAAAGAAGAGCAGGCATCCCTAGTGAATCAGACACTATTCTATACAGTACTGGATACTTCTCAAGTAGAGCACCACTACACCATGAATGACTCAATCATTTTCCTAAGAGTTATTACTCGCAGAGATGAAGCAATGTTAATTGGATAATGGCCTGCTGCCAGCTAATATTGGCATGACCTACAATACCCTTGGCCGACAGCCACGTATGTCTCTCTGTCGCACCTTTTCCTCCCCCTTTTTGGTAATGTAGATGGGAAGTGGAAACCATTAAAAAATTCCCAAGTGCTATTTAAATCCTTATCATGAATTAAAAGCTTAATTAAATGCCTTGTTAAAGGAAGGAAGGCTGGTTTCTGTGATTAAATAAAGCAAAAAACAACAGGAATAGGGACCAAACCCTCTCAACAGTAATAACCCATTTCAGTGGAAATAATTGATTTGGGTTGAATTTAAACAGGAACTACTGTTAAAAGTAGAGAAAGGATTTTTTTTAAAGCTACTCCCCCCTCGCCCCCCCGGATGAAGAGATATATCTTGAATCCCAAAATGCTTCTTCAGGCACACAAAACTAAGCAGTAGACAAAAACACAAGTCAAATTACCAAATACACACATGATGAATCAACCTTAGGCTTTTACCTTTTACAACAGCTTTCGTATTGATATGAATAAACTGCAAAAATGCTAGCACTTGTTTATTAGAACTGGCACAAGAATGCTGTGTCTCCAGATGTTTCTTCTGATTTATAGCTATAAGGACCAAGGTAGATTAAGCTTCCTTGTCACATTAATGCTTTTAACTGCCTTGTTACTTTTATTTACATTTCAGAGATGAAGAACTGAGGCCACAGAAAGCACTTGACTCAAGGAAACACCAAGGACTTGAATTCAGTGTCCCAGAAAACATTACCATTGTGAGCATTCCCACTGTTATTGCCACCACCACTTGGAACATCAGTTGTATTTTTCCTAAGGGCTCACAACACTCCCAGAAGTCCTCAAAGGAATCTTGTCAAACCAGTCCAATATTCTTTATTATTGTTATAATGTTGATTGAGTGATAGCAAAATCCATCCACGCAGTTCATCACTGAGCCAGGATCCGAACTGGGAACTTGTAGCTCACAGCTGGTGCTCTTAACTAGTATGTTAGATAAGCACAACTTGTAAAGCCTGCACAAACAAAATCTTAAATGGATTTTGCTTACAGTGCTCAAGAACAGAGGAGCTTAAAATAACCAGAATTAAGCCAGTCAAGCTAAAGCCAGACTTGCTTTGTATATGAGAATGCAAACCAGATATCTAAGCTCAGTAGAAAAAACCTGCATGCATCATTTGTGTAAATCTGCCATCTATATAACCACAGCACCTATGCAGGTAGTCTTCTGGGAACATGCAAAGGGAGATTTAAAACAGATCTGAACTGTTATTGTTTACTACACTAACACTTTTATAAAAAAGAAAATAGTTTGCACAATCTTCCTGAAATTAATCCAGGAATTGCATCACTTGTTTCTAGGCACAATAAACAAAGCGTGCCATACTGTGTGTGACAGAACCATGATGCTTAGCAAGATAATTCTGGATCCAGGCATGACACATGACTCAAGATATGAGAGTACTGGGTAATTTCGTAACTACTTCAGAACACTAAGGCAATTAAAGTCACACACACATACCCTAAACCCTGACCTAGATAGAACTTTGTCAGATCTCAGAAGCGAAGCAGGGTCAGTCCCTGTTTAGTACTTGGATGGGCAATCACCAAGGAAGTCCATGGTTGCTACCTACAGAAAGGCAATGACAAAACCACCTCTGTTCATCTCTTTCCTTGAAAACCCTATGGGTTCACCATAAGTGACTTGGCGGCCCTTTCTACTTCCACCTGCAGACCCTAAACCCACCTTTAATGCAAAGTAGTATAATGGAAATGTTGAAACGATTTTGAAGAGGAACAACACAAAAGCTGGGATACAGAGTGGTTCAGAAAGACAGCAGAAGACTTTGTGTAATTGATTCATACACATGTGTCTGCGCTGTTAATCCATACCCCCCACATGCTTCCCATATTACACTGCAAACCACTGAAAGGATGAAGGAGCCTACTTGACATATAGCGTTTACTCTGGACTGTGCATATCAATGTCATAATCTCCATAAAAACATAGAGCAGATTTCAGACAGAAAGTCAACTTCCTTGCCTTGTCTGTGGAGCTGCTGATCTCTAATATTCAGAATAATTCTGAACTAGTGCAATTTATTCTGATAAGAATATGGTACTGAGTACAGAACTAGAATAGCTTCCTAAAGGCACTGTTCAAACAGGGCAAAGCCAGAGTGGAATATTAACTACCAGAATAAGGAGTTTCTGCTTTCTTCTGGTAGGAACTATGAGGGAGGAAAGAAGTTAAACAAGACAAACTTGCCCTGCAAATCCAAACTTCTTAGTTTCTGAACCTTCATGCAACCACAAAAAAAAAAAAAAAGGCAACTCCCCCCCCCCAAAGTTTCATATATACTTGAGCATGAATATGGGTACTTTTAATGAGAGACTGTTCCACAGGTAACTTGTTCTAAATTGATAAATAAAACTTAACAGAAACATGGATCATCTTGCACCTATGTTTTTCAGCCAGATAAAAGTGATACTGAATACCTATTCTTATATTTAAAAATATGCATGTCTTCCTACACATGCCTCAGTTTATTCAACATTGTAAGGTTTTTTAAATTAAAAATTCCTCTAGAAATCCTGTGAGTGCCTCAGTTATAGCTAGCCTGTTGAATGAAGCCACTATCTATTGCAGGGGTGTCAAACATGCGGCCTTGGGGCCAAATCAAGCCCCTGGAGGGCTCCTATCAGGTCCGCGAGCAACAACCTGTTGTCTGTTTCCTTCTTCCTCTCTTGCTTCCTTCTGCATCACAACTTGCTGGCTTGCTCAATTGCACAGGAGGCACAGAGCAAAGCTCCTCCTTTGAGGAGGAAGTGGGGAAAGGAGAGCTAGCTTTGCCAGGCTCTCTCAATTGCACAACAGAACTACTGAGCCAAGCCTCTCTTCCTTCAATTGGTTGAGGCTCAACAAGCCATTAAGTTGGATTAGGTTGATTAGTCTGTGTTCTTTATAAAGTTTTTATCTCGTCTACCTGGCATTACATTTTATGACACACATGGCCTGTCCTAACAAGGTGAAGATCCGGCCCTCATAACAAATGAGTTTGACACACCTGATCTATTGGGTTATTTTACAACTCTTAAGTGTTGGAGAATACCATGTTTCTCAAACAGAGAGGACTATGAGTAGGCTTTTTCAGTTATTTGGAAGGGTTATCAAACAACTTGAAACCAAGGCCTCACACCTCCCAAAAAAATCACACTAATCGCTACATCTTCTTCTAAGTGAAAGACCTGATGAAGCTCAGTTTTCTTCAATGCATTGTACCAGGTACACTTTCCCTTCCTATAATTCATTGACTCCTCCTAACTTCACATATTTCCAGCTCTTGTTTCAGCAGCAGATTAACTTTGTGGTCAGTTTCCATGGCCACTACACTGTTAGCCTTCCTTTTCTGCTTGCTCTTGCAGGTGGACGCATTGGGTCCATTTCTTCCAGGTGTGCAAACCATTAAGACTTTTCTCCCCCATGAAAGATGGAGTGGGATTATGCATAATTTCTTGCCCTCATTACTAATAGGCAAACATGGAAAATGAGAACATGCATTCCGATAAGATTTATCTCTAAAACTGTCAGGATTAGCTGACTTGCAGATAACCAAGGTGTGAGAAAGGTGTGTACCTTATTACTTCTCCCCCCACATTTCCATGCTAAAAAGTTTTTTATTTCCTTGAGAGGGGAATGGTTTATACTGTACCTCCTCCGGCAGGCTGACCACCAGATCATTTTCTGTCTGCCCGACTAAGACCTGCAAGAAGTATTCGCTGCACGCTGCCAGCACAGCCCGGTGGGCTCGGAACTCTTTCCCCTCCACAATCAAAGTCACATCACAGAGAATATCCTGCTTCCGCTGGTCATTGAGGCACAGGAGGATATTGGTACAATGGACTGTTGACTCATACACATACATGGGGGATTCAGTCTTCTCATCCACAGACATTCCGTTCACACCCTAAAATAGAAACAACAAACAATAAGGGAGAGAGATAGGACAGAAGAGTTATCACAGCGCTTGCAAAGAAAGGAAGATTACATCATGATCTCTGTGTCCTGCATGATTTAGTCAGCTCTCTGAGGAACTGCTGATCAGCACTTTAATTCTTAGTCAGAACAAAGAGTTCAAGAAATGCAATATATATATATAAAGGCAATTGCACTACATGCTCTTGCTCTTCCTTTAATATTGAATCAAGAACAGTTTTTAAAACACATGGAAAGCGATAACTCAACCCAGCTTTTAATAGATATGAGCTGTGGGTAGCGAAGGGAAGAAAAAGGAATAATAATTTGTGACAGTCTTTTGGCAGAGACAGACTTTTAAACTCATGGACATTTCAATTTAGTATTATGGCACAAAATTAGAATTTATTAGCACTATTTCGATTGAGTTGCCATGACGCAAAATGCTGTGAGCGAGTAAGTGGTTCATCCAAAGGACTACAAGAACTACTGAATACTGAATTATCTGCTGTTCAAATTCTATTTAAGAAAGTTAAAATAAGTATTTTACAGGACTGTTGCTAGTTCATAAAGGAAAAAAGAAAACTAAAACGTGACAACAAAATGAAATAGTAAAAAAGAAATCAAACCTCATGATGCAAAGGTGGTACAAGAAGAAACTTTAGGAAAAGAAAATGGAACATAATGGATGAACGTATTCCAGAGTACAAATATCAGAAAAACACAAAGATGAAAAAGGCTTTATTAAAATTGAGACCACAGAAGGATACCACGGACAATGTGCCCCACAGAGCATTACCATTGATCAATACCTTCTGGCTATCCCTTGTCCCAAGGATGTTTGACTAGCCTCAACTAGGGCCAGGGCTTGCAGAGCAAACTCCTGGCTGAGATCAGGGCCCTGCAGGATCTCTTGCTCCTCTGAGAGCCCATTCCTTATACTGAGATGTCAAGAATGCAGATACATAAGCGCTGGCTAAGGTTCATTGGTAACAGGGGAGAGTCAACCCTACACCCTCAGAACTAATCTGTTAATTTAAATGCTTACAGATACAAATTTAATATGAACAGTTATATCCTACATTATTGTCTCTGTGTGTTCAGTAAGGTGGTGTATAGGAAATATAGCAGTTATATGGCTTAACATTGATTAATTTCAGATTTGGCTCTCTGTGAACCCCAGAGTGAGTACCACTAGTCTATGTGATATAGAGAGGAAACGGTACTTGTATATAATTTCTGTGATTGCTCTTTTTGTCTTGTGCTGGCACACATATGCCCTTTTTAAAAACTACAATGCAGACAGGCAACTCTTGTCTCTTCTTTCCTGTTTTGATTCTTCAAGTTTCTACTTTCAGAATTACCTTTGAAGACAGCAAGCAACCCAGATGTAATGTGACAGATAAAAAGTAAAAAGTCAGTGCAAATGTGTTATTTAAATTTCTTTGCATTTTCATGCCATATAAATATCAAATACAGAAGTAAAAGACATAATTCAGTGATGGTGGTGAAAAGGATTAGCAAATAGCCAAGATGAGGAGGGACTGCAAAGAGGAGGATTGTTGTGTCTTGCATTTCAGTCCTGAAGTTACAACGCAGCGAAGCTACAGAGGTGACCAGTGGGAGTCCACTGGTCCCCGGACGTAAGCTCGCAAATATGCTCCGCCAATCAAGATCTGTGGCGGGAAGTTTAACTGGCCAGGATTGGACCTGGCCAGACTGAGGGTTGTTCTGGGTTATGTATATAATTGGGACCCGGCCCGCGTTTCTCCCTCTTGTGATGTACTCGCTAATAAAGCATGTTGCCTTCAACACGTCTCATCACTCAGTACATTACATTGGCGACGAAGGTGGGATCCTAGCCAGTTAACTCCCCAAGCGGGACTTCGCTGACCTGGCCGGAGACGAGGAAGGCACGCAGTCAAGGGAGACTGAAGCGCCCACCGCCGCCATGGCTAACCCTAGTAGGATGACGGGCCACCTTGCTGAGTTCGACCCCGCCAACCCCGATAGGTGGGAGACCTACACGGAGCGGGTTGACTGCTACCTTTGTGCGAACATGATTACAGATGACAGTCGTAAGAGAGACGTGCTCCTGAGTGTCTGCAGGGAGGCCACATTCAAGATCGCAAAGGGTCTCTCGGCCCCCGCGAAGATCACGGAGAAAACGTATGAAGACGCAGTTCGATTCCTGACCGGGCACTTCTTGCCCCAGCCATCCATCATCGCCCGCTGATTTCTCTTCCACGAGCAACAGAGAGACCAGCCAACACCAAGTGCACCAGCAGTGGAGATCCACACGAGCAACGGGACTGCCCCTATCACAATGTGGACTGCAGGAACTGTGGAAGAGTGGGCCACATAGCGCGGGCTTGCCGGGCCAAGGCCAACTGCAGACGCCAGTCCACCCACCACGACTCGACCGATGCCTACTTGACCGCATCAACTAGCCTGCAGGTAATAAACTTGCCCCTCACCACTCCTGATAAGGTCAGGATGTCGGTCCTAACTGAGGGCACTCCATGCCTAATGGAGCTGGACTCGGGTTCCTCCATCTCCATAATTTCGGAGGAGTCTCTAAGAAAACTTTGCCCCAGTGGCTGGCCCCGGCTGCGACCGGCTGATTTCATACTGCGGGACTTCCAGAAAAACCCAGTACAGATTTTAGGTTGGGCAACTGTAAGGGTAGAGTTTAAGAACTTTAAGGGCACGCTGGACATACTCATGGTCAAACGCCAGCTCACCACATTACTGGGGCTGCTCTGGTTTCGACCACTGGGTATTCAAATAGTGGGGGTGCAGCAGATGCAAATGCAAAATTTCGAGCACATGTGCCGGGAATTCCCGGAAGTGTTTCATGGGACCCCGGGGTGCTACAAAAGGCCTCCCATCACCTTACCCCTCGATTCCCACGTGAGACCGATAAGGCTGAAGGCCAGGCGAGTTCTCTTCGCTCTTAATCCAAAAATAGAAGCGGAACTGGACCGCCTCACGGCCCAGGGAGTGCTAGAACCAGTATCCTACGCTGCATGGGAAACACCCATAGTCATTCCAGTGAAGCCGAATGGAAATGTGCGCATATGCACTGACTATAAGTGCACAATAAATAAAGCACTCCAGAACAATCCATACCCCGTTCCGGTGGTCAGCCACATACAGGCAGCCCTAGCAGGCTCTAAGGTTTTTGGGAAACTGGACTTGGCCCAGGAGAACCAGCAACTCACGGTGGATGCCGAGATAGCAGAGGCTCATACCATTGTGACTCACAGGGGAGCTTTTCGGGTGCGGCGGTTGCAATTTGAGGTTAGTGTGGCTCCGGGAATCTTTCAGAGCATAATGGACTCTCTTCTCAAAGGGATCCCCGGAGTGCAACCATTTTTGATGACGTTTTGATCGCAGCCCCGGACGCTGAGGAGTTCAGCAGCCGTCTGCAAGAGGTACTCCGCCACTTCCAGGTGGCGGGACTTAAAGTGAAGCGGGAGAAGTGTTCCCTCGGGGTGTCAAGGGAAGAGTTCTTGGGGTTTGCTGTAGATGCCGTGGGAATCCACTCGATGGCCGACAAGACCTGGGCAATAGTCCACGCCCCGAGCCCCCACGTGCAAGGCGGAGTTACAAACTTTCTTGGGCTTATTAAATTTTTATCATTCATTTTTGCCCCACAAAGCAGCCATCGCAGAACCCTTTCATAGGCTCTTCGATAAACACGCCCCGTGGGTCTGGGAAAAGAAGCAGGCCGCTGCTTTTCAGGCAGTCAAGGACCTCCTAGTTTCCAATGATGTGCTCCACCATTTTGACGAATCCCTACCAGTGATCATGGCTTGCAATGCTTCCCCATATGGGGTGGGTGCCGTACTGGGGCACCAACTCCCAGACGGGAGGGAGGTTCACGTGGCCTATTATTCGAGGACCCTGACCCCCGCGGAGTGCAACTATGCCCAGATAGATAAGGAGGCCTTGGCAATCGTGGCCGGTGTGCATAAATTCAATGACTACCTGTACGGTAGGCATTTCAGAATTGCCACAGACCACAAGCCGCTACTGGGCCTCCTCGCCCCAGACCGCCAGACACCGCAAATTCTGTCACAGCACGTCCTGCGGTGGAACCAGTTCCTCAACTTGTACACATATGCCCTGGTCCACCGCCCTGGAAAAGCTATGGGACATGCTGACGCCCTCAGCTGCCTACCGCTGCCCTCTATGGATCCGGATCCTGCCCCTGCCCACCATGTGATGCTTCTAGAGACGCTACCCGAGAGGCCCCTCAACGCTGCTGAACCCACGGGTGGAGACCGCATCCTCGCACGTGTTTTAGACTGGGTGGGAAGGGGGTGGCCCGTGGGCAAACTGGATGCAGAATTCAGGGCATTCGCATCACGGTTAGAAGAACTGTCCATACACAAGGGGTGCATTCTCTGGGGTAGCAGGGTGGTGGTTCCCCCCCCCACTGCAGAAGCAAGTGCTGGAAGCCTTACACGAAACACACCCGGGGATAGTGCGTATGAAGGCCCTGGCATGTAGCTATGCATGGTGGCCGGGGATGGACGAGGAGAAAGAAGGGTGGGTTAGAAGGTGCCAACCCTGCCAAGAGTCCCGGCCTGATCCGCCCAGTGCCCCTGTCCATCGCTGGGAGTCCGACAGGAGGCTGTGGTCCCAGTTACACCTAGACTTTGTGGGGCCATACCAGGGCCAAATATTCTTTATGCTAGTCGACGCGTACACCAAGTGGTTGGAAGTGATTCCCGTAGCTTCAACCTCCACTGTGGCGGCGGCCAGAGCCTTGTGAAGGGTCTTTTGCACTCATGGGTTTCCCGAGACCCTCATCACGGACAATGGTACCGCTTTCACCTCCCAGGAATTCATGAATAGGTACCTCATCCAGAACATTCGGTCCGCTCCTTTCCATCCAGCCACCAACAGCCAAGCAGAGCGCATGGTGCACACCACTAAAGAGGCCCTGGGTCGCATTGTACAGGAAGATTGGGACCACCGCCTGGCAGCCTTCCTATTTGGGAACAGAATCACCCCCCACTCCGGGTTAAGCCCTGCCGAGTTGCTAATGGGGAGGAAGTTGATCACTAGGCTAGACAGGTTGCATCCTGACTGGGCTACGGACCTCTGCAGTTCCCCCCAAACCAGGGAAGCCACTAGGGGATTCTTTCCAGGGGATTCGGTATACGCTAAGAACTTCGCAAATGGGCTGGAGTGGGTAGCCGCCCGGGTGCTGCGGGTCACCGGGTCCCGCTCCTACGAGGTCTCGTCAGAGGGGGGCCAGATCCTAAGGAGGAATATTGACCAGCTGCGCGGCTGCAACTTGCCGAAAGAACCGACAGCGATCGGGGGAGCGGGGGAGAACTAACAGCAACACCCCCAGGAGCTACCCAGCCTATGCCGCTCGCACCGACTATGCAGGCGGAAGAGCACCACAGCAGAGGGAGCGACCCCCCCCCCAGAGAGGAGGTTCCAGAACAGCAACAAGCGGCGGACAGCCCTTTTCCAGCGTCACCCTACCACGAGGAACCAGCAGCTCCTCCAACTCCTCAAATAACCCTGAGGAGGTCGACCAGGGAACGCAGGGCGCCAACCTACTTGAAAGACTTTGTGTCTTGAACTAAGGGGGGGGAGGAGTGCTGTGTCTTGCATTTCAGTCCTGAAGTTACAACGCAGCGATGCTACAGAGGTGACCAGTGGGAGTCCACTGGTCCCTGGACGTAAGCTCGCAAATATGCTCCGCCAATCAAGATCTGTGGCGGGAAGTTTAACTGGCCAGGATTGGACCTGGCCAGGCTGAGGGTTGTTCCGGGTTATGTATATAATCGGGACCCAGCCCGCGTTTCTCCCTCTTGTGATGTACTCGCTAATAAAGCATGTTGCCTTCAACACGTCTCGTCACTCAGTACATTACAAGGATGCTCTAAGTAGAGTATAAATAAGAGATGACATCAGACATATAAAACTAATGAAAGGCAATGGATCAGTGAATGTCATTATTTGAAGAATAAAAAAGTATATTTTCTTCTTCACTTGTAAAAAAATGTGTTGTTGGGAAGGAGCTTGTAGGTGGATTATGGGAGTCACAGCCAAGGGTTCCCAAATTCAGCCATAACTTCAACTGGTCCTTCCCCATTTTATCCTTTTCCTCATCACTGTTGATGAGAAGAATGCAGAATGCAAATTCAAACAAAATTTCCATGAGACTGCAAGTCAAGGTCCCACTTGACATTGTGCTACATTCTGAAGCATTCAAATTTACTCTGAAGTCAGAGTTCTTTGTGCACACTGGTTGACTCAAGGATGAGGCAAAATCTGCGATCATCCTGAATAATACCTTGCTAACAATTTATGGACTCAGTTATCACAGAACTTGTATCATGGGTAACATAAAACAAAACTTCACAGCAGTTATGTAGGCATTACTGGTATAACAGTTCACCTACACTATTTTGAGCAAGATTTCACAAGGTATAGTGTATAAAGATACATCTATTTAACCATCTTTCTCTGGTGTTTAAGTGAGTATGGCTAAGAGATACTACTCTCACAAACCTATCAAAAATGGCATCCTTATAGATATTTCTCCAAATCCACTTTTAACATTTACATTATACAGTCCATCTATTACAAAGTGATCATCCTACATCTATTTCATATCTTCAAAGAATCATAGAGCTGGAAGGGACCTCCAGGATCATCTAATCCAACTTCCAGCACAATGCAGGAAACTCACAAATACTTCTCCTCTACATCCCCAGTTACCCCTGATCCATGCCCAGAAGATAGCAACAACTAAACCAAAACAAAACAAAAATCTCCAGGATCACTGGCCAAACTGGCCTGGAGAAAATTGCTTCCTAACCCCAAAGTTTCCTTGGGTGTGTTAAGAAACGGCCACAAGAACTAAGCTCTGATGCAACCCCTTCTGCCCTCCTTTTCATGATCTGCCTAATTCACAGAATCAGCATTGCTGTCAGATGGCCATCTACCCTCTGTTTAAAAACCTTCATGGAAGAAGAGCCCACCACCTCCTGAGGAAGCCTATTCCTCTGAGGAACTGCTCTGTTAGGGAGTCCTTCCTAATGTTTAGCCAGTAACTCTTGATTTAATTTTCAACCCACTGGTTCTGGTCCAACCTTCTGGGGCAACAGAAAACTACTCTCTGCACCATCCTCTATATGACATCCCTTCAAGTACTGCCAGTGGCTTGGCAGCCACAGGTAGTTATCTGACTATCACATTACATCTGAGTATTATATCACCTCTTTCGTCTTCTCTCCAGCTGAACATACTGAGTTCCTTCAACCTGTCCTCATAGGATTTGAGTCTCCAGACCCCTCACCATCTCCACTGCCCTCCTCTGGACACGCTACAGCTTGTCTATGTCCTTCTTAAATTGCAGTGCCCAGCTGGCCTATAGTGAAGACTTGAAGGGTGGGATAGCAAGACACTTTGATTGGTAGAGTATCTGACTCAATTAAGTATATTGGGAGACAGGTAGCTGACTAGACGGCACAAGCAGGGAAACTGCAAGAATTACAGGGGAGAATCCCATCTCTCCCTTTATCACTGAGCCCAGCATGGCTTCAGACTCAACACTGTGGAAACTGGTCACAGTAGCAGTTGTGCCACTATGGGCCTGGAGCAGCTCCTGCCATCTGCTGCCAGGCTCAGAGCATCTTCCAGTGTCTGCCACTTTCAGTTGTCCAGAATCAAGGTAAGTATGTTGTCTGACTGTGTGCAAACAATTTTTTTTTATTTTGGAGGGATTTTAAACCACAAATATATATTTCTTTTAAGACTTCACATTTTTTTTTTTTGCAAACCTGGGGAGTCCCCCAGATTCACAGGAAGATCTGTTAAGTGTCTGCAGATGACAGCCACATATTACTATTAAATATACAGACACTTGGGGTCACAACCAATGTTGCCTCTAAGCTGCAGAGTCTTGTGAGCAAAAATTCTGCTTTGTGAGCAACTGGTATTAAAGTTGTGAGCTACTGCATAAATTATTGTGCTCTGGGGTCATCCTTCCTGAGCTAAAACAAAAATCTGTGAGCTGGAGGCTAAAAATCTGTGAGCTGGATCACACTGACTCAGCTTAGAAGGAACACTGGTCACAACATGAGGTAGAAATCAGACTGCTCTCTTTAGCCAAAGCACAGTCACAGTAAGACGGATAATAACATACAGGTTGTAGGCCATGGGGGTCCTTGAATATGGGGCAAGGCCAGATCATTGGTTTCTTGGAGTTTTCTAAACCAAAGGGGTCTCATCATGAGAGACAGGAGACAGCTCTCTCCGGAATTTGGGTTGGGACATAGAGAAGC
The DNA here is from genome assembly GCF_032191835.1 of Heteronotia binoei. Lineage (NCBI taxonomy): Eukaryota > Metazoa > Chordata > Lepidosauria > Squamata > Gekkonidae > Heteronotia > Heteronotia binoei. Next base: position 83,778,176 of record NC_083223.1, read on the forward strand.
AGGGGAATGTAGGTTGAAATTCATTCACAGATATTACCTGAAACAACTCTTAAATTGCAAGATGTTAATCACAGTCAGGGCTGGCCCTAGACTGTCTGACAGCCTAGGCAAGGCTAATTTCTGGCGCCCTACCTTGCACTGATAACTTCACTGAATGACATGGGGGCACCCAATTCAGTGACCCTCCCAGAAGGCCAGCGCCCTAGGCAATCACCTAATTTGCCTAGTGGCAGGGCTGGCCCTGATCATAGCAAGAATAATAATGCTGCAAGTGATTGCAAATCCTGGACACATAAAAGAACAAAGACCAAAACACACATATAGCACACATAAAAAGCAAGTCCTTTGTTGAGGAAAGAAGGTATTTTCAAGGCAAAATTGAAACTGGACCAGAAAAATACATACAGGAATAATTCTCCATGTATCAGGACATAATCTAGCGAATATCCTACAAAGAATCTAAAGGGCACAATCTAAAGCAAAGGTCTTTTGTGCAGGTGACATCTACTATGCCGGAGCTCATCCAGGTGGATCAAGCCCAAAGTCATATTAAGACCTTGTGAGATTAAAAGTTGTTGAGTATTTATTTGTTGGTAAATGCTGAAACATGGAACAATTTACAACCATATAAGGTTACCAGCTATTTGGGAGTATATTAAAAAAAAAACCCAATTAATTACCAATTACAACATCCAAAAACATGAACATAAAGATAGGAATAATGAAATGTAATTGTATGTTATTATTATGATTCTTTAGTTGTTGCAAATATGATACAAGACTGATTTAGATTAATAATTCATTCAGCAATAACGTATCAGGAAGAGATAATTATACAGTGCCACAATTCTCACGCTGATTTCAGTAATTACAGATTACAACAGTGTTAGCAATTTAAAAAAGGTTAGGGAGCGGCAGTAATTTGCCATGTCATCCTCAGCTACATTAATATCTCTTTCTTGGAGCACCGAGGATAATTGGAAATACAATAATGGGTCAAGAAGGGCTACATGGCCTTACCCTCACATGTACTCGCAGACATGCTTCACACAGTACATTATCAACCACTGATAATCATCTGTTCAAACTGTTTATATAACCTGTACATGCAGGATAAAGATGATAATAAACAACCAAAACAATAAAAGATACAGCATCATCCAAACTCATACATCTTCAATTATGTTTGCAGATTTCAGTGGGGCAGATTTCTACACTGAAATGAAGGCCACTTTCAAGTGAAGGCATAGGGACCAATGTGCAGATAGGAATTAACATGTAACAGCATTATGAAACGAGATGGAAAGAAACAGAGACAATACAGTGTAGGTTGGAGAGTTTCATAAACTGAGCCAAGAAATTTCAGTTTGTTGTAGAAAGCAAGGTTGCTTCCACACATAACTGAAGAATGTACTTTTGTTCTGTTGTAGCAATGGTTTTGTAGGAATGATTGTTGTTGAGTAACCAACAATGTGTGGATGCAGTTTGAGGGAAAGCCAGAATGCCTGTGGCAAAATCACTAATGCTACATTTCCTAAGTGGGCACTATTACATATGGCTTGTCTATATTTACAAACAGTTCAAGGGAACTGAAAAATAAACTGAGATGCAGCATGGATTGAGCTGAAAATATTGGAGCTCACTGTTTAAACAGAAGATTGTTCAAGCAGGTGTGATATTTTAAGTGTGGTGAAGTCACCTGAGCAGGTATTCATTATATTTGAATATATTTATTTTAAAGACAGTAAATGTATGTTCAAACAACTTCTATCCAGTGCTTTTTTTTTTAAGAAAAAGCCCAGCAGAAACTTATTTGTATATTAGGCCACATCCCCTGACACCAAGCTAGCCAGAACTGTGTTCCTGTGAATTCCTGCTAAAAAAAAGCCCTGCTTCTATCACACTAACAGTTCAGTTCTAAACAGATCCAGATGAGCAGCTGTGTTGGTCTGAAGCAATAGAACAAATCTGGAGTCCAGTAGTACCTTTAAGACCAAAAAAGCTTTATTGAGAAATTTCAATAAAACTTTTGTCAGTCTTGAAGGTGCTACAGACTTTGTTCAATTCTAAACAGTTATATTCTTCTAAGCCATTAACTTTAATGGGTTTAGAGAGCACAACTCCGCATAGGACTGCACTGTTAAAGTGCTGCATCTATATCAACTGAGTCACCTCTTGATACTGGGACGAAGGGCACTGTGTTATGGTACACTACCGAAGGTCTCAAAGGGTGATGCTAGGGGATTCCTGCCCTGCTTCATGGTTGTTGACCTGTAGGGGTTCCGCAGCGTTCTCTTATTCCTCATTCTATTCATTATCTATATGAAACCACTGGGGGAGGTCATCAGGAGGTATGGGTTGTAGTTCCACCAATATGTGGATGACACTCAAATCTTTCTTTTCCACCTAATTCTGAGGATACTGTTGATGTTCTGAACCAGCGCCAGTAATGGGCAGGATGTGGGTGAACAAACTGAATCTTAATCCTGACAAGGTTCTTTGAATTAGCAGAAAGGGAGACTAGGGATTAGAGATCTCTCCTGTCTTGGGTGGGGTTATACTCCCCTTTAAACCAGGGTAACAGATTGGGAGTGTTTACTGACACATCAGTCACCTTAGAAAATCAGCTTGCTGCAGTAGGTCAGAGTGCTTTCCAGCTTTGGCTTGTGTATCAATTGCATCCATTCCTGGTTCAGTGAGATCTATACACAGTGATCCATGCCTTAGTTACATTTAGATTAGACTAATGCAATGTGCTTTACTTGGGACTATCCTTGAAGAGCATTCAGAAGCTGCACGAAGTGCAGAATGCTGTAACTAAACTGCTGGTCAGGATCAGCTACTGGGATCATTTGACTCCGATACTATAGCAATTACACTGGCTGTTGATCTGCTGCCAAAACCAATTCAAGCTGTTGGTTTTGGTCCCATAGGGATTGAGACTGGGGTATCTGAAGGACTGCCTTCTCCTATACATTTCTATCAGGTAATTAAGATCACAGGGAAGGGTCCTCCTGACTGTCCCACTGATCAAAGAAGCTCATGTGGTGGGTACACGAGAGAGGGCCTTTTTGGTGGTAACCCCACAATTATGGAACAATTCCTCCAGGAAGATGAACCTGACATAATCAGTTATGATCTTCACGAGGCAACAATAAACAGTTTTATTTTAGAACTGCATTCGACTAATTTAGTTTTTATTTATTGGCAATACTAATTGATATATTAAATTGTGGTCTTTTGTAAGTTTTTATAACCGTTGTTCTATTTACATTGTAAGTTGTCTTGAGTTCTGTAAGGTAGAAAGGCAACTAATAAATGTTTTAAATAAACAGAAGAATCAAATTCATGTAAATACTTTTTATTGGGACCAACCAACATGATGCAAAACATCCACTTTATAAAAGGATTTTTTTAACCACACTATTTGGAATCTGTAATGTTTCACTTTTCTTTGAGTGAGGTCTTATGAAGAGAGGCAACTAAGATATTTGTAGTAGGAGTTTGGGGGACTGCTCTGCAATGGTTTTCCTTGTTTCTCCGTTGTTGGAGATGGAGGGTGGCACTTGATCAGAAAGTCCCCAAGCTGTGCCCACTTGAATGTGGAATGCCACAGAGGGTGATACTTTAACTGATGTTTAACATCTATATGCGCCCCCTCACCCACTTGGCACAGAGGTATTGGCAGGGTTGTCATCAGTATGCTGATGATACCCAGCTCTATCTGTTGATGGATGGCTGCCTGAACTCTGCCCTTGAAAATCTGGGCAGGGCATTAGAAGCCATGGTTACAACAGAGTCAGTTGAAACTGAATCCATCGAAGGTGGAGGTCCTGTGGCTGAGCCAGGGTGGGGATCAGGTTTCTGGCCCTTGATGGGGTGCCACTGGTGCTATTGCCAAGAGTTAAGAGCTGAGGGGTGATCATGGATACCTCACTTTCTATGGAGGACAAGGTCACCTGCATTGCAAGGTCTTCTTTATCAGCTTTGGCAGGTCAGGCAATTCATTCCATATCTCTCTGCTTAGGACCTGGCCACAGTGACCCAGGCAATGGTCACTTCCAGGTTAGATTATTGTAACGTCTGCTGATTGTAACGCCTACAGACATGTAGTACAATTGGTAGCACTGGCTACCATTTGAGTACCAGATCCATTTCAAGGTGTTGGTATTAACCTTTAAACCCTGAGTGGCCTGGGACCAGAACATCTTAGGAACCATCTCTCCTCATACACTCCCAGGAGAGTCTTGTGCTCTGCGGACCAACACCTATTATTATCTCTGGCCCAAAGGACATCCGCTTAGCCTCAACCAGGGTCAGGGCTTTTTCTTTTCTGGCTTCTACCTAGTGGAACATGCTTCCACATGAGATCAGGGCCTTGTGGAACTTACCGAAGTTCCACAGGGCCTGTAAAATGGAGCTGTTCAACCAGGCTTTTAGTTGAGTGGACATCCAATTCAATCATTCGGCCTCCCTGCATAGAAGCTGCCTAACCATCCACCCATATGGAGTCTTGATATAACAAGCTGAAGTAACTCCTACTATCATCTCTCCAGCTTATGGGGGGATTTTGACTTTAGAAATATGATATATACTTTGCCATCTTTTACTGTAAATAGTTTTATTTGTTTAATTAATTGTATACGGACTAGTTTTTAATGTTTATATATATTCTGATGTTACCCACCCTGAGCCTGTTTGAGAAGGGCATAACAACAACAACAGAGATTTTTGTAAGTTTTGAAATTATCATGGCTTCTATATGCATTATTTTCAGACTGTGATGAACATTCTTAAGTGGCTTGGATCCTATGAACTGTAACTACAGCAGTACCAACAGATATGAAGTTTCCTAATACTGGGAGCCCCATGGTCAAAATCCAGTAACATGCAGCAATAATGGGGGGGAGGGGGTTTCAGATGAAATTGCCTCCACAGTCTTCTTCCACTGAGAGAACAGTCAATTAATCCAGCAAGGAACAATTACAGAAGTGTAAGCAGACTCCGTATTGATCAAACCAGGGAATCATGATGGGAATTAAGTGCAATTATTCTGATGGAAATTAAGTGCCTGCTGCTGTCCTGACAGTTTGGGGGGGGGGGGAGAAAAAAGAGCATCCATATAACTTTCCCATCCTCCTGTTGCTACCTAATGCACTTGGTCAGTGTGCACTGGAAGCAGGGCTGGAAGCCTGTTCCACTGAGGAGCCACTCTGTCATGAAATTTTTCCTCATGTTTAGCTCAAAACTTTTTTGATTTAATTTCAAGCTGTTGGTTCTTCTGGGGCAACAAAAACATTTCTGCTCCATCCCTTCAAATATTTGAAGATGGCTATTGTATCACCTCTCAATCATCTATCCTCTAGGCTATACATGTTGCCATTTTGGAACAGCTACACTGGCTGCTTCAGTCTGTTTCCGAGTTCTATTCAGCGTTACTGGTTATGATCTTTAAACCCTATCATGACCTGTAACCCAAATATTTGAAGAACTGTTGCCTTCCATATGCCCCTGTGTTGTCAACTGCAGTCATCAGGCAGCCATCTGTTGGCTAGACCACCACTTAGGGTGGCATATCTGGCATTAAAGAGAGCCCAGGCATTTTCCATCATAGTTTGTGGAATGGGCTCCCTGAAGTGCTGAGGGAGCCCCTTCCTTGGAGATCTTCAGGAAGCATTGCAAGGATTGCAAGGATTGTTTGCCACAGCTTTTGAAGAAGTCTGAATTGGCAAACATCTTTTGAGGGGGGATGGGGGAAAAGATTTGGGGTTTGTTATTTTATTCTTGTTTTCAGCTGAAGATGTTTAATTATTATAATGAGCTGTCCTGAACCATGAGGAAAGGTGAGATATGTTTTAATAAATAAAAATAAATAATAAATTAAATGCCACCTGATATGAGACATCCAGGTTCCCATGAAAAACTGTCATACTCCATAAAGGACTCCATCAAGGACTATGGCATTACCTCACTTCCAAACTGAAATGAATTACTAATGTTTAGGGGACAATAATCTGATATTCCACTGCACTCAGGAAATGTCCAGAATAATACATATGTTGCCTGATAAAGCAATTAATCAGTGATGAGAAACTGATCTTCTACCACATTAACATTTCCCTCAAAGCAACTCAGGAAAGAGAAAACTTGTCCCTACCACCTGAATTGGGAGAATAAAAAGACTCCCTGTTAGCTCATCATTTTAGGTTCAGTTTAACTTCATGACTGTCCCTCCACACACTCAGCTTTCAACAATATTCATGCTTAGGGATGGAAACAAACTGCATTTTTATGGTTTAGTTCATGGTTTATGGCTGAACTACAAATTGAACTACAAATGTATATGAACCGGGAAGTTTGTTTGCTTACTGACTGGTTGGTATCAGTTTGTGAGCCATTTAAAGTTTAAACCCTTGCTTTCTACTCCCTGCTGCTTTTTGTAGGTATCAGAAAGCAGGGGTTTAAATGGCTCCCAGCCATTTAAACGGAACAGCTAAGCTCAGCTGTTTCTCATGAAGAGCAGAAAGCAGGGACATGAACACCACGAACGGCATCAAAATTGCTGAAAGTTCATGAACATTGCTTTAAACCACAAACTGGCCAAAATTCATGACAAACTTTAGTTTGTCAGCTGGTTTGTGCCTATTCCCTACTCATGCTTCAGGAAGAGCCACTTTGTGAATCCCTCCCTCTACCTTACTTCCCAACATTTGCTCTCTCAAACCCATGTTACCTTGTATTCTTGTTCCTAGTTCTAGCTCCTCCTTACCTCAGACCTCTCTACCAACCAGCAATACCCCCCCTTTTTTCTCCAGTCCCTGGGCATCATGCATCTCTCACCCTCTCCTTCCTCCTTCTAGCTTTGTTCAGTTATCCAACTTGTTTTTTGGGAACAAAGCTCATTTTGCATTCTCCTTTGACTGTTTTCCCTTCATTCCTGCTTAAAGCCAGCTCCTAGTTAAATCTGAGGCTCCCTCTCTAATATTTCCCTAGATATCCCGTACCAGGAATAGGGAGTTACGCTAGTGATGACTATGAATGCACCTCTATGGTGGGAACAACTTACATTCTACTCGTAAAAAGTTTTACCCTCAACTCCTAGTGTCTATGAATGTTTCAAAGTCACCCTGGGAAATTGCCATATTAATACACACACACACACACAGAGGGAAGTCTTAGTTACATGGGCATGGTTTCTGAAACAGACTTAATGCCAAAGAACTGTCTGAGAAGATACAAGAAATTGTGCTTGTTCCCCTTAATGTCAGATATGTCCTAGATTCTTCACTACGAGAGGAAAGTTTTTTTTTTTAAATTAAATTGTTGTGGAATAGTAGGGAAGATTTACTTTGATAGTATCAAGAAGGTTCTACAGGTAAGAGCATAAAAATGAACCTTAAAAGTCTTAGAGGCAGATTCAATGCTTGTGCAAATGTCTTTAGCGTGAAATCTATCTGTATGACAAGGACATGGTCTGGAGCTGAAGGTCAAGAGGAAAAGCAAGAAAGAAAAGGATCATGCAGCCCAGTGAACGCAACACAGCCGTAGGGGACAATGAGATTGTGGAGGTCAGCCAAGATGAATGAGGGAAGAGAAACAGAACCAAAATAACAGGCAGGAGAACAAAGTTCGAAGTCAGAGAAAGGCTAATGTGGATCAGAGGTTCTAATAAGCAAGTATTACACAATAGAAAAATGAAGAGGGCAAAACCTTATTTCTAGTGCAGAAAGTTGACTGTAGATCTCTATCTATGAGACTAATGCAACCTAGCTGCATGAAAGAACAGTTAAATGAAAACCTGTGGACAAGAACAGATACAGATTCATTAGACCACAGAGAAACAACAATATCAATTTGAGGACAGATCCAAGTAGTCAGTCGTATTGGTCTGAAGTAGCAGAACAAAATAGAAGTCAAGTGGCACCTTTAAGACCAACTTAGTTTTATTCAGAATGTAAGCTTTCGTGTACTCTCTAAGCACAGTGAGCAAAGTCACACGTAGCTGGTAGTCAGTGGCTCAGAATGCAAACTGGTACAAATTTAAGAACCAATTACAGTATAGTAAAATTATCTGGTTTAGAATGCAAAATGGTAAAAAAAAATTAAGATTCAATGACAGAATATTAAAATTAACAAAAAACCAGGAAGAATCAGAGATAAATAAGTCATGGAAGCAGGCAGAGGGGTGCCAAATAGTGGGAAGCTGACAGAAGACAATGTAAATAGGACTGATGATGGCACTAGCCCTTGTGGTAGGAAGAAAAATGTGTAAACCAACTACCATTCTGTGGCAGCACAGTATAAAGAAGGCAATGGAGTGATAGCAACTGATGTTACTGACAAGCAGAAAACACAAAAGGATGCTGAAGAGGATGAGATAAAAGTAGAGTGTATTGAGTCAATTGGTCCAAGTAAGCTACCAGCCATTATTAGATATTTACCCTTCAGACTACATACACATTATTCCCCTCAAGGTATCATCACTAATTTGAGCTCCTATTTAACTTATCAGATTGTCTGGGTCAGGGCTGCCTAATGCTCATTTAATCAGAGGTCTCACTGTAAATCAGAACAAAACAATTGCCCCCAGCTAAAATCATAAACCAACCCCAAAATAAGGTACATAGCGCTTTCTCCAAAAGATTTGCTACATGGACTCAGGAGATTTCAGGATATTATAAAGAGATCAAGAAAATGCAAATCATTTTTGTCACAGATGGAAGAGCAATAAGAGTATCATCTGAACATCAGTTCTAAAATTTGTGGAGTGATTATTTTCTTAAAAGGCATTTTACAAACAATGGAAAGGATATTAGCAGTCTTATTATTATTAGCATATCAATCTGACATCCTCAACACTAAAACTGTCTGCCTTGTGAAAATTACTAATTATTTAATACTTCATAAACTCTGGTTGTCTGACAGTGAAATTGATATTGACGTTAAACATAACTCTCACACTGTACATATTTTTATTAATGTTCTTTCACAATGAAATGTTCAATTAATCACTTGCCTTTTCCTTTCCAGCCTCCAAGACAGAAAAAGTCTATTCAGCTTATGTGCAACTATTTCAAATTGCTGTTTCAGAAACCCAAGGCAGCCAACATGGAAAGCTTTCTGGGCTACTACATCACATCGTTGGGAGGACAGAGCTGAGGCCAGTGTGATACAACACTCTCTATCAAAAAAATAAAATAAATTAAAGCTAAGCATTTTTTTTTTTAAATTGATATTGATTCATGCTGCTTTGTAAGTGCTATATTTTATATTTTTAAAGGTGTTTTGAAAAGTGAATGTAGAGTATGAACGCGTCTAATCCGAATTCTTGCGTAAAATTCTGGGCATGCCAAAATGTGTCCCATATGCAGTTATCTGCTTAGAAACTGGCATGTCTTTAATGGTTACTAGTGCATGGCTCATGACCTTCAAATTCTGGCTACGCTTGCACTACAACACTGAACCAGGGAGCTACATCTCTCAAATGCTCTCTGAATTTAATTTGTCAAATTGGTCAGCACATATTGAGAGAAAAATCAAAGCAATGGGTTTATCCCTAGAACTATTGTCCATGCTGTCCTTCACCACCGCAGCCTAACAAATTAAAAACAGGTTGCTAGATATTGAGCGCCAAGACCTATACAGTCTGGCTAAGAAAACTTGTTCCCCACTGAGTTTTGAGACCTCTCTTAGTACTGGGAAAATGGCCTCATATCTTTCCGTCTTGCAGGTGCCACAGCAGCATAGAGCTTTTTCCCTTGCCAGATGCAACGTCATGCCCTCTGCCATTCTTTATGGCAGATTTAACAAGACGGTCTAATCGGTCAGATACTGTCTCTGTAAACAAAAATGTGTGGAGTCAGTTACTCATATTCTTCTTTATTGTAATTTGTATATAGATCTTCGTCACAAGTATTTACATCCTCATTTAGTTAGCATGGTTGATTGTTCTGATGCACTTAAGGTCTATAGTCTTTTGAACGATACTTCATCTAGTGTTACTGAGAAAGTTTCTTTATTCTGTTTTAAAGGCACGCCAGAGGATCGCATAGAAATAGTTTTTGTTTATACTTTTCCTGATGTATATGAATGCAATTGTTCCATTTTATCCTTTTTTTAAAACCAATTTGCTCTAATATACATATATATGTATATTTTATGCCAATAAAGGCTAACTTGACTTGACTTGAATGTAGAGTTCCTTCATTTAATATATATATATATATATATATATATATATATATATATATATATATATATATATATATATATATTGTGGTTAATTATAAAGTGTAAGCAATTTTTGTCTTTCCAGAAATTAGTGACTTCCTATTTGCCACAAACAGATTATTTTGCTAAACAGCTGGGATAAATATTAATTTAAAATGGATATATAACTTATTTAAATCAATCCAATTATAAACGGTAAGGAAATGAATAGCCTATCTCAGATTCTAACAGCAAAGTCACCCAGTCTGGACACTAAAATGTGGTGACTAGTGCTGTGAACAAGCAAGACAGCTCACTTGTTTACTTTGGACTTTCAGCATAGCCAACCTCACTGGGTTGCTGGGCAGATAAAAAAGAGGAGAGAATAATGTATACTGATTTGCTTCCCACTGTGGAAAAAGACCCTGACCTTTTCTGCAGTAGCAGTTGCTCCACCCTTAGGCTTCTGCTTTTCCTGGCTCAAATGACTGACTCCCCACCAGTTGCTGTGTGGATGCGGTTTGACTTGCTTCTCCCTCCAATTCCTTCCCCCCTGCCCCGTGTCTTCCTGATCTTTAAAAATCAAGATCAGGAAGATGTGCTGGGAACTGGGGGGAGACGTGAGCCCCACACAGTAACTTATGGGGAATCGATTGTTTAAGCCAGGGAAAGCAGAAGCCCAAGGATGGAGCAACTGCCACTGCAAAAAAGGTCCCTGGTTTTCTTTGGTAGATGTTGCAAAGGGAAAGGAGATGGAAAGCTGAAGATGGAGGGGCAAATAAAGGTAGCTTGGCTGTTGGGTGGGGATATTTGTGAAGATTTGATGGATGCAGCCTATTTTAAAAGTGTGTGTGTAAGGTTTCCAAAATGACCCCAGGCACAGTCAGGGTAGCTTCAGTCACATTTGCAATAAAATTGCAAAATGCAAAAGAGAGAGAATTGGAGATTCTCCCCCCCACCCAACTCATGTAGACAAGGAAGCCAGTAGATGAGGAAGAGGATTTGGCTCCTCCTTTTAGATACCAGTTAAGCTGTGACCGCTGAGTCCACCTGCAGCAGAGGAAGAGGACTTTGCTTTGCAGTGGTGGCCTCACTTGTGTCTGCACTAGCTCAGCCACGTGACTGCCATCATGTCACCTAGGCTGACTTGGTTGGTGCAGAAGCAGTGAGGCCACTGCCGCCAAGCTGAGTCCTCTTCCTCTGCTGTGGGCGGGCTTGCAGATCACTGCTCAAGCGGTATTTAAAAGGGGGAGCCAAGTCCTCTGCCATGTTTAAAAGGGAGAGCTGAGTTCTCTTCCTCTTCTACTGGAGTCATGAGGGCAACAGGGCAGGGGAGCGGACAGCAGTCTTCTGAAGCCCTTCCTCTTCTGCTGGCTGTGGGAGAGGGAGGTGTTCTGTCAGCAGCTTCCAACTGTCTTAGCTCTCTCTTCTCCACACTTGGTTCCCCTGCCCTGCAGGATTTCTGAATGTGGAAAAATGTTGAAAGTGGAAAAATGTTTTGGGTTTTAATTTTGATCATTTGAAGGACAAGCCTATAAAACCAAATGCTTTCTTAAAGTTTAATAACTTTATAGGAACAAAAACTGATGCACCAAGATTCCTCCTCACTGTGCTGAATAATGCCCATGCAGCACTACTGCAGTGTCATAATTATGTGGGGAACAGCTGACAACAGTTTTCTTATAGACAATGTTCATATCCTCAGTTTATTTACCCTCAACAGGTACCATGAATGTTGTTTTTGACATGAAATATAGGAAAACAACCAGAAAATGCTTACAGACATTTCTGTAAGGGGGAAATGATCTCCAGAGTACACAAACTAAGAGAATATCAGAAGAGGCCCTAGGAGTTTTATCTGCTGAGGGTTGTGTACACTCATGTGACTATTCAGTTATTAAAGATATATATCCAGCTTTCATTGGCATGTCTTCATTACGTATTCAAGGAAGTAAAATGAGAAATCTGTCAGTGTATTGGTAATCTCCTTGGTCTAATCCTGCCATGAGAATACACAAGGCAAGCAAGAATAGCAACTTGTACCAAGTCACCAAAAGTTTTTGAAATACATAGCCCTCAGAACATAGAAAACCTAGTTATATGTCAAAGAAAGTATGTGAATTACATATGCAGGAGATATGTTGATTGCAGATAGGTAAGCTCAGAGAAAGCTATTAAGAATTCCTCTTCAGAACACAAAACAGTTGAAGTATTGCTGTACATCTGCTGGAGAAGTGTTCAGTACAATCATCAAACTAAATCTAGAAACTTACTAGCTCACCAAGTATTTAATGATCTCTACCCCGTACCTTTCCACAAAAACTGGGACTCCTGTAACATTTCCATTTTAAAAATAAAGTTCACTTGGCAAGATTTTTCCTATCATCCCAACCATTACACAATGCTGAATGCGCTTCTGCACCCCATGTATGGTGTTTATTCAGGCAGTCTGCATGCAACAGCTTGCCTTTCACTAATTAAAATCAAGGATGGTTTTGTTCTTTGGCTTAAAGATATGTTGTTCTGCACTGTAAATTGTATCCAACAATTTGCTTGCACAAGCATTGTGGATTGTCATGTGACAATCACAGATTCCCTGACCTGCCCCCCCCCCATTTCTTCAAAATCTGGCAAAGTAGATTCCTGAGTCAGAAGCCTTGCATGTAGTAATACATCACGTATTAGGGGCCTCAAGGAGGAAGGAGGCCAAATTGCTCCCTCCTCCTTCAGTGTGCTTTTCTTATGGAAGGAAAAGTCAACAGAAGAGACAAATTCATCCCCTTCTCAGTGGAGTAGGGGTGTACACTTACATATACTGCGCCGAATAAATACCTGGAAAATATCAATAAACACCTTATTGGTATTTTTATACCCAATATGATATAATGCAGCTGATAAATACCTTACCATTATTTTTCGGATATTTATTCAGCGGAATACAGATTATACAATCTGATATGACTACCAAAATAGCCACAACTGATTATTATTTGGTTTTTATTCAGGCACAGCTAGAAGGCATTTAAAGAGACCACAGTCTCTTTGAATGCCTTCTGAAGTTATGGAGTTGTGCTGCGATGGCAGCAAAACTTGGCAAGTAAACTCAGAAGACATTTAAAGTTTAAATGCCTTCTGAACTTGCAAGTCATGCTGCAACCATGGCATGACTTGGCAATTGAACTCAGAAGGCATTTAAGACTATCTCTATAGGCTATAATGGAGCTGAATAAAGTCAGGTTTCCCAGATGTTTACCTGAATCCCAATACAATACCAATATATTTTTCCAGGACTAATAGACAGTAATCAGAAAAATACTGATTTTTTTTTTGCATGTGCCTACACTACTCTCATGGATTGCTGCCTTGTCGTAGCAAGAGGGCTTGCGTGGTTCAGTGAGGCTGTGGGCTATGCCATGCAGGGCCACCCAAGATGGCCAGGTCACAGCTGAGAACCCAGACTAAATGTGATCCACTGGAGAAGGAAATGGCAAACCACTCCAGTATCCTTTCCAAGAAAACCCCATGAACAGAAACAAAAGGCTAAAAGATATGGTGCTGGAAGATGAGCCCCTCAGGTCAGAAGGTGCCCAATATGCTACTGGGGAAGAGAGTTCAAGTAACCACAGAAAGAGTGAAGCAGCTGGGCCAAAGCTGAAAGGACGCTCAGCTGTGGATGTGTCTGATGGTGAAAGAACAGTCCGATGCTGCAAAGAACAATACTGCATTGGAACGTGGAATGTAAGATCTATGAATCAAGGTAAGCTAGATGTGGTCAAAGCTTCTGCTTTGTTGAGATTTTGCAAGGTGGAATTCTTCTAGAGGGCTTTTGACAGTTTCACCTAAGTTATAATCACACATGTTTGTCAGTTTATGGATTTGTAATGTATGTTGTTTTTATTATCATGGTAACTGGGCTCCAGAGTAAGTTGGGTTCAAAATGCTCAAAATAAAGGAACAGATAAACCATCCCTGAACAGCAATCTCTATCAATCCATGTGAACAACAGTTCAATAAGATTTCAAACAAAAAAAAGGCAAAAAAAGGGAATAATGATTTATGAGTTACAAAGAGAAGATAAAAAGGACTGTTCCTGGTAAATAGGAGCAGCTAGACCCAATGAATCTAATAAAGACACTAAAAGACTCAAAAATTAAGACTTGTTGCCCAGGCAGCCCAAATTCTGTGTGTATACATGTGCATGAATGCACATGGACAAGGAGGCACTATGAAACCTGTACACACTATTAGATTTTCCAACTGTTTCAGCTGGGACAGCCCCCTTTTACAGAGTCCTGTCCAGGGAAACCCCCATTCTAAAGCTACAGCTCAATATGTGTATTTTTCTTTTGTACTGCATGTGCCTATGACAGTTAAACCTGAAGCACAGGTTGTATATCATTGGAGATGTAAACTTATGGACAATTCTGTATTGACACAAAAACACTTATCCCCCCCCCCCCCCATAAAAAAATACCTGCATAAATGTGGGGAAAATTGAACTTTATACCATACTTTTTTTAAAAAAAAAAATCAGATTTACTACTTTCATAACAAAATGTACTACTGGTAAATTAATATACACATAATTGTAAGCCCCCCCCCCAAAAAAAATTAAAATTATTACTTTTAGCCAAATAAATAGTTAGAAATATAATTTGTATAACAGAAATAAGAGTTAATAGAAATCATCAATACTGATTTAAGGAAAGGAAGCTTTCCTTACCTGGACTTAATATAATGCAAAAACCTGAAACATCTGTTTAACAAAGGCAACTAAGAGGTTACTGTCTATCACAAGCAAGAATCCTCTTTACCATATTAACAGCTCTCCAGTGAATCTGGCTACTGAGTCAAACCTTTGAACACCACTGACCTATTCA
Organism: Heteronotia binoei; assembly: GCF_032191835.1. Lineage (NCBI taxonomy): Eukaryota > Metazoa > Chordata > Lepidosauria > Squamata > Gekkonidae > Heteronotia > Heteronotia binoei. The sequence continues at coordinate 83,793,265 of NC_083223.1, forward strand.
GTAAAGTATCTGTGCACAGTACTATCAGTTTTATGTTAAATGTGGACACAGCCATGGGAAACAAAACTTATGCCATGTAAACAATATGCCATTTAAACATTTGCTTAAGCATACCATCAAGATTCTTGTACTAATCAGAAACTATTTCTGAAATATCAATAACCTTCGATATTGAACTTCCAGCCTTAATTACATGGATTGGAATGGGCTTCCTCACTCTTTCATAGGCTTTTCATCTTGATCTGGTGAGCATGTCTTAGTATTTCATACATAATTGTAAAAACAAGTACAAAATTTCTCTCCCCCCCCCCTTTTTCATTCAAAATATTAGAAGTCAGTGTGTGGGGGGGAGCGGGGGGAGGGTAAAACCCTGTTTATCTTGGCCTCCACATCTCTAGATATTAGATAAAAGCTGCCTTCCAAAGTGGTATCTCTGAAATTTGATGCTATAAAAGATATGGAGTTGCAGGAACACCATAATTATTACATAATAAGTTCTTACTCTTAAGAAGCTTAAATAAATATATTCTTCTAAATGAATTTGCTGGTTTCCCCCTCTGAGCCTTGCTTCCAAAGCCTCAGGGCCAAACTAGAGGATGCCATTTTAACGAGATCTGAAAAGGGCACAGGGACTTGGTTCTGACTGGGTCCACAGTATGGCATGATTGTTCCTTCACCATGCCAGTTCAAGTGCTCAACAGCAGCAGGAGCTGCAGCTGTTTTGGCACTTGAAAAGGCATGTGAGGGGGGATGACAGCGCCTCACCCCAATGTGCTGTGGGTCTGATCAGGATCGGTCCTTCACAGCATTTTAAAATCACTTTAAAATGGTGATGGTGTCTAGTTTGGTCATCAGTGTTAAATGCAAAACAAATGCTTTGACAACTGAAGAGCTCCTTTGCTCATCAACTCAAATAGGGAAAGATAGAAGAAGAAGATGATGATATTGGATTTATATCCCGCCCTCCACTCCAAAGAGTCTCAGAGCGGCTCACAATCTCCTTTACCTTCCTCCCCCACAACAAACACCCTGTGAGGTGGGGGGGCTGGAGAGGGCTCTCCCAGCAGCTGCCCTTTCAAGGACAACCTCTGCCAGAGCTATGGCTGACCCAAGGCCATTCCAGCAGGTGCAAGTGGAGGAGTGGGGAATCAAACCCGGTTCTCCCAGATAAGAGTCCACACACTTAACCACTACACCAAACTGGCTCTCCAAGATAGCTGGAACTACTAAAGAATTTACTTGCTGGAGGGGGGGGGGGGGGTAAGTAGGAGGCTTTGTCCAAGAAAAGTGCTTTCCTTCAACCCCTTCCCATCTTAATTTATTAATACAGCAACTAGATGAAAAAATATTTTTAAATGGTCATATGTTTATTTCTAAAGTTATCTATATGTCTTTTGTAAAGTATCTGCTGGAAGGAAAGAAATGAGGGAGGGGAAGAAATGGACTGTGAATGGATTGTGGACTCTGCCCTACTACTTGAAGCCCTTGTCAGTTATAGGCAAGCTGCATATCGGCAAGCAGGAACTTCACTTGCTAAAGGATGGATAAAAGGCACTCTGTACATTCTTGGGGAATATTCTTCACCCCATATTTCACAACTTGTAACTGAAAGAATTTTTTGGTTAAGGTCTGGAGAGGTCTTGGAACAAATTATGTCAACAATGGGAGAGAGAACAGGCAAGGAAACATGGGCTATAACACAGGCCCATGGGTTTGTGAAGTGTGGTGTGAGCTAGAAGGCAAACAGAGAACAGATTGCATAGTTGTATGGAAGTAATATAGCCTTCTAACAGTTAACGGATAACAGATATGATGGGAT